>NW_024039442.1:0-600000 GCF_016077235.1 Cyprinodon tularosa | reverse complement strand
TGCAAGAGAGAGTCTGAACAGCTGTTAGAGACACGAGTCTCTCTCTGATACCTACGTTCCCGGGATGCTGGAGATCAAACGCTTTGCTTAGCACAGCATCCATTCCTGTCTGTCACACCCTCAGGCTAAACATCAGCGGTGTGCCTTAAAGCTTTCAAATGTGCTCATGACAAACTTAAAATGTCTCGATTAATATCTGACAACCCAGCTCCCCCCCCTCCCCACACCAATTCTCATATCTGCTTTGGCTGCTTATCCATCTTGTGGTTTCAGTTGGATGTGTCCGTCATGATGATGTTCCTGAATCCAAAGGGGGGAAAGATTCAGCCCCTGAAGACATCTTCAGATCTTGAGAATCTCTCACATTTGCTATAAGACATTGCAAGATGCTATAAATGCAGTGTTAATGACTTTATTTAAATTATTTTATTCCTTTCAAAAAAGTTGTTTGAAATAATGTTATATTTCAAAGTTACACTACCAGAGTCATTTACATGAGCTGCTGAATAATTGACAACCACAGAAATGATGATGGAAAAATGCAGAGGAACCTTGATAGTAGCCTCATGCCATGAACTCCCATCAGTCCTTTTTCTCCATCTTGACACTTAATGTCTCATCCATCCATCAACTTTTAACCAGACCTCATGGAAGATGGCGAGTGACTTAAAAGCCCAGCAAGTCAGACCTAATTAGGCAACGCCTAATCAGACAAACCCCAGCACAAGGGCACAAAGTGGATTGTAGGGAGCATTTAAGATCTCCTCTGTGGTTGACCCAGCAGAAGAAAAAAAAACCAAAAAAAAAACCACAAAGACATAACAATGAAGGAAACCTATACAAAATTACAAAAATATGTCCTGCTAACAAGAAGCTAAGAAGATAGTACATCCTTCTACATTCTTCCATTGATATTATGTCTCTGTTTTGATTTTTTTTCATCTATAAAAATAGATTTTTTTGTTTGTTTGTTTGTTTTTTTTAGAGAAATCGTGCTTAGGTTACACATTTTAATAACACTGAATTCACCCCTCTCACTGATGGGGCTAAAATGATGAATAGCCCAGAATAGCCTCAAGTACAGGACAGATTTAGGACAGTCGATCACTGCATGCTGATCAAAAGACTGGAGACATAGTTGGATGATCTGGTGTTCTTAACAAGATCAGGTCTAACTGGACATGCAGGTGGGGCAGTTGTTAGCGTGCATGACCCATGTACGGAGGTCTTAGTCCTCGACGCGGCAGACCTGGGTTCGAATCCGACCTGTGGTCCCCTCTCTCTCATGGCCCCTTTCCTATCAGGCTAATGTCGAAAAAACAAGCCACGAGTGCTGTAAAAACAACAAAAAATCAAACCTAAAACAGCAAATGTTGAAACTTTATGTCAAGTATAAAACAGTAAACATGGGGGAGTGTTGGCCTAGTGGCTAGAGCAGTGGACCTGTGCTCTGAGAAGGTTGCAAGCACTCGATTTGATCCCCAAAGCCTTCACTCTAGGTTCCTGAGCAAAACCCTTAGCCCCACACAGCTGCCCGGGCACCACACAATGGCAGCTGACTGCCACCCATTGGAGGGGATGGGTTAAATGCAGAGTGAATTTCCCCGTGGTGGGACAATAAAGAGATTTACATTACATAAATCAAAAGAAACAAAGATCATATTTGAAGTTCCTCAAGGCTTTAGAGCCACTTTCATTTAATGTCTACATTGACCATTTAATGTCATGGCAAGAACAAGACAAAAGGCAGTGGCATTAGGGGGTTTCCTCTGATGAGCAGAAAGTGCCTTTCAAATGATAACATTGTTTTTAATATGAGTTGTAATTAAACTCAACAAATATTCTATCAGTCCATTTGATCAATTTGTCCTTTTATCATGTCTTAACTACCTTTTTATGAGTATCAACATTTTCCTATGTGGGGTTTTAGTCTTTTTAAAATTAATTTTTATTCCTTTATTTAGAGAAGGATAAAACACATCAGAGTCTAATGTTCTTGGCTTTGTTGTACAAAAATTATGAGATGGAAATGCTTGACTGAAGTACTAGTAAATTAGCCTGTGTTTTTCTGCAAACCTGAGAAGGCAGGACACCAGACGGGAGGGACAAGACAAGAGGAGACAGAACAGCCGCGCAGCAACGTCTCCTCACTCTGTGAGCCTCTGCGCACTAAAATATTGAGCAGCTTTTGTTTTGCCTAGTTAAACATGCACTGATGTGACACAAACTGTGAACAAAGCCATTGCACACGCACGGGAATCCTCTTTTTGTATAATTTATGATGCAGTGAATACTTCACTGTTTGTTCTTTACATAAAACATCCAGAAAATACCTGCTTTGAAAAAAAAAACTCAAATATAATAAAATATATAAAAGAATTATGGTACAGAAAAAATATCCTAATTATTGAATGAATAAAAACATAAATTACTGGCTTCATCTCGGTAAGATGGTTGTCTTCTTCAGAGTAAGATAGTATTCTGTCTTTTCTCTGTCACCTGCTCTGCAAACAAAGAACTGATGAGTTTAAAAAACGCCCTGACAGATATTTATGACTCTTTTATTTTTGCATCTTTAGTAGGTTATTTAGCCGATAAGAGGCAACATAAGCATAATCTGAAACTCATTTGGAGGCATGTTTAGATGTTTTTCCAAAATATGGGTCAGGCTCTGGTTACAGCTGGACTACTGACCAGTGGCTTAACCCTATTTAGACCCAAACCTTAAAGAAAACCTCCAACCCAAAGACAGGAAGCTTTAGAAAAAACAAAATGGATTACATGAAAATAAAACAACCAAACAAAAAAAAATAAGGGTAAATCTCCCCCTTTACTGTTAATATCACAGTGTGTAGCTCATGTTTATCAAAAAATAGTACTGATATAAAAGGATATGTTCCAGAACCACAAAGTGCCCATTATATGTTAATTTTATTTTTTTTTTGTTAGAGAAAAAACATTTTGATATAAAACATTTATTCATTTTAGTTTTATTTATTCCTTAATCCATGACTGCTAACCAACACGGCTCTAATGCTTTTAGTTAGATTCATATGTTTTAAGATCACAACCAAATTATAAAACATATAATGAGTTTGATGACATCCCTAA
This sequence comes from Cyprinodon tularosa, assembly GCF_016077235.1. Classification (NCBI taxonomy): domain Eukaryota; kingdom Metazoa; phylum Chordata; class Actinopteri; order Cyprinodontiformes; family Cyprinodontidae; genus Cyprinodon; species Cyprinodon tularosa. Next base: position 596,889 of record NW_024039442.1, on the reverse strand, counting down.
AAGATAAAAGTCTCTTCCATAACTTGATCTGCACCTGGTAAAGGCAGTATATTTGTGTGTGTGTTTGGTAAAGTGGTGCAGTATCCACACAGGAGAAGTCAGCTTGTTTTACCATAAGATGGAATGGATAAGTCCATGACAGCCTTTAAGCCTTAAAACTGAACCCACCAACTCAGCTGTCTAAATCGTACAGACAATGAGAAAGAGATTCAGCAAACACATAGTGATCATCCTGTAGCATGAAATACTATTCACAGACACCCAAAACAATCTCTCTTATGGCTGGGAGCATGAATTATACATCCCTCAGGAGAATTGCTCTCTCTGCTTTTCCCCTTTTCTTCCTTTTGTCTTAAACTCTTCATAATGTTTCAGATGTTTTTTTTTCTCTCATAATAAATCAGCAGCATAGAATTAAATTATTAGAAGTTAATGCAATCATTCATTAGGAAAGGTTTTAAATGATCTGCTTCAAAGAGTGATGAGCATGACTAAGATTAGCAACTGGAAAAGGCAATTTGTTCTCTCATTAATACTTCCTCAACACGTGTGCTAAATCCGTTTTTTCTATTTGTAGGCCAGCATGTGTTAATGCATTCTTCTTTTTCCAGTTTATAAGAAATGAATTCATCTAGAAGTGTCAATACCTGGAAAAATCTTTAGGATGTTGAGGCTGAACTGCATCAAGTCACTCCTGATGAATAAATTATTTCATATTCAACAAAAGGAACAAAATTTCTGCTGACATTCAACAAACACGTTTGCACAAGAGGTAGAGGTATGCTTCAGCGCAGCAACCTGTAAGTGTGTATATGATGTGTGTTTATGTGAGTGAGTCTGTCTCAGATAAAACAAACCCTACATACAACAGCCCAGGGACACTCCAACCATAATTGTGCAGGGTGGCATTTAAGAAACACTCACACAACAGGGGTCAATTCCTCTTCAGGTCACTGAGAATGACATCATCAAACTACCATTAACTCGGCAAACAATCCTAGTCCTTCTACAGCTGTAGTGACATTGTATTCCTTCAAAACAAACAGTCGTCACCAAGGCTTTGCCCTCAATCTAAAACCATAACCTCCGAGTGAATAACAGAGAAATATCCATCTAGGTGGGATGGACTGGAGGTGAGGACAGGAGAACTGAAAATGAAAAGGCAAACAAATTCTTCAAAACCACTCCCACCCCCCCCTCACCTCCATACTTTCCTCCTCCACCTAAAAGACACTCAGTTTTCCTTTAAGCTTAAATCTCAACAGACACAAAGAAGAATATAGCATAAAGAGCAAAGATTGAGTCTTTAAGCTGGGTTTTTCAGAAACACTGTCTTATATGATTAACCTGCGTCACAGCCACTTGGTTTCACATTGAGTTGACCTATTAGAGACCACTTTGTTGTATCAGGTAGGCCTGACTGTGGCCTGGCATTAACAGTAGGCCAAGGTGTGCATTTGACATAAAGGCATCAAGAAAGTGTCCAGATGGAGCACACAGTTTTTCTGTAATAATAGCTTGAAATTCTACTGTTAAATAATTAATGTGCCCTATCTAACACAAAGTGGATGGGATGCAGAAAGCACTCTCTTTTCCTTCTTACTTACTACCGATAGGCACAATGCACATGATGGTGCTTGTGTTTCTTTGCTTTTATGTGTCATAGTATTGTATGCTCCTAGATGAGTGGACAAAGGGGAAAGCATTGTTTAAAAGCCAATGTAAAAGGTAAATGATAAAACAAGGTAAACAAGGAGCTGTCACATGTATAGTGTAGGTATTCACCCCAAGGGGAAAGCTGTTTTTGCCATTTCTACATTAAAAGGAATTTAGATATAGATATTATTGACAGGTTCTGTTAGTACAGAGATGTTGTGTGATATAACCTTTGAGGAGGCCAAAATGGTAATGAAAAAGGCAAAAAATTGATCTTAATGGCCAAACCTCACTATTAACGATTCATTGAGCTCATGTTGTTTTTCTGTCCTGTTTTTACAAGAAACAATCTTATTTGGCACCAAGGTGCAATAAAAGCACAGAGGCGTATTGGAGGTTATGGCAGGAGAAGTCACATGATCAATACCATCCCGACCCACCTCTCTTCGCCTCCTCCACTACTCGTCTTCCTTTCTCTCCTCACCACCTTTCCTCCCAATCAATTATCTTCCCCAAGTAAATAGATCTGTCTCCATGCTCGCTGCTCCCAGCTGGAACCTGATCTTCCTCCTCCTCCTCATTGTCCCAGCCAAGTCACAGAGCGAAACCGGATATCTACCAGAACACTACAGCAAACTCTCCTCCAGAATGTATTGAAGTGCAAAGGCTATAAAAAGCCCAATGACATCATCTTTGTATTCCTCAGTATTATATTTACTTTACTCTGACCTCTAAAAGAGTCTCAGATATGCAGCCTTCTACATGAGGAAATCGTTACGACTCACCAAACCCAAAAAAAATAACTTTTATAAAATCATAAATGTTAACCGCCTTGTTTTTAAGAAGAAATACCTTTTTAAATTATATTATGGTAGCATAATGGGTAATATGAAAACAAGAACTGTTCAGATAATAAACATTTAATGAATATAGGTTTATATTTTTTATTTTTTGTCACTATTCAAAATAAAATCAGATAAACAGAACTTGGAAATTATGTGAGGGAAGTTTTTTCTTAATAATCGGCATGTTTATGAATCCAACCTATTGATTATTTTGATTTTAAATACATAGTAGAGAATGAGGCTATAAGCAAAGACATTTTACATGAGTAAAATTAAAATAATAAAATAATAAAAAAACAAATATTTAGCTTTGTTTAATTAAAGTAGAAAATTATTATTGTTATTGCTCTTAATAATAATATAATAATATACTGATTATACCATCCATCCATCCATCCATCCATCCATCCATCCATCCATCCATCCATCCATCCATCCATCCATCCATCCATCCATCCATCCATCCATCCATCCATCCATCCATCCATCCATCCATCCATCCATCCATCCATCCATCTTCTCCCGTTTATTCTGCCTATCTCTGGCAGTCTATTGACCAGAGGCGGGGTACACCTTGGATAGGTCACCATTCTGTAACAGCTGATTATACTTTTAACATAATCATTTTTCTAGTGTTTACATATTGATGGGTTGGAGTTTTATATATAGAAAAAAGCTCAAATAAATTTTGACTGTTGGGTAAATGTAGTATTTTTTTAGGTAAACTTAACAGAGCTCATGGTGTGTAAGCAAAATCCTTGTGTACCTTTGTTTAACAGAAAAAAAACTAAAAATCCCACTATATTAACTGGGAAATAGAAATATTTGGCTTCTTCAGAAGGCATTTAGATTAACCAGGTGGAATTTACTCCTTTATTTAGACCTCCATTCGAACTGTGCAGATGAGGCAGCACACATTTCAAAAATTGGCCCATTCCTCCTGACAAACCCAGAACAAATGAGTCAAGGTCATGGCCTCCTTTGCTCATAAAGCTTTGGTCTACAGGACTGAGATCAGAGCTTTGAGATGGCCCTTCCAAAAAATAAACTTTGTTGTCCCTAAGTCTATTTAAACTAAGAAATGTTGTCATACAATGCCATACGTTTTGAACAGTTTACATGATCTTGGCTCTCCCTTACCATATTGCAGGGATGGAGTTTTAGTGTGTGAAAACTTCCCCAGGTTTCTTCCAAATGTAAAACTGACTATTATCGCTAGAGTTCAGTCAGACAGACTGCAGGACATGTTTTCAAAATTTAATGCCTGGTTGATGAGAGAACTTGCACACTGCAATCTTTTATGTTGCTGATGAAGGTTCTCAGTCATCCAGGTCATAGTCATTCCGTAAAAATTCAAAAAATATCCACTGGACTTGGTTTCCAAGATTTGAAGACGTTTCGCCACCTCTCCAGGAAGCTTTCTCAATTCAAATGTCTGGAACCGCAGTGAGTTTGAGTCTTATATAGACTCTATAGCGATACAAGGCTTTGTCTATATAAGACTCAAACCCACTGCGGATCCAGACATTTGAATTTGGAAAGCTTCCTGGAAACGTCTTCAAATCTTGGAAACCAAGTACAGTGGATATTTTTTGAATTTTTACGGAATCTTTTATGTTAAATTTTCTTTAAAAGAGTGCTTTATCTCTGTGGGATTTTTCAGTCTACCTTCATATGAAACTTGTTTTAACTTTAAAAATTGCATTTTATTACCATATTCAGCCAGGATCTTTCAAAGATCTGTTGGTTTTGTTTAGGCATGATATACACATTTTGAACCAGAAGCTGTTTATCTTGGGGACAAGCAATCTTTTTCTTGAACTTTGATATAACACACACATATATATATATATATATATATATATATATATATATATATATATATATATATATATATATATATATATATATATATATATATATATAATTTTTGGATATATAGATGATGTCTTATAAAGAACCAGTGTGTTTAAGGTGTTGCAGACAAGAGTTTTGTAATTGTAAATTTATCTAGGCATTATCTTCTGGGCTCTCTTAAATTCTTTTTAAAGGCTCAGTAATTCTCTTTATACCTGTCTAAATGTGTAAGTTAATATCTTAATAAGAATGCACACACAGCTTTTTTTTCACAAATAACAATACCCCAAATGAACCCCACACCCTATTATTATGCCTGTTCATTGTACAAGGTGTCTACAACAGGAATCCCCAAGAGTTCTTGAAAATGAAATTGTTCATTCCATGAGTGCCACAGACAGAGAGGGTGGAGATGCAGGAAGAGCCAATCTATATCTCCTGTGACCCTCAGCAACATGTCGTTATACTTGCTAATCAGATTTAGAGACAACAAGTGAAAAGGATGGCCTCTCTGGGCCGTTTGCTTTTGTAAATGGATCTGCTTAATATGGGAGATTAATAGACTGCTATCTCATCTTCCATGCGATTGAAGCTATGATCTGGTTACTGAGAAACATGATGAATGTTGAGGTAGAGGTACATCTTAACTCTTTCAAGGCAGAAGGCAACACAGACTTGCAAGGTTCTGTTTGTTAAAATGCTATGTAGGGCAGCAGTAATGATGATGTCTGCAGGGCTGTTGAGTTATTAGCATCAATGTGTGAAATTGATTTTTTTTTCAGCTCCCAGATGTGTCAAATTACAATATAATCTAATTCTGTAAGGTTGCTGGGAAGTAATTATGCTTGCCTTGGGTGTTTTGGGTGAGATGCTCGCCTCAGTTGAAAGTATTCAATTAGCATCTTTATATAAGGTGTGCTTTTTCTTTTTGCTGGGATCAATACTAGAAATCTCTATGATCTTAAAAATCTAATCAGTAGAAAAAATAGTCCAGATTATTTGGTGCGGGGACCTGCACTGGAAAAACGACCTAGAAATAAGTAAAAATTTTCTCAAATTAAGTGTATTTATCCTTAATATGAGTAGGTAAATGAGACAGTTTGCCAGTTGAATGAGTATTTTTACTCTTAAAACAAGATAATTGGATAACATGCACTTGAAATAAGACAATGCAATTGTTTTTTCTTATTTTAAGTGTAAATTGTCTCGTTCGATTGGCAAAATGTCTCTTTTACCTCCTCAAACCAAGAACAAATGCACTTATTTTGAGAAAAAAGAACTTATGCAAATTTAGATTTTTCCTAGTGTGTTAAGTTATGAGGAAGAATTATCTGCAGTCAGTGGCCAGATGTGACTCAGTTTGAATAAAAAATGTATGACTGATTAGACAAGGAAATGCCTTCTTGGAACTTACAAGAAAACAAAACAAATAAATAATGGCCTAGTGTTTAGAGCAGCATGCTTGTACTCTGAGAAGGTCGCAATTACCCGTTTCGATCCCCACAGCCTCCACCATGCACTGGAAAAAACAAAATCTAGATAAGCAATTTCTTCTTAAAATTAGCGCATTTGTTCTTGAATTGAGGAGATAAAAGAGATATTTTGCCAATGGAACAAGACAATTTACATTTAAAATAAGAAAATACAATTGCATTGTCTTATTTCAAGTGCTTATTATCTAATTATCTTATTTAAAGAGTAAAAATACTCATTCCATTGGCAAATCATCTTATTTATCTACTCAAATTAAGGGTAATTACACTTAATTTAAGACATTTTTACTCATTTTTAGAATGTTTTTGCAGTGTGGGTCCCTGAGCAAGACCGTTAACCCCACGCTGCTCCAAGGGTGCCACACAATGGCAGCCCACTGCTCCCCAAGGGTATGGGTTAAATGTAGAGGTAAATTTCTCCAGTGTTAGAACAATAAAGTGAAATTATATTAACTATAGATTAAAAATGTTTGTAATAAGAATAAATCTTCTATTGCATTTCAGTGACTATATACAGCATGATCAAAAAGTTAATCTTTTTACAAAATCTAATTCAAGAAAGATAAACTTTGTTTTTGTTATCTTTGATAATATTAGCTTACAGCAAATGAAAATTGAATTCTTAGCCTATTAAAACAGTATGTAAATGCACTGCTATTTATGTGAACCCAATATTGAGGTTATAGGTCTTTTTGAATGAATTACTACATAAATAGCATGATGTTGAGTCAATCAGGCTGTTGCACTGCTGAAGTATAAAGTAAAGCCAGGTTACCTTTTAATTGTTACTTTTGATTGTTGCACCTGGTGTCTCTCATCATTCTTCTGACAACAACCTATAGATTCTTTTTGAAGTTGAGGAGAGTTTGCTGGCCAGTAAAGAACAGTGACCAGTCAGCAAACTGAACATTGAGGATTATAATTATTAACACAGAGGGGATTATGTTACCCTGAGCTATCTCTATAGTTATGCTGCTATAGACTTAGGTTGCTGGAGGACATAGGTACCACTTTTCAACATTTCATTATACTTCTACTCTCCAACTCTAGAGTATTTGTTAGTTCCACTTCTAACTTTATATTCTCTCTCCTTTTTCCTGTCATTGTGGCCAACCTGGTTCTTGTTTGACTGTGGCATCATCCTGGAGATGGTCATCAGCTGGGCTGCTGCCATCAGCAACTCACATTATGTCTGATACCTGCTAGTCATAGCTATGGGCTCATGGCATGAAAACCAGCTCATATTTGATCTGCTCTACTGCGTCTTTCCTAGACAGAAGCATCTGTGAAGCTAATTTACGATGAACTTTTCTAACACAAAAAATATTTTAGAAAGTGATTCTATGTTCCCTTTGTGTTTCTTCTATCTCCTTGAACCAATACTCGTGCTTTGGCAAAATTCTGCTCACAATGAGCCTGGTAGTGCTGGTGGTTACTTCTTGTTAAAAGGGAGTCTTTCCTCTCCACTACTAATGTATGCATACATGGTGTGAGTGATTCCTCCAGGGTCAACAACAAAATGCAAGCAAATATCTGCTGTCGCCACATGCTCATCCAGGAGGAGTGATGCCAGAAATCAGTTAAGTTTCCCTAGATAGAAAACTGTAAACCCATCTGTCTGAAAGACTCAAACGAAATATCACTGTACAGTAAACATTCTTAAGATGAGGTCTTGAACTGATGGGATAGAAATAAAATTAATAGATTATACCATTGGTACTTTTGATGGAGACAGTAGGTGCAAAGACTTGCTGAAATTAGCACCTCCATATTGCTTGCAGAGGAAAGCATTAAGGGGTCTTAAATTTAAAATCAGCTAAAAGGCTCTGCTGACTTTATACTTGAAAGGAATTGGTGGATCAAAATCAGCAAATGACATGGGGCCCCAAAACATCACATACTGTGGAAGATTAACACTGGACTTCAATCAGTATGGATTCTGTGCATCTCCACTTTAATTTCAGACAGTAAGATCTTTACATTAATTTAACAGCCAATGACCAACCCCTTTCCTCCTCCACCCAGGCAAATAAGATGTTATATTCTATTTACAGTCTCTTAATACAAGGAAAGGCAAAGATCTAACCAATGCCCATCAAGTATGATAGTTCTTGAAGCTTTGACTTCAGCCACAAACTCTTTAATGTCCTTTAGTACACAACCTTTTTAGTGCCTTGTTTATCCCTGTAGTTTGTCAACTTTTTTTCTTCCACTTAGTTGTCCTTTATAACTTCAAATTTAGTTATAATGGAAAGTTAAATCTTTTTGGCATAATGTCTTTTTATACATAGCTATATATTGGGAATATTTTTAAGAGTGGGCTTTTTTGTCGTATTTGTTAGCTGTAAGCCAGTGTCATCAAAATTTAGAGAAATAACTGTTTGAAATATGTCATTGCTTTAAATGAATGAATGCATGTGTCACTTTTTAAATCTAATTGTTAAAAGAAATTTGCTCTCTGATAATTTTCTATTTTATTGAGAGACACCTTTAAACACAAGTGTTTTATCTTGCTACTTAGTAAAAAACAACACTGCACAGCTGTTTAAATTAAGGTTTTGTATAGTTTTGTTCAAATTTTGTTAAATCTAAAGTCAGTTTAAATCTTACTGCAAATTTGGTGAAACGATCAGAAAGACAACATCCAGAAAACATGAACATATAAAGTGTAAAATGAAAACTAACACAATAATCCATACCCTCACAGTGTATCTAAATACATGAATATAGAGGTTTAGGGAGCAACACAGTGATCCAGTTTTTTAAAAGAAAACGGTCTTAGTTCCAAACACATTTTATAATTTCAGTTCCATATTCCTTTGTTTTCCTTCCAGCATGTTGTTCAATCTGTGTAAAAACTACACAGAAAATCTGTCAACCCCAACAGAGCCTATTTAGTTGCTGAAGAACCATAATGGCTGATGCCTTGAAGGCAAACTAATTATCAGGTACTTAACAGTCCGAACCCTTTGATGCATGATCTGCGAATGAATTGGATGCACATAAACAATTCACCTACTTTTCTTTATTAAATTTGTTCATTATGTGTTTCTCTATTTCTTCATCCTCTTTCTTTATCTTTATGTGTTTCCTTTCATTTGTTTTCAACATGTCGCTGTTCTGTTTTTTTCTTGTTTCCCCCCCGTTCAGAGAACCAGCTGGGAAACTGGCCTTGGGACACAAGCTAGCAGCATGCAACCATATGTTAGATATTTTAAAGGAAGGTGTTTTTGTGTGTTTAAAAAAGAGACAAGGGGAGGAGGGAATACTTGCTGAAGTACACTACAGTGTAACAGTTAAGTAGGACATTTATCCGGCAGTGGTTTGTCTTCCCCTGTTGTGCTTGGATGTGAGCAACACTAAGAATTAGCGGTGCAAACACATGCACATTGACTGCAAAAAGCAGAGACAGACTGCTGAGAGCGACTTGTTAGAAACACTGACACAGTTGCTCATTAGACAGTTTCTTCTTGGATTGGGGCCAAATATCTGCAGGTCACAACTCATTGAAGTAACAGGCATTGTAAATCACTGATGTATTGAAGTGCTGAAAAGCAACACAGAACTGTTTCATCATTATTTACTCTACTTATGTCACATTTTGTGTATGACTGTAAATAAATATACAAAGCGTAAGCTGATATGCTAACAACTTTCATGAGAATCCAGTTGTACAGTAGTGCGATAATATGCTTTTAAATTGCAGCTAATTAGCCTTTCTTCAACTTTATTATAATTTCAAGTATGTGACTTCTTACAATGACATTTACTAAATACAATATATTTACTGTTTTCTTAAAGTGGACTGTAGGTTATCTCTACTAGAGTAAACTACCAGTTGATAGGACATAAAATGAGATCTTTACTTAAGCTTTGGTACACCTCTCATTTCTAAGCTCATATACTAAATTTAGTTAAATGAAAAGCAGTGATGGCTTCAAAAAAGTGTATCTTCACTTTGCCGCTTGAAGTAGTGCAGACAAATAAAACCAAGGGCGTAACCAAAGAAGAGGATTGCATTCTTAAACTACTCGTTGCTTTGGTCAAAGTACAAAAACTCAAAAGCATATTTTCATTTCAAACATTCATCTCTTATGATCTCTTTAAGGTTAGAGAGGCCTAGTCACATTGGATTAGTCTATTGACTGGTTAAAAAGGGCAACCGTAAAACAGGCTCTTGTAGATTTGGGACAAACTTGCTGTGAAGGTGTTTAAAAGTACAAAAGTAGCCATTCAAAATTTCTCCACTTTCCTTTATGGGCCCTTAGCTGGTCCTTGGCTGCTCCCCTACAATTACTTTATAAACATCAGTCTTTGTACTAAAATAATATTTCTGTCATTATTTGTGGACATTAAGATCTAACGAGAAGCGTCTGCTCCTGGTCAGACCCTGTAATTCAGTGAAAGGGTGGAGTCACATAAAAAAAAATACAGTGGAAGTTGGAGGGGATTTTGCTGCCATTCGACTGGCTTTTGACTGAGAAGGGCCATTTTGAATGGCTGCTACTGTATAGAGAATGATCTTTTATTTCCAGGTGGATCATCTAAATAAGTGGTCCTCCTAATTGTCAAGCATTCTGGTGATATATGTTTACATAAGGCCCGTCCCGTTAGCTATCTTTTTATGCTCATGTGCACTTTCAGGCATATATCTGTGGCAAGCTACGGTTTCAGACAGTCATTAAAGCTCACCTTTCTCACCACCGTTCTTTGAAAATGGTCAAGGGTCGTAAGAGAAAAAGTGTGTGAGTTTGTGAGATGAAAAGAAAGGACTCAGAAGATGCAGATATATCCCTAAATGCATTGCGCAGAAAGATCTCCTCGCAAAGCATTATGGGATTTGCAGACTCACCACTGTCGGGTAGCGTTTAATAACAAAGATGGCGCAGGCACTGCGCAGTCGAGGAGGAGTTGCGTGACCACCACAGCAAAAAGCGGTGATTATCTGTCTGAATGGTCAGTTAACTGAGTTTGCTATAAAGTACTCTAAAGTCCCCGCTCTATATAGTGATTGATGAATTTAAGGGTTAGGGCGGATGTTCGGGCACAGTAAGCTTGTATGAGCTATGAGAACAGTAACTTTTTAAACAGAGCATGCGCAAGGAGAAATGGGCTCATGAAGGCTCTTGCACAAGCATTTTTTTTTTAAGTGGAGAAGGCGGGACTTTTAAAAACTCCCCAAAATACTCCACAATACCTTTAAATTTGGAACACTTTTACTTCAAGTTTAAATGCACTAAAATCTGTAACAATTAATGAAGGAAAACACGCTACAATCTTTTTTTTCAGTCATATCTACCCATCTAAGTTGACAATGATGATCTAATGATGATCTGAATAGTATGATAGCCTGCTTACTAATTTAAGGATGCCTTCATAAGTGATAAATTGTCTGAAGTCAAATACGAGTTCTGTCAACATCAATGAACTTCAGGAAGATCAGGAAGGCAAATTCGCTCATTTGGTGCGAATATGCCTTTTTTTTTTTTTAGTGGTTATACAGAAAAATGTCAGGGGTTGACAGGGGTTAAGCTAGGCAATGAGGTTTAAAGATCACATAAATCCGTTACTAATTTAATATTTTACATTTCTTTGCAATCACACCCAAAGAGCAGTATTAGTTAGCTGTCCTCCATATATGGTCAAATTGAAGAAGCATTTTAGTTATTCATTTCAATGCCATTCACTAGACAATGGTACAATTTATTGTTGGATGTGTTTAATAGCCTTTAAATGTATTAGTTTTGTTCTTTTAGGTCATTGAACAAGTTGGGTTGGAGATCATGTTTTCTCACTAATTCTTGCAGAAAACCAGGAAACTGTAAAAGGTTCACACACTCACTCTACTTGTATTATCAACAAGCCATAACTGCTTGGGAAACTGGAATAATTCATGAATTTTAGGACATGCCATGCTGTCCTTTGTCCCTCTGTCCATACATTTATGTCCTCATGCTTTTTTCCCCTAAGGGTAAGAGTGAAGGTCCAGCCTCCATTTCTCATTAACCCACTGGCTGGATAAATCAAAGAGCAGGGCAGACAGGAGACCCTCAGCCTTGGCCATTCAGATAACAAGAACACCCTACACCATTCATAGCCTACAGCCCAGTGATATATGGATCTGCGGAGGCTAATAGCAAAGTATTGACAGGGAAATGGTGTGCTTATCCTGCTCCTGCATGCTGGGGAGAGGTCCCCAAAGCAGATGGGATACACATCAGGGAGAGGGAAAGGGGAGGAGGAGGGGTGAGTAGATGAGATAGAACTGTACTGGGAAAAATAGGTCCTTTATTGCTTTATTTCAGCTAATTTGTTCCTTAGTTTGAGTAGGGAAAACTACTTTACTCTTCTTTATGTGAATGTTTAAGGACTGGTTACTCCTAAAAATCTGTAAATTACATGTACTGACTTCCAGAGTACACCCAGAAGAATATAGTCTGAATGTCTGCAAGTACAGCAAAGTTAGGACTCTTTCATATTAAAATAGGCAGACTATCCTAATATTTAGAGGAAAGAATTCGCTAATTCAACAATTTATTAACTAGTCACAAATTTGCTAAACTCCAAAAGTGAGTTTGAATTTGATCAAGTTGTGTGTTGCTTGTAAGGCTCTACTTGAAGGACATGATTTAAAAGAACATTTGTGATTTGCGTATTGAGTCTAAAAATGTTTTTAGCCAAGAAGTGAAAAGTTCCTGAGGCAGCAGAGTTCTGAAACCTAAAGACAGGATGATTAACACAGAACCAGAAAGAAACATTGATCCACTAGTCAGTCATTTGCGATAAGTCTGTAAAGTAATTCTTTCTCTTTTTGAGGGGGATAGGTGTGTGTGTGTGGTTTTAGGAATTTCTGCGAAATTCTTTCTAATTTCCGTCTTGCTTTTCCCTTCGATCACTAACCTTCTCATCCAAGCTGATGGTTGCCTAGACATCCCCAAGCAGAGCACTAGGAGAAACCAGATCAGTTTGTGGTTTTTGGAGAGACATCTTGACAGACAGAAACGATGCTGGAGGCGAAGCTCACTGTCCGCCCAGGCAAGAAAGGAACTGAGGAAGCAGAACTGCAAGTTAGTCCATAGACAAGAAAAAGCTAGTCTGTACTACCAAAATAAGATGTATTATCTTCTTCTGTTCTATTCCTGATGTTCTGGAAGCTGATTAACCAAAAGCTGTTTTGTGAAGCTTTTAATTCCTCCTCTCAAACCATTGTCTCCTTAGTCTGACTTATGGTACTAGAACTTATAATTACACAACAAAAAAACTAATTTTTTAACTTAACCAACTGACCAACTAGTTAATCATTAAGAATAATAATGCAATTATTCTGATTCCTCTCGTGTGGTTCAAATAAGCTATGACTCTATCACAATAATTATTAGCTCTGGATGTTGTCCATTTATTAAATATAATATATTTGACAGTTGAATAAATGTTTTTATTCCAGGAAACATACAGAATATGACTGCTTCTTTAAATATGCAATAAAAATGGTTCACTGGGGACGAAATGATTCATCTTTTAGTTATTTTAAGTGATGATTATAATATTAATTCATTCCAATAAATTATGATATTAAATATTTAAATACATTAATTCACTAAAAGTTTATAAGTTAGATGATTCACTAAGGTATGTTTTTATAGACGTAGATCTCCTAATGAGATTCAAATCTACATGTTAAACAAAAAAAACTTTAAAAAAATGTAAGCTTAATAGGTTTCAAATTCATTTTAAAAGCATATTGTTAGATATTCTCTGAAGAGATGTTTGTACATTCTTAACAGAGGTATATTCTTCATGCCAGCACACAGAGCTACAGAAATAAAACACAAACAGGCTAGAGCAAATAATAAGTTTCTCTAATAGGAGCCAATAGATCACTATATATCCCTTCTCCCAGTGGTGGAGTCTTTAATGCTGGAGTCAGTAGGTTATCGCTGTGGGCGCTGCACCTCTTTCCCTTATGTGCCAGCTTTATCAAGTACAAGCAATTCTTCTTGTGATGTGGTGGTGGATGCAGGAGATGGGCCCTAATGACCACACTTCATCACCAACCTAAGAGAGGGTGCAGTGAGAAACTTGCAGCTTCTGATGTCAGATAAAGATGTGATCCATGTGTTGTTATTAGACTACTGGGCATAATTCTGGTCAGAGCCTGACTTGAACCACACCTGAAGAAGTTTAAGGTTATCATGTGATTGGAAAATGCCATAGAGCACAAAATGAACTATCATAAGGGGACAGACAGAATGTTCTCAACAATATAAGCAACTTGGATTACATTTCTGGCAGATGGCAGATAACTTATAGCCACCACTTACCCTGTGTACAATGTTGATCAGCAGGAAAAGAAAGAAAGAAAGAAAGAAAGAAAGAAAGCAAGCAAGCCAAAGAACCAACACAAAGTAAATATAACGAAACCGAAGGAAAAAAAATACATAACTGTGTTTTATAGATATTATTAATATTTTTACAAATGAAAAATCAAAAATAGTCTCCTTTTCATATTCCATCATCTGTACCTTGGTGGTCATAAAATACATACTTATCAACCAACTGTGTTTTGAAGTCAAAGAGCTATATTGGCAAAACAGGACAGAAAAAAGAAGTAACACAATTACTGAGTAGATTCAGCACTGTGTAGTTTAATCTCAATATAAACCCGGCAGCACTTTGAAGGCCTCAGGGGTTTGTTAGCAAACATTAGAGGACAAACAACAATATAAAGAACAAGGAACACTAAAGAGAGGGAAAATGCTGTAGATTGAACAACAGTAATGCAGAATGACACAAATGATTAACCTGCTAAGCGAGGGCTGTCGACCTGAACTGACAAGTCAGGGAAGGAATGCAGCTTACTAATCAAAAGGCAGCTAAGAGGCCCCTGGTAACCCTTGGGCAGCTGCAGAGATCCACAGCTCAGGTGGGAGAGTTTATTAACATATCAGTTCCTACATGCACTACAAAAAAGCAGACCTTTGTGGAATAGTAACTGGATGAGAGCCATTGTTAAAAAAACTGCCAGTTACCACATGTGATATCTGGAGATTCTGTTGCTCAGGTAAGATGGGGTAATGTGGACTACATGCAAAACGCTATGTTATGTAGAAACTTAACACTGTACTTCAGTCTGAACACGGGAAGCTGGTCATAGTTGAGTGGAAGAAACAATAGATGAAACTAAATACAGGCAAATCTATAGGAAGGAATCATGTTAAAGATGGCACCTGAACGTACTAACAATGTCACAATAAGACAAGTCAACAAAAAAGATAACACATACTTTAGAAATCCATGTGGTTTAGATCAAAGTATTATGTAGATGACGATTTTTGTTAAAGTTCAATTGAGAATCCATGGCCAGGTTAAAAAAATAAGTCAGTAGGTGTTCTAAATCTAAATTTCAATATGCTTTCAAAATGAATAAGCAAAGGAAAAAGATTTCTAGATGTGCTAACTTGGTAGAAAAACAGACCAGGGGTAATAATAATGGTAGTAAAAGACGTTACAACAGTACATAGCATTGCCTCAAGTGGCAATACTATTCATTTAAGCCAAACCACACTTTCTAGGTCTACTTTGCTCACGTGTTTAAAGCGATGTTTCACTTCTCCTCCAATTCATCATTATTGCGTCTTAAACTGCATGAAGTCCCAAGTAAAATACACAGAAATTAAAGGCTGCAAAGTGCCTAAATGTTCAATTTTTTTTTTGGCAAAAGAAGAGTTAAGTAAAGTAAATCTAAAGTAAATATTTCCAGCATGGGTTGATGGGAACCTCTGCAGTTGCAAGTTCTGTATCAGTGAGTAATAGAACTAAACAACAGACTGTCATACCATTCTGTTTGTTTCTTAATAGGGGGACACAAATAACCAAATATACATCTGGATGTCAAGTGCTTAACTAAGGCCTGTACATGCTCATGATTACCCACTTGACATCTTTATAGTTTCATGGCAGATATCCTCTCCAGTACATTTAGGCCCAGAAATAGCAAGCATGCCAAGGTGCCCCTGCAGAGCTGGTGTGGGACATCAGAGTTTTGTGTTGAAATAATTAGCCTGCTTAGCTACCATCTGGGCTGGAGCTGCTGCTGTGTGTCATGAGCCAGGTGCTTCATGGGTAATACTACAGAGAGACATGAAGCAGATGCTCATGTATGGATCTGCCCAGCCTGGCCTGGATTCAGCTAATCCCAGCTAAATTTTGAAGGAAAACCACAACAGGGAATAGAGAGGAGGCTGG
Organism: Cyprinodon tularosa; assembly: GCF_016077235.1. Lineage (NCBI taxonomy): Eukaryota > Metazoa > Chordata > Actinopteri > Cyprinodontiformes > Cyprinodontidae > Cyprinodon > Cyprinodon tularosa. The sequence goes on along the minus strand of NW_024039442.1, from coordinate 580,793 downwards.
TTCTGCGTATAGCACCATGGAGCATTCCTCTAAAGCCGCTTGAGCAATGACAATAAATTACAAACATAAAAAGTTAACTTTCTAAACCCCAAAACATTAAATGCTATGAGACTGCATTCTCACAAGGACTTAATCTGAGATCTATCCATTTCATCTGGCATAAAACCTGAGCTAAACGATCAGTACCCTTATCTATGAGACACAGGGACTGTTTAATTGCTGCCTGTTCTCCCCACAGCTTAAAATCTAAAGAGGTATAAACATTTTTGAGCAGTTCAGTAGGCCAGTAACTTGATAAGGCCCCTGGATTTACTCGATGATCTTAGAAAGTTCCTGAGCAAGCAGCAGGCATGTGGTTGTTGTTCCCAGAGGGCTGGGAAACCGTATCTGCCCTGAAGGAGCATCCTCTTTGGTAAGCACTTCTTATCCAGGCCATCACTGCAGGCTGATAGCAGGAGGGTAATATCCAGTAACTGCAGCTTTATGTGCGATCCAATACTCGGATCAATCTCTAGGACAAGGAGGATTGCCATTAACCCCTGAGAATTTTTTTAAACTTTATTGTTGCTCTTTTATTTTTTAGATACTAAAGAAGAATTTAGGAAAATATGGAAAAAAAATACTAGATTTTAAATTGCACATAAAAACATTATTTTAGTTAGAAATATCATGGCTGATCAGCAGGTTAAGGCAGCATATTGCAGGTTTGAGCAAATTTACTTTCTTTTAGCACCATAGGTGAAATGACACAGAGATTCATCTTTCTGTCTCTACTTCTCTTTGTTTGTATTCAGGGATGTGTTAGACAGTGTGTACGTGTAGAGAAAGCCAGAGAGTTCTCAGCAGAAACAGTGTGAACAGAAAAGAGATGGGACTTTGTTTCAAACTCTGGATACTTTTGGGAGTATTGTCCAACATACTCTTCCATGTGACTGAGAGAACAAGGAGCTAGACTCAACCCAAGACTCGTGCAGAATATAAATCCATGCCCCTAAAATCATTGAGCCATTTTCAGAATCATGACACTGATAAAAGGTCACTTTGCTTAAAATTCAAATGTAAACAACTGTTAATAGGAAAATATTTTTTCGGTTCATCAAATCTTTCAAAATTGATCCAAAATGTTTTTGCAATGAATTATTTTTTTCATAAAATTAATTACACAGCATCCAATATTCATTTTAAATTCATACAATCAAACTAGACAACCATAAGAAAAAAAAAAAATATTATATATATAGATAATTTTTTTCTAATGTGATATTTTACATTTGTAAAGAGATTAATAACTAAACACATATTGTCTCAGTGATAATACTCAGTGATAATAAATCATTTACCTAATAGTATGAATGGTGGTACAAACTGACAGAAGTATTTTTTATCAGTAATGTTGATTTTTTTTTTCTTGTGTAAGAAAAGCACAAGAAACTTACAGAAAAAAAACTATAAGAGAGAAAATATTTTTGATTGAATAAATACAACAGACAGAAGCTAAAAGAATTTTTTTTTTTTTAAATGTGTGTTTTGGTCTTTAAAAAAATGTGACAAGTCTCACTTACCTTGACTGTTTCCCTTAATTGGCAGGTCAAGACCCTGTAGTTTGATCACAGCTGCAGAACAAGATCCTCTCATCTCCACAGCAAATGTCAGAGGCCACTAGGCTGCTCCTTCCTGCATCATGGTCCACCAGCGTTGGTGCAGGACAGCCATCGGTCTGGCTGTCGGCATGTCAGCCCGAGAGGACCGGTCATCCGGCCACTGCAGAGACGAGGCGGACGGGCACACCAGGAGAGGAGCTGAGCCGGACTGGGCTCTGCTAGAAGGGTTTTTCGCCTCTCCTTCCCTGAATGAAAGCAATCCCTAAGAGTGAATGGGTAATGAGAGACTGGCTCCTGAGATTTTAGCTTTCTTAATCATGTTCATAATTAATTCAAGAACATTGATAATTTCATTACATTCTTTTTGTCTTATCAATAAATGATGTGCCTGCACTTTTGGTCTTGTGTATACGGGGAGAGAGGGAGGAAGAGAGGGAGTGAGGGACAAGAGAAGTAATACTGCACTAAAAGCACAGGAGATGGAAAATGGTACAAACAGGGATGTGGTAATTATAATCTTTGACCAAGCCACTGGAAGCACAATATGAAGTCAAGTGGGTACAAATAATTAATAAGGCCTCCCGGTGCGTGTGAGTGTGTATGCGTAAGCGTCTGTGGTACAGAAGCTGGGGGCGGGTGACTAAAGTCTTGGTCCAACAATATTTTACCGAACCTTGGAGTGTGTTTTTTTTTTTGTTTTTACAATAAAGAAACAAGCATATTTTACATTTCACACTCACAAACATTTCTAACAGACAACCAATTATGCACTAGCCTTTTATCCTCACCTTAAAACAGGGGTTGATGCTGCCTCATACTGCCCTTCAGATCCAATAAGATCTCAGATTTCAGAGGCAATAATGCACTGATGCAGTTTTCAGAAAGACCCCTCTCCTCCTGCCCTCCTTTCCTCTTCACATGCCCTGTTAGGTCATGCAAAGAGAAAGAAAAGGAAGGGGAAAAAAAGAATAAATCAATTTTCTTTGCAGCACATATACTTTCCATTAATCAGCAGCAGGAATAATGAGATAATATGCATTTTTAATAGTTCGCCCTCAGAATATTTAACAACCCTTCACCTCAGTACATGCTATGTGACAGTGCTTTATCAGTTGATCTTCCTGTTTAAAGATGATCTGAAAATAGAACTGGGGGGGTGATAGATATCGCTTTTTGCTAAAAATGATTGTGACGATGATTGAGGGTGAGAAAGATTCTGACTCACAGTCCTTTCATTTGCTCTGAAACATGACAAGTAAAGGGATGACTACGAGCTCCTTAATCTGACAGTGAGAGATTGACAATGGTGCTGAAGGTCTAATCCTACATCTGAAAACGGTAGTGGAATTTGGTGATGTGTTGTATTGAATCTGAGGCCATATATGATGTTAAAACAAAACTGTGCTATTCCTTTGAGCTCTGAGAGGTTTTCGTTCACAATGCAGCTTTCATCTACAGCCAAAAACTCTTTCTACCGATTTTATTTGCACTTATCTGTGATAAAAAAATACCAAAATGAATAGTATTTTAATAAATTTGGGAGGATTTGAAAAAAAGTAGTGCTGCAGCACAACTGTAACACTATGTAATTTGTCTTTTTCTAATGGATTTCTAGCTTGTGAGACTATAGCACAGATTGGTAAAGCTATATGAGGCATTAGAGATTCAAGTACTTTATGTCCTATTTATTCCTTATGTGCCACAGGCCCCCCAGTCTTGAGATATGACCAGCTCAGCGCAAGAAACCTTTAATAAAATAAAAAAAGTAAAAAAGGGGAAAATAGTGATTTACAACAGGCCATTTTGACAGTGGATTTGATATAAGGTGTTCATAGCAAGTTTTGCATTTTGTTCCAGGTCCCCTTACACACATTTTAATCATTTTTATGTGATCTATGTATGCAGCACTCATCCTCTCTCTGTCACCCAAACCTTCCAATGTGTCTCTTTTAAACAGATTGCTACAATACTTGTAATGATGGTCCTTCCCAGCTGCACTGCAAGAGAGGGGAAGGGAGCAGCAGGCTCTAGTATTACCATAATACTCACTCCCCCCCCCCGTCCCAAGGGTCCATGTGTGGCAGCACTGGGATGTGGGGTAACTCTGCTAACTGCTGTGGAGGGGACTCAACTAGCTGCTGGTCCTTCGGGCTTTGTGAATTCGTGTGAGCGTGCCCCGGCCATGTGTGTGCGAATTTGTGTTTGAATGTGACAGGGCTGAACCTGCCTGTGGGCAATGTAATAAAAGCGCCACGCTCTGCTGCTGGTGATGGTGGCATTGCTGCTGTAGCTGCAGAGAAGGGGATAAATATAAAGCAAGGCCTGCATCGAGGAGGAGTCAGCCCCTCAAGTCACAGCTTGACTTACATCCTAATAATTAGGCTCCTTTCCAATAAAACAGGGATTTGTAGCCATGCATCTCTTTTACTTCTGTTTGCAATTCTGCAGTGAGGAAAAAAATGCAAGATCTGCTGCTGGATCCGAGTAAAGCAGCAGCCTTTGGGAGATTTGAATTTTAGCAACACTGTTGCCGAAGTTCAGGAACTTGTATCTGGTAGAATTTGTGATTATGGGTTATTTTTATTAGCTGTTAAATTAGACTTAATTATTATTATTTTTTACTTTGACAAAGTTACAGGTATTTTGCACAAAAACTTATTCACACCCCCTGTCTGAATTACAGCCAATCAATAGAGAGCTTCCTTTTACATGGCATCCTAAACCATGCAATGTATCATATTTACATGCAGCTCTTGAGATCCTGTTTCTCAGATCTTGTCACTGGAATACAGCGTTAATTTAATCTGACTTTATTTTTGGTTGTTTTAAACAATCTACGGTTGCTGGTTTAAATGTGAACACCCCTGCTGAAACCTGACATTTCTGTGAGTTTAAATAATGAGATTTATTTATGCCTCATTGGCATAAACATTTTATTTCTTAAGCCAAAAAAACACACATATGCCAAAAAAACACACATATGCCATATATATATATATATATATATATATATATATATATATATATATATATATATATATATATATATATATTGATATATATATATATATTGATATATATATATATATATATATATGCTTCTTCAATTATTATTATCGTCTTCTTTTCCCTGAAGCCATAGCTTAAAGAGAGATCAAAGATAAGAGCTGTGACATTGTTAAAGCCAGAACAGTCTTACAAATTGTTGCAAATGGATACAAGGAACTGGTCAATTAGGCTGACAGGTGCCCTTTAGTAACAGTGAAAGGCTTTCTGGTTAGCACTGGTTCCCACCGAGTGTGCGTCTACTATTGGACTAAAGTGGGACAGAATCAGACCAACCAAACAATCATCAACAATTATTTCTGGACGAAATCAAGACTGTGACGGACTGACTAGAATTAGCCTAAAAACCAATGTCAATATAATGTCTGGTGTTTGTGTTCCCCTGGATTGTTAAGAAGTCTGTGGTAAACTGTATAAGGATAGAGGCTCTGCCCTATTAAGGAAACATCCGGCCTTGATTGAAATTCCATAAAGCGGTGTGGAATAATGTATCATCATTAAAAAACTCTCAAACTTTGACCAAAATTCAAAAATCACAATGAGCGTCGCAAAAATGAATGTTATCATTACTCCCAATAAAATATGCTGGTGGCGGCGTCATGCTGTGGGCTTAGTTTTCTTCAGATAGAACTAGATGGTTAGTAAAAGAAGATTCTGAACAATTTATAAGGCCAGTCTATTTCACTCTTAGTCTTAGAGACTTAGTCTTAGACAACATTTATTTTAATTTTGCATACATAAAGTGTATGCAAAATGAAACTTTTCTATTCAGCATTATTTCTCATTTTCTCTTTGACAGATTTAAATTGTATAGGATATATCAAACATTAAAGAAGAAAAATGTTTGTCATTCATTTTTGAAATATGAAATTTTAACAGGTGTGTTTGAGAGCCGCGGTCGTATCTCTTGTTTTAAATCTGACCTCCTTAGATTTCAGGCAATGATGATGTCTGGCCATTTGAAAAATCCTCTAAAGTCAAACTGAGCTGGAGATTCAGGGCAGTGAACACACTGAGGCAGGTGGGGTTATGTGTGTGGGAGAGGGAAGGGCTTCGCAGGATGGTGGTCCAGGCAGGGGGTATCAGGCTAATTAAAGCAAGCATTTGTCAGAGATTAAGCTTTAAACAGAAAAGGTCATCTGAGCACAAGAGCGCACTGTTTCGCTGCTGTGCTCTAAGGGCAGTCTAAACCTTTCCAAGCTAAATGGTAAAGATGCTATTTAAAGGGGGAGGGGGACGAGATCCTGATCAGCGACAAGACTGACACTCAGGTCATTGGTTCTTTACTGTCCATTACACATGCTGGTCAAATCTGGCAATCGGTGTCATTTAGGGATGAAAAATAAGCACCAGGACAAGATCAATAGATGCAGCCATCTGTACCAGCTGTGATTAATTGACTGTCTCCAATTAATGACTGGCCTGTTGCAAAGCAATGCAACCTCAGCAGAACAATGGTTATTTCTTTTATTTGAGCCTGAATTTGTTTATTTTTGCCTACAGATTGTCAGAATTAATTCATTAACCTGTTCAGGCAGGATCTGTTGGTTGAGTGTGGAAAACTGGAAGCTCTACTTATGGCATCTCATATTTTAGGTGCTCTTTGTAGTCATTTGCTCACAAGAAATAAAGGTGTGCTTGCAAAAATTCACATAGTTTATTTTAGTCCACAAGACATACGTTCTAAAAATATTTGAAAACCTTTCTTTCATTATGTTTCAAAAGTCTGTATATATTAATACATATTCTTGGTCTACAGAAATCCTAAGCAGTAACACAGAATAATGCCACTTAAATTGAAGTAACATTTCATTACTCTCTGTAATTTATCTAACCAAAACTTATTCATCATATACATTTACTCTGAGCAGAATAACATCAAACCACTGGGGATATGAGGAATGAGTAGGAACAAGTGGTGGCTTGTGATCCATTTAATAAACCACTGAAAACAGTCCAACAAGTACTGGTGATGCTTTTAATCTAGAATCAGTGTACAAAGTTATTTTGCAGTCAGTCGATTGTAATCATATTAGATCCTGAGAAGATGTCCTAGTCTTAGATACGACAAAGCACAGGACATGTAACCTCAGGCATGAGTAATGACCCTTAAAGGGTTATGCTGTGATACAGATGTAATTTAAAATATTTTGATGGAATGTATGCTAATCTAAGCCACTCTGAATAGATATTTATAAATTCAATCATTTTCATCCGAGGCTATGACTTGAAATGAAGGTAAAATATGACCTTTTTTATATGGCGGGACTTAAATGGATATTGGGATGTTAAATTGTTTTGCAAAGCACAACAAAAAAAAGTTTAATTACAAATTGAAACAATTTTTCCTTTGTTGTCTTATGAGATCGGTTAAAGGGAGTATATATATAATAAAGAGAAACTGCATATATTAGTATTTTCTTAACATTAGAATCTTCGATATATCTGGTTTTCAGCGAGCCTGTGAGATGCAAATTACTGCCTAATATTAGCAGGTCTCTGTGACATATATTTATGGCAAGTTCATGAGTTTTATGAAATTCAATAAACCAACTTTTTCACAAGCAGAGGAGTTTCTACTATGCGCGTACACAGTCCTATTTATACTCATGGTAAGTGCATCACAGCTTTAAGCACAAACTTTTTCCCCTTCATAGTTCAACACATTTAAAATGTTCCCAATTCATGTGCAGGAATCACAATCGCATTAATAACCAAGTGAGATCTTAAGTTATAGCTAACAGAACAGATGACCAACGCACACAGAATGATCACTTTCAAGCTCTAACCTTATTTATAGCTGAGAACGTTATTACACATCAGTGAATGCATAATAAATAGAAGCTCTTTGGTATTTTGGGCTTCAGCAGTCAATATCCTTCTGTTTATTGTTCCAGGTCTATTGATTGTGCTTTTTTTCACATTGATATTTACACAAATGTTTTAAATTATAATGTTGCTCGCTTATTATAGCTTGTTAGCCCATTGGGTTGGTGAGGCAGACTTTTGATTTATCTCTACTGCTAATTTAGTCTCCTGACTCGCATCAACTATGTGTCAAACAGGAGATTAAATAAACTTATTTTATCACTTTGTGCCAAGTGGTATGGTAATACTATAAATTACAAGCTAGATGGCAAAGGGAATATGTCTGCTGAATAAAAGAAGAAAAAAAGCAGTTTGAAAAAAAAATACTAATACCACCAATATAACTGTAAAATAAAAGAGGATGATTTTAATATTTGGATTTCTCACTATTGATATAAAAAGTATGACACATGAATTAAAGTAAATAAGAAAATTAAATCAAGATTAGGATTTTACTAATTAGAAAAAGAGTAAATTCTCATTAAAATGAACACTATAGTGTAAAGCTATAACATTGATTCCAACATTAATGTTATTTTAGGAATCAAGCCTAGCCATGAAGATCTAACCAGTTGAGTGGGGATGCATTAACCTTTGATAGCCTTGTGCACTCCTCTGCATGGTTGGTTTCATTGTATCCTCCTCTTGAACCCCTCCCATAGATTACTGTTGGTAGTTTGGCCAGTTAAGGTTGCTGGCCATGAAACACCAGGATACCATGATTACCAAAGCAGGTATTGGTAATTTCGGCTGGTGATGGTAAGTTCTGCTGAAATATTAAATCCACATCTCTGTAAATCTTTTTACCACAGAGACTTTCAAGGCTCTAACACAGAGGGATTACCTGCTGGGTAATCTGCACCCAACCTGATTTAAAACATTTATAAATTACCACATGTTGTCTGATGACAGTATATAAACGTCACTTGCGCCGCTTCTCCTGTTGCCCTGAAATCCCACATCCTCCATCACCTCTCCTCCCGGCTGCGCCCCAGACCGTCTGGACAAATCAAAGCCTACAGCCTCCGCTGTTCCTCCTGTATCACTGCACTCCGACTTATCCTCGGAGTTCGAGGAGAGCAATTAGACAAACCGGATCTTCTCGCCGTTCTTTTTCCTGTTTGGTGTGATTGCAATAGCGGATCTTGACCTGGCCAGACTGGAGCGGAGCCGGAACATTTAGGGTATGTTTTGCTCAACCTACTGCTGTGAAGTAGGATTCTCTACCATGAACAGAATCAAAAATAAATATGGATCCAACCTCACAAATGAGCACCTTGATATGTGCTTGAGAATGGCTTTGTCTCCATTCAAACCCAGGTTTAAAGCCTTAAACCCGGCCTAAAGCCCACTGTTCTTATTAAGACATAAAAAGAAAGACGAATAACAAATCGTCAGTTCAGGTGTTTTATAAAATATGTGAATCAAGAAATTGTCCATAAACCAAACTGAAAGATTGTTTTTCTCTACTTCAAAAAAACTTTAGATTTTAAAATGGAAAAATTTAATATACTTTTTTATATTCTTTTATTTAAAAATGGAAGGTATAACATGAATGCATAAACACGTCATTTCATTTCAGTGTTAAATTCTGTTTAAAGTAACAGATCATTAAAAATGTCTCTGGACCTTTACTGGTTGATGATGTTCTTTATTCGGACCGTGCTGATTTTTAATTGGTTACCCCTGCTATAACATGTCCTTGATGGTGGCTGAACCAATAAAAGCAGAACCACTAAACAACTTAAGCCGGAAGCAACCATGCTTTCAGTAAAACATTTTTTTTTTAAAGTAAAAAGTTGAGAGAAAGTCAGTTTTCCTCTGATTTAAGCCTGTTAAGTGATTTCCATGACTGGGATGACTGAGAATTTGTTCAGGAATAGAAGCAGAACCATCAGCAGACAACATGGTGCCCCAAAATATCAGTTACATGAGAAAGTCCACACTGAACCTAAAACAAGATAAATCTGGGCCTGTTCTCTTGATAAAGGCTCTGGGAGCTTTATTTACAAATTAAATACAACAATTACATTATCTTATAATGAAGACTAGAAAGACTTTCTAACGCTGTGAGATGCTCCCACTCGTGTCAATTGATATGCCTGCATACAGCACCTAGAACAGCAACCTTCCTACCATTTGTGGATTGCCCAGTTTATGAGGGAAAAAAATCAGTTTAAAGTCAGCTTTATTAAAACAGACTTTTAAAAATAGCTTTATCTAATTATGATTTTTTTTTAGGGGGGATTTATTAATGCTTATAAATAATTCAAAGGAATTGTAATAAATGCTTACTATCGAAGAGGATTAGAACCACTGAAAAAATTAAAAAAGGTAACTGATTTCTAAATTTTATAGTATAATATGAGGAATTTTACTTTTTCCTCTCTTAGAACCCCAAACACAACACAAATCTTAAAATATGTTTTTCTTGTTTGTTTTTTTTTTTTTGTGGTTGAAGACCTTTAACTCGTCGCGATATCTTTGTTTTTTCTAATGGGATTCCGTGTACATAGCTCTCTTTTAAACACATTTCTAAAGGAAATAAACAGACGAAGAAACCTCTTTGGCCCTTAACGCTTCCCGTAGTTAGAGAGATCCGGCGGGCGGGGCAGCGCGCTTCCTGATTTGAAACACCGCGGTACTTCATAGGAAGCCTCTTCCTTTCTCTGCTGTTTGTTTTCTTCAAATATGTCTCTCAACTATCAGGGATCGACGCTCTCTCTCACGCTGCCAATTTCGTGTCAGATATGTCTCGGAAAGGTAACAGCATCACGTTTTATAACCAAACTCATCCTCTCTTTGTTATCAATACATTTACACGCGAAAAAGCGCGTCACAGAAGTTCAGCTCTGCGATGGCGTTATTATCTATGTGGAAATGTGTTTATTATGACATTGGCTAAGTCTTACCTATAAATAACCAAGTCAGGTTTGCTCCTGCAGGTCAGGCAGCCCGTCATCTGTGCCAACCACCACGTGTTCTGTTCGTCCTGCATGAAGATGTGGTTGAAGAAAGCCAGCCAGTGTCCCACCTGCAGGGAGCCAATCACAGCCGAGAACCCCTGCAGGGAGATCATCGGTGCGTGGCTCCATCCCACAGTAAAACTAAGCAAAACGTGTTTACTAAGTGCATATTTCAATATAATCAGTTCATTAGCAGCAGTGAGATATTTAAAGTTAAACCAATTAAATCATTCAGCTTTATATACATTTCACACTTTTAATAGAAAAGAATAGAAAATCCCTTTATTGTCCCACAGAGGGAAAATTCTGGTGTTTACAGAAGCAAAAAGATTATAGAAAAAATGGTCCCCAAAATTTTGACCTTAGAAAAATGTACAAGAATGGCATAACAGTGAAGAGTTTAATAAATAATAAAAATAAAATACTCTACTGACTTTATTGCCAAAGTTGATATTTATTTTTCCTACCAAGTTCCAAATTATTAGAACAAATGTTTACGGCTCTGTTCTGACTTTAATGGGATGTCCCTAAATCACACAGTAGCTGCCTGTTTTGTTAGAGAGTGGTGTTTACTGTTTATCATTTATTGTTACGTATGTCACTCTGTTTTAGATTTTGAGATTAGTTCATGTTTTAGCCACCACAGCTGTGCTTCTTTTAAAAGGCTGGCAAAAAAATGTTAAATTCAATTCAATCTCAAAGTAGAATTTGTTTAATGATGCTTGCCAAGATTATTAACAGAACTTAGTTATACATGAAATTACCACCATTTTAATGCATATTAACTTTATTTGGAGTAAAAAAAAAAAAAACTTTTTTTCTTCTTAATTTGCTATGTCATTTTGATGATACAAATCAAATGAAACCTAGTTCTGTGATGAAAGAGTATACAAAAGACTTTATTATTAAAAAATTAAGTCAGCATTATTAAGCCATAAATTAGTTGTTATGTTTCTGATTGGTGCTCTTCCTGGTTTATGTAAAAAAACAGAAGTAAATAAACTAACATGTCCAGTTTAGGGTGAACTTAATTCAGTAAAAGGCTTAAGGGGTGAATGGAAGCTTTTGAGTTAACACCACATTAAAACTAAAGTTACTTGGTCATTGGAAAGGACTTTCCTCTAGGCCAGGGGTCTGCAACCTGCGGCTCCAGAGCCAAATATGGCTCTTTGGAGGCTCTCCAGCGGCTCTTAATAGTAGCTAAAATGCATATAAAGAGCTAAATAATTTACTATAATATATACCGGTATCAATAGCTTTAGCGTTTTTTATAAGATGGAAAAGAATGAGATAAAAAGAACCAGAAATATGTTTTAAGAGACATTTTTCTATGAATTAGCTCGAAAATTATATGTTTTAACATTAAAAATACACGAATTGTTGATTGTTTGAGATGGCAACAACTAATTTCCTATACAAGAAAAAAAAAAAAGGTTTTCTAGAAAAAGTCATGGTATATTTTGCGGCTCTAAACAACTTTTACTTGGTCGGACTCTGGGCAAAACGGCTCTTTGGATATGAAAGGTTGCAGACCCCTGCTCTAGGCCAATGCTGAAAAACACCTTTCAGAGTTGTATTTGTCAAACAGAGGTGTAAGGTTACACATTCTGGTAGAAATTATTTGCTGAAAAGGCAGAAAATGTGACATTTTGTTTGTACCCTTTTATATCCCAGCTCATCTTTTATTTCTCTCTGTTTTCTCCAACAGGAGGGACAAACGAGGGTGATTACAGTGAAAGCCCTTCTATGAGGAAATGTCTGAGGAAAACCAGAGGAGAACTACTTCTTCGAGAGTATGAGGTTGTCAAATATGGATTAATTTTAGGTCTATCTTGTTATCGATGCAGATGGAAAAAATTTCGCCATTTGGCCATATAGATTCCTTTATTTGCCTTTGTTTTAACATACAGTGGTGACCGGAGGTACAATAGCCCAAATTTAAGCTGCTCTACTTAAACAATTTTACTCTGTAAATTGTAATTCTCAAACATACTTAAGAATAAGAATAATAAATGGTTTGTTTAAAAGGCTGCTCAAACTGGCTACAAATGAATTAAATGTTTAAACATGTTTAAAATTAAATAATCAGGTAGACAAACATAATCAATCAACCAAAATGTATTTATATAGCAGGTATCCAAAGTGCTTAAAAAAATTAGTAGAATCACAAATACAGTGGAAAGAGTGAACATAGAAAACGTTTAAAAGTTTACAAAGAAAAGTATGAAATTGTCACACCACTGCTACGTGTTAAAAGCCAGCCTGAACAGATGTCTTGTGTTTGGACCTAAAAACAGCGATATCTGTAACAGTGTGAATATCCGGGGGTAACTTGTCCCAGAGTCTTGGGTCAGAAACTGTAAAGGCCTGATCACCCCGCTGAAGACAGCAATGACCGGATGAGCTCCTGCAAAGTTCAAATTTTGGAGAAATTCTATGGAGTGAGACCATTTAAAGCTTTAAAAACACAATCAAATCTTAAAATATATTCTAAAACTATAAGATTATGTGGGATAGTGGATTTTTAAAGACTTGAATAATGAAAAGGTTCAAAAAAATCCCATGATCACACAATTTATTACCGTATTTTCACGACTATAAGGCGCACTTAAACGTCTTTTTTTTCCCTCAAAATGTGCGGTGCGCCCTATGGTGCGGTGCGCCTTATGTGTGTTGTAACTGCGACTTTTGAGACCACCTCATTGAGGAGATGATGAAAGAGTGGCTGAATGTAAGGAGGCCAGGTGTTTTTTTCCACCCCTCACCATCGCTGTTAATATGTAACTCCATGCGTGCCCATCTCACAGCTGATGTGAAAAACAAATTAACGCTGCTCGACATCGGTGTGAACCGGACCCAGCAGGTGCAGCAGAAGCAGCGAGTTTACATGCAAAGTCAATGGTTGACGCGCATATAGGTGCAGCAAAAGGTCCCGCAGCGCGTTTTGGTGCAGCACGTCGGGAGCGTTTAAGCATCTGAAGCACCGCCAACGCGCTGCTGCTGCTCAGAAGGAAAAATTGAAGTTTTGCTGCTGGACGCGCCGCATCAACCAATCAGAGAAGCTGATCTGGGAGCTGCCAGCGAGACAGACAGCGCTCTGATGACATGATATTAACGCAAATGGAAAAGGCTGGATGGATACGTGGCTGAGGCAGGTGTATGTGAGAAGACTAGGTGTTTTTTTCCACGCATCACCATCGCTGCGTGCCCATCTCACAGCCGATGTGAAAAAAAGATGAATCAAATGAACGCTGTGCTCGCCGTTATCCCGGGAGGTCTGACAAAGGAGCTTCAACCGCTTGACATCGGTGTGAAGCAGCCGTTCGAAGTAAGGCTGCGAGCGGCGTGGGAGCGATGGATGACCGACGGAGACCACAGTTTCAGGATAAGTGGAAGGCAGCGCCGGGCAGATTACGCCACAGTTTGCGGATGGATTGTAGATGCTTGGACTAACGTGTCTGCTGGCTCTATTGTTCAAGCTTTCGCAAAAGCAGGCATTATTTCTGAGGAGCTGCGCTGCACGGAAAGTGACTCTGACAGCGCAGAAGGGGAAACTGGCATGTCTGATTTAGGGCAGCTGTTTTATTCAGAAACAGAGGAGGATGACTTTGATGGGTTTGATTAATACTTTGTAATAAATACATGAATAAAGCACAATCATACTCAGTTTTGCTCCCGCTCTATTTTTCTCCCTGAAAACTTAATTCAACAGCATCCCCGGCGCGTCTCCTCCTCTTCATCGCGGCTGCTGGCAGGTGTTTTTTCATCTAAATAATCTAAATCTTGCAGCTATTTGCTGTGATCAGTGGGAATAAAGTAGTTTTAATATGTTTTTAAGTGAGAAAGTCCACCTGAAAACTTAATAATTGCAGTCAGTTCATCCAGATTATCTATTTCTGTCAGAGGCGCTCAGACCCCCACATACCAGCGGTGCGCTGACAGCAGAAATCTCTTCATCAGCAGCCTCTAGGCTGGGCAGCCTGGGGTTCACCGCGGCTGCTGGCAGGTGTTTTTCATCTAAATAATTTTAGCTGCAGGCACCAGGATACCGGCAATAAAAGCGAACATATTCCGTCGGCAGGTTTCAGGATTTTAAGTTAATTTAGGAGTGATCACAGCGCTGTGTCATCTGCGATGTCTCTGTCTCACGGCCAGCTGCCAGGTTTGATTAATACTTTTTAATAAATACATGAATAAAGCACAGTCATACTCAGTTTTGCCCCCGCTGTATTTTTAAATACGCAGTAGAGGTATTTAAAGGTAGTAGAGGACTTGTACCTGTATATAAAAAACGCGCCCTATAGTCCGGTGCGCCTTATGTGTGTGTTAAATACAGAAATGGGACACATAACTGAGACTGCGCCTTTTAGTCCGGTGCGCCTTATGGTCGTGAAAATACGGTACATTTATTAAATGACCTAAATAGTTGGATTTAAAAAAAAAAATATTTGTTTTCATATAATAATTAATTTTATAATTAAGGAGGAAAAAGATCTTTGAATTGATAAGGTGGTTTATTTTGTTGATCTATGAACTGCTTTGTTTAATCAGTGTAAAGTGATTCTGATGGACCTGGCATAAACTTTAGCTTCCATTCAGACTTTTCCTGCTATTTGATTACAGGGGATTCTGAAGAAGCATAAAAGTGTTTTTGACAGCATGGCACGTTGAAGATGGCTTCTAACGGTTTGATGAATTATGTGCAAACTGTTATTCCTAAAACTTGGCATCTATCCAAAACTGATATAACGAACAAAAGCTGACTGCAAGACTAGTTGGATTGTAAAACCTAATCATTTTCTCAAAGAATTATTTTGCAAATTGATTAATCTATCGATTACAACCATAACTAATCGGACAGTAAAAGGTTCCTTAAAGAAGACTTTTTACAAAATGAAACCAGGAGTTCTGGATAGAGCATATTGACAGACGAAAAAGTTTAGTTTTTTTATCTTAAATGCAAAATTTGTATATATTGTATTTGGAATTTTGATATAATTGCTGCTCTACGTGGGTTGCTGTGTCAGCTAAAGGCATGTTTTATGGTTTCTATACTCTATTTAACGATTTCATCGATTCCTAAATTAGTTGACAATTAATCATGATTAATCAAATTAATTGTTTCAGCCCTAGTCCTATATGCTTTGATGGTGGCAGGATGAGCCGCTGGAGTTATATCTCATCAGACGAAGCTTGGGCGTTAGTCGGTTTGAGTAGAAATGTTTAGTATTTCCAGATGCAAATCACATTTACCCAAAATATTGTTGAATAAATGAGGAGGAATTTAATTTAAGCTTTACGGTGAGAAGCAATTATTTAAACAAAAACAAAAAAATACTTAACCCGGTTCCAAAAAAGTAAAAAAAAATAATCCACTGGACTTGGTTTCCAAGTTTGAAGATGTTTCTTTTTCCATGCAGGAAGCTTTTTAAATTCAAAATGTCAGAATTGGCGTTAAGATCGCAGCTTTGTGTAGTAGCCCAAATACATGTAATGGCTTAGAGAACATGCAAATTGAACCAAAAGAATGAGTCTGCCCCTTATGAATGGGGAGTCGTTAGGGTTCTTTGTTAGCCTGTAATTCTCGATACTGGGCTATACCTCACCCGATGGAAAATAATACTTTGCAATGATTTAGTCATTCAAAATCTGATTGGTCACCTTTGGCTGACAGGAGCAGTCCTCTTTATCTGATAGATGTTGACAACTGCTAGAATGTAGAAGCAGTTAAGTTTGCCACTCTGACACATTGCTACTGAGGAAAACTGAAGCTTGGAATTGAATCAAAAGCTGCTCCCTCAAAGGATTAGTGAAAGGAATCTGGTTATTCTATCTTTTTCTACTTTTTCCCCACATATTTGAGATTTTTGTTAAGTTGACTCTATGGAATATGCCATAATAGATTTGTACATGTTTTATTTCCACTGAATGAAGTAACATAATACACTTTAAAGACTGTAGTAATCTTTGATATGGTTGTTGTACATATAGTTTATTGATCAATCAGATATACAATTTCTCTCTTACAGGAAGAGATTGATGGACTCGTCAGAGAAAACGAGGAGCTTAAATTAAAAAATCAAAGTCTGGAGGAACGACTAAAGACCGCTCTGCTCCCTTGCAACCTTAATGCTGTGCAGCCAGATGACAGAGTTTCTCCGTTTGTGGCGCAAGAATGGGAAAACAAGCTCAAAGCTGCCACAGACATGTATGAGGAGATAAAACAGGGCATGGACAAGCTGAGAGAGGTACCGGGACTGTAGTCTGTGCTTTTAAAAGATTCAATTAACTTGCTACAGAGAACAGTTTTTTTGTACAGTTAAGGTTGATTGGATTGATTTTTTTTTTTTTTATGTCGGTAAATAGTTTTATTTTTAATGTTTTTTTTGTTTGTTTTTTTTTTTAGGCAAATGGGACTTTGCGATCACAAAATGTTGACCTGGTGCACGAGAACATGAGACTGAAAGCAGAAGTGGCTAACAGATCTCCTCAGAAGTAACTTTTAGTTTTTTCTTGCCTTTAAAAATGTAAAATGAAAAAATGGCCACCATGACAATAATGTAGTTCAGTCAAGGCAGTTTCAAAATGGTCTTTAGGCATTAAGTTGGATGATTTTTTTTTCTTATTTCAAAGTAATTTCAACATAATTGTGCATGATATATGTATTTAGCTTCTGTCTAGGTTAATTTTGGTTGTACAAAAATGTTAGAACATAGCCAGATTAAAGTGTGCTGCATGCTACATTTCATTTAATTTGATTTAATTTCATGAGAACCTGATCTGTCTTTAGGTTTGGGCGATACACAGTGGCAGCCCTGGAAGCTAGGATTCAGCAGTATGAGCGTGAGGTAGATCAGCTGAAACGAGCTCTTGAACGCAGCGACCAGTACATCGAGGATCTAGAATCTCAACTCCGGAAGTCTGAGAACAGAAAACCTGAGACATGGGAAGCACGCGGGAACAGCAAGGGTGCAGCTGAAGTTCTCCAAAAGCAACAGAAGCTCAACATGATGATGATGAGAAGCTTGAGCGACGGCGAGAGGAGGTCCATCTGCAGCAATCCGGAAGGGGAGTCCCGAACGTTTTCAAGAAATCACAGTTTGGTATTCATGCCGTCATCAGACCACAACAGGAGCCTGACTGGAGAGCAGAAGGAGGAGGACTCTGAAGGGACCACCTCTGACTTCTTGCCCACCACCCCTTCCTCAGCTTTCCGCTCTCTGACATTAAGAAGCCCTGGCATCCGTGAGAAGAAGGTGGCATTTAAGCCCGTTTCTCATCTGAGACGGCTCAATTTTGAAGAATATGCCAGTCCAGGGAACTCTAGCGCAGCCTTAGAGAAAAAAATCAACAGCTTAGAAAAGTTTCCTAAAGGCTTATTTCAAAATGAAATGGAATCCTCAAAACCTGTTTTCTGGGGCTCTTGGCAGAGATCAAGCCTACAGGATCCGTCCCATCCATGTTCAAGTAAAGAAACTTTAGCAGAGGGAAACACATCTGCTACTCTTATCAGGGAGGAGCCGGATAGTTTACAGATGTCCAGTGAGGCATCTATGGATGCTGCTTACCTGGACAAAATTTCAGAGCTCGACTCCATGATGCATGATGGAGAGAGTTCAAGCAGCAGGGGATCCCAGCTCTCCTTGACATCCTCCCCTCGCATAGATCTGGATAACACGCTTGTCCCAGAACAACAAACCTGCCCAGACACTTTAACCAATGATGGAGGCAAACCTGGGATTCATGTGGAGAATAAGAACCAGTCTACGGATGACGGAAAACACAGCGATTCAACTGTTGGTGTGGCTCCAACAAGCTCTGAAAAGAAAGCATTTGCTGCTCCAGTGTCAGATGGGAAGGATGGCGCCCACGTTCCCAGCTCTGAAGAGCGCGCTGGGCCTTCTCAGACAGAAGAAATGTCTTTTGACTTGTTGTTCGATCCTCTGGATGAGGTTAAGTCTGCTCCGTCTGGCTCCCTCAGTCCAGTTAACCAACATCAGGACCTTATGAATTCCTCATTCTCCTCTAGCTGCGTTAGTAGTAAGCCTGTGAACACAACAAGGGACAGAAACGCACTTAACTGTAGCCAACCAACAAAAAGGAAGTCACATAGTCCCTTTAGCACAAGCAGTCCCACCAAACTGTCTAAGCTCATGTAATGGCATTGAAAACTAAAATATCTTTGATCCAATAGTGTCATTTATTGTTACCTTTTGCCTTGTAGTGGTAAATGAATTCAACTAAACTAGAACACTGAGGCACTTCTTCTGAGATGTGCTCGTAGGTCTCTTCTCTAATGTAAGGCATCTTTTCAGTTTTAAAATCTATGTACAAAAGAAGAGAATAGAAATGCTTATTTATTTTTTGTTCAATTTTCCGTTTACCTATTAATAGCAGTCTGCAATTTAGACCATTGTTTAATAAAGATTGTCTTGAAACAATGAAATGCTAAATAACTATTAATGTTAGGAAATAAAGAAGTGCAAAGCAAAAAAAAAAGCTCTTGTATTCTTTCATGTTTCTGCTGCCTATAACACAGTGTCTCCTTTTCATTAATATTTAGAGCTACAGTGGAGGCCCCATGTTTTGCAATGTCTTTCCCACATTATCTATTTTTACCGCACATGATATGCAATACGTTAAGCCGTCACAATTATTAATAGGCAGCTATTAAAAAATGGGAAGTGCGCAGCCTGTTCATGTCAACAAAACCTTGTAGGACACACATTAGAGCCTTCACACACAGTAGCAGAGAGCTCCTTATTTATTATGCAAATTTAACTGCCGTGTATATTTCACATACCTTTAATCACTGCATGAAAATTTAATTGGATAACCATTTTGGTTTGAATTAATGAAGTGTTAATTCATTTGGATTAATTAATTTAGATAAAGACTGTGCAAGGTTTGGTGATGTATTAAATCAATTTGTTTTGCACTCATCTGGCAATGATGAGCCTTAATGATCAGGTGGTGCCCCACCACCTCCCCCCTTTTTCCTCTTAATCAGGGGTGAAGAAGTAATATACTGGATGCGAAATGATAAATATCTTTATACTTAATGTTTTAAAATAAACCTAAAATTGTGATATTTTTTCTTTTGATTCAAATTAAAGAAATAAAGACTTGAATTTTTTGGAGGGTAAAATAAGTGACTTTTCTTTTCAGTTATAGGTCACACCAAAATTAGCTGCATTAAGTCATTAGTGAATTAGTGATTGAGGCCTGAGCACTGCTGCCACCGATGTACTCCTTTATTTGGATGGAGAAAAAGCCTTAAAACATCAGCAGCTACTCTCCAGATGTGGTTTGCCTGCCCTGTGAGCAGTTTTTATCTGTCAGCCAGTTTACTGTTCTGGCAGCTATGTCTCGCGAGAGCAGCAGAGCATGGGCTTGACGAGATCTGAGGCGCTCAGGTGTAAGAGCCTCTCTCATCCCCAGCAGTGGGGGGAAACAGTAGACAGATACGTGCGTCTGAGAGACTGCAGGCATCTCTGTGATCTCCCGGCACAAGGCATCCGCACTCAGCGCACTACAGAGCGACACCGCACTGCATCATTACCCGAAAGGCAAAGGATCCATGTCTTTTTTCCAGCTCTTATAGCCGCTTTCCCCCCTCTTTTTATTTTTTATTTTTAATTTCCCCCCATCCTGTGCACTTTAATTCAAGACGTTCGCCAAGATGATGTCCATGAACAGCAAACAGCCGCACTTCGCCATGCATCCCTCTTTACCCGAACACAAGTACACCACTCTTCATTCCAGCTCGGAAGCTATACGGAGAGCCTGCCTACAAACTCCACAGGTAAACGATCCCAGAAAAACTTTACCTTTGTCACTTTCTCCGCTTCGGCTGCGCGCAAGCGACGAGCGCTTTCTGTGCGTAATAACGAGGCGCTCCAAGGCACCTTCCGC
The DNA here is from genome assembly GCF_016077235.1 of Cyprinodon tularosa. NCBI lineage: Eukaryota > Metazoa > Chordata > Actinopteri > Cyprinodontiformes > Cyprinodontidae > Cyprinodon > Cyprinodon tularosa. The sequence goes on along the minus strand of NW_024039442.1, from coordinate 560,377 downwards.
CAAGACGCGCTCTTAATGTTTTTTTCATGTATTCCACAGCAATCACTCGGAGAGCCTGTGATCTTTTTGAAAGCATGCTCATGCAAAACCCCGGCGTTTGCCTTTTTGTCCCCCTTCTTTGTATTAATTTTTATGACTTCCCGCCTCTGAAGGAATACTCAGCTGTGTCATGTTTCGCCGAAAGTACCGACTAACAGATGCATTTATGCACCTTTCTTTTCCCTCTTTTCCTTCTCTGTGCCTTTTCCCATTTCGCACCCACTCACTCTCATCTCCTCTCCCCTTTCATCTTTACCCTCTCAGCTACAGAGCAACATCTTCGCGAGTCTGGATGAGACCTTGCTGGCCCGCGCAGAGGCTCTGGCCGCCGTGGACATCGCCGTGTCCCAGGGCAAGACGCACCCGTTCAAGCCGGACGCCACCTACCACACGATGAGCACTGTGCCATGCTCGTCGACGTCCACCGTTCCCTTGGCCCACCACCACCATCACCACCATCATCACCACCACCAGAACCTGGAGCCTCCGGACATCATGGACCACATTGGCTCGCCGTCCCTCACCCTGATGTCCAGCGCGCACGACGGGACAGGCGGAGGAGGTGGCGGGGGAGGTGGAGGAGGCGGCGGAGGGCTCATCTCCACCTCCTCTGGTCACCCGCATTCCCACATGCACGGCTTGGGTCATCTATCTCACCAGGCAATGAGCATGAACTCGTCGCTCACCCACCACGGGCTCTTGCCGGGCCATCACGGTGGAAGCCAAGCCGGCCCAGGGCTCACAAACCCCGGACTTCCCTCCATCAATGACTCGGACACAGACCCAAGGGAGCTGGAGGCTTTCGCGGAGCGCTTCAAGCAGAGGAGGATCAAACTGGGGGTGACCCAGGCGGACGTAGGAAGCGCTCTGGCTAATCTCAAAATCCCCGGCGTGGGTTCTCTGAGCCAAAGTACAATTTGTCGATTTGAGTCCTTAACTCTGTCCCACAACAACATGATTGCGCTCAAACCCATCCTCCAGGCCTGGCTGGAGGAGGCCGAGGGGGCCCAGAGGGAGAAAATGAGCAAACCTGACATTTTCAACGGTGGGGAAAAGAAACGCAAGAGGACCTCAATAGCAGCGCCAGAAAAGAGGTCTTTGGAGGCTTACTTCGCAGTACAGCCTCGGCCGTCCTCCGAGAAAATAGCGGCTATAGCTGAAAAGTTGGACTTGAAAAAAAACGTGGTGCGAGTGTGGTTTTGTAACCAAAGACAGAAGCAGAAGAGGTTGAAATTTTCAGCTGCTCACTGATGGGCAAAGAAAAAATAAAAGATAAAAAAACAAGAGTGGGCTGACTGAATTTGGGGACCAAGTGACATTAATAAGACACCATTTTCAGTCTTTTGTCTCCAGCGACTTTACACGTTGGTGCACAAGGGGCTATAGACATCCATTTTATGAGGCTTCATATATCTTGTTTATTTTCACGTTATTGGTGAATGTGAAGTATGCAAATACCAGACTACACAAATTTCGCTCAGTTGTTGCGAGGGAAAAGTTTAGCGACGTCAATGCCTTTTAAAATGCGTGGAAAGACATAATTTGCTTGATACAATATAGCGAGTTATTTTCTATGATTTGAAATATAGCCATTTTTACCAATTACCTCATTTATTGTTGAATTGTGTCTTGGTTTGATTCTTGTCACTGTTGGTAGACTCGAGAGTAATTCATGAATCAGTTAATTATTCATGTGTTCGTTTATTTGAATTTTAGAAGCTGCTATAAATTCAATTTTTGTTGCAAATTTTTAATGTCTAAGGAAAATTTAAAAAGTGAAATAGATTGGGCCTGCATGAAATCCTAATTCACTGGAAGCAAATGAGCCTCTACAGGCTTTCATATCTACAGATATATTTATTTGAAATTTGCACAAAATACCCTTTAGGTTTAGGTCGAAATGGTTTGTATATACAGACTACACTTTATCACTTACAAGAGACGAGCTCCTGTGTTTTGAAACTAATTTCTAAGGGTGGTGCGACACTATTGGAATCACAGATCAGAGCACGATAAGCTTGTGAGCTTCAACAAGGAGTGATCACAGTAAAAAGAAAAAAAGGACATGTTTTTTTTCTTTTATGTTTCAGTTTGCAGTGCAAACCCTCTATGCATCTAAGAAAAAAAAAATAAACCACTGCTTACAGTAGTACTATCTACTGATAGATTTTATTTTTTGTGGGTGGTTGTAAGTCACTGTTTAATGCTTGTTTTCACATTAAGATCACCTCGTTGTTTGTCGTGTTAACTGTAACGGAAACGTTGTGTAAGTACTATTTACTTTGTGCACAGGTATGTTTACAAAACTGCAGTGACATGTGCATCATGGAAAATGTCTCCTTCCCTCACTCATAACTTCCCCACTCTCCTCTGTTGTCCTCCTACTTTCATTGGTACTCTCCATCCTGTAAGCCAAAATCCAACAGGGAGTGTGTTCCAACAATCTTCCAATAAATCAAAGAAAAAGAAAAAAAAAAGCTTGCCTCCTCTGGTTGTAATTGGACATCCAACTCAAGGGGTTGTTTGCTATTACATGTATAACACTTTTATTTACAACAGAGTTGTTGTATATTGTAGCAAAAGCTCTGTTTTAGGTGAAACGTTTTGGAATGGTATAAATTATTTATTTGTTTTCCTTTCTTTTTTGGTTTGAAGAATATATTTAAACAGCCCCCCCCCTCCCCACGTTTCACATATTTTTACAGCTATAGAAGATTAATATATAACGCGCTTAAATGCACAAATATCAAGTTAATTGCACTAAAAGAAATTATATTATTATTAATATATTATTGATAATAATACATTTATTAAAATACATACATGCAGATGTTTGCTTAAACAGAATGTTTGCTTAAACAGAATAAATCTGACTATGCCATTATTACTATTAAGTTTGTTTTACTATAAACTATATTAAAAAAATATAATTTTTCTTTATATTTTCGTTTTTATATTATTTTGAAAATAATGTTTTTACCTTTGCTTTAAACACAGTTTCCATTTCTCGAGCTTTCAAGATAATAAAAAACAATTAGATACATTTCGAGGCCAGGTCTTAATGACAAACTCAAGATCCATAGAGGAGTTATAGAAAATAAGTAATAACTCAAAGTTGATATTAAGGCAGACATTCAAATAGAGGAGGGAAAAAAAAGAAAGAAACGAGAAAAGCAACACAAAAGAATAAAACCCCAGTATTGGTATTTTAAATCATCACAATGGCATCCCTCCCCTCCCTCAACCCTGTGGTTTTAAACTTGCATGTTTCCCCCCTTCTTCTTCGCCTGTATTTGGGCCTAGGAATTTCTCTGAATTTTTATAAGCTTGTAATGCAATATTAATCAAGGTTTCCCGCTATAAAATGCAATACTTTCACTCGGCTTTCAGGGCTTTCAGAGGAAGTATGCATGCGGAGGACGTCGTTGTTTAACAGCAGAGAAAGCTTTTCGTTTTTTGCTTTCAGTAGCTTTTGGCCACATGGACAGAAGAGAAAGCGGTTCCTTAAAGTAAGTGGAGTTTTTTTGATTTAAGAAAGAATTACCGGGTTAGACAAAAGCCATAGACAGGTTAGATCAGAACATCGTTTGTTAATTTTTAGTTTTAGAATAAATATTATCTATCGCACGTTTAGGAATAGAAAAAGCTCAAATGCAAGCTATGTATAAACTATATATATGTATATATATATATATATATATATATATATATATATATAAAACCAGCCGCTGGCACCGAACACTCTCTAGCACAGACGCCACATGGCACATCATTTCAGCACCTCGAACAGCTCCGCTGGCGGATTGAAGAGTAATGCATTATTGAAAGCCTATATCAAACAGCTCTGGGGTGCTGTCTCTCTGCACAAGGGGCTGTGGATGAAGTCGGACTGTCTGCCTTCACAATAGCCTCTAATATGTTAATGGCCGTAGGGGATGCCTGAGGTACCGTCCCCAGCTGCCTCGCCTACCATATGTCAAGCCGTTACGACAGAGCCCTCTATTAATCAGTTGCGGATATTTCATCGATGACTTCCCCGATATCATAACCCTTAAAGCTCCATCAATACTGTGCCGGATCATCACCTGATCGCAGGTATTCATGATACAGAGGCCTAAAAAAAGGCCTTCCCCCTTCTATACGTCTCGGTCGCTTTGGTCCTTTTAAAACCCTCCCCACCAAGTTATTTCCCGTGATGCTTTGGGTGTGTTCTCATCCCAAACTACATCATACATTTATCACCACTCATAAAACACTGATTCATTATTATTATTATTATTATTATTATTATTATTATTATTATTATTATTATTATTATTATTATTATTATTATTATTATTATTATTATTATTAAGATTATTATTATCATTATTACTACCAAATAGGTGCATCTCTTTCCAGCATTAATCACCTCTTCTTCCACCTTTGCATCCTTGCGTAGGTTGTGATGGATTAATCGCAGAACCTTCCAAAGGATCCCATAACTTAATTCCTGCAGGCTACTAGTCAGGGGAGTAATTAATCTATACCGCGGATGTAAATAAAAGGAAATTGGATTCCTGACAGACGAAATGAGCGAGTCTCTGACACCACCTCGGCAAATTATGATTTCACCACGTTATGGTTACGCAGGAAGCTTAGATTTACGAGCATACGAGTTTTTACTATAGCTCTGAGCGGAAGAAATTGGGCCTACTCTAATCGCAGCTGTTAGGCACCCAGGTTAAGATGGATTAGATCATTATAATTACACGTTGACACGTAGAAGATAGAGAAAAAAAAAGCTATGAAAATGACGTCGGTTGTGTTCTTTGTTTAATCGTGTCTCATTTTTTGTGTTTGTTTTGATAGTATTCTAGGCCCACTTATGAATTTTTGTCAAAAATAAATAATAAAAAGAGCAGCCACAGATGGCTCCCTTGATCTAACAATGCGCACGGAGGTTGGCCTTTGGACGGAAATGTCAAACCTGGGATGTGGATGGGTAGATCCCCAGATCTGCACTCATTTCCCACTCATATTTGCTCAGTAATCCGCCGTGGCAGCCCCCCATCGCCGGGGACCCGGTTTGAGAAGCGGTGCTGTTGACACAAGGGTATATTTCAATCACAGAGGGTTCAGAGTTAGACGCACAAGTTATTTGTCTAATAAATCCGTCATTTAGTTAGAAAAATATTTGATCTTGAGGGGATGACCCTTTCCATGTAACGAATAACAGATAGAAATGGATATGGATGCATCAAGGATATGCAGGTCGCCTGCATAGCAAAAAAAAAAAAGACAATTTGAATTCATATTCGCCTGGAGCAAACCAGGTGGCCAAAATGTTAGATGGAAGGACAAAAAGTGGAATAGAAGAATTTAAATCATATATCCAAAATACCAACAGTTAAAGCTGCGTTGGTTCATAATTAGACATTAATTTGGTGTAGACACAAATATGAAGTGGACATTTTATGTCAGGCCTGCATATTAGGTGGTTGTTGAAATGAAAAAAAAAAAATGAACTACTACTTGTAGGTTAATTAAATTTCATAACTGATTTCTTCACAGAAAAAACATCAATAGGCACTTTATAAGCACAATTTTTTTTTTAAATAAATAATAATATTTATGATATTGTACACTGTAAAATACCTCAAATGTTCATAAATGAACATTTAAAAAGAAAACAAAGGATTTTCATTTGAATTCTTTTTGGAATTTTATTTTTCAGTTTCATGAAAAACTCTAAAATTTTTATAGACAAAATACCTCTATATAAGAGCCGGGAAAGACATAAAAAACAAATAGTTAAAAGTTAATCGACCACTATGTCAGGATAAACTAGCCTTTTTAAACTGGGGAAATATTGGTCACCATATTAGAAAACCATAAAGAAAGTCACTAATTCTTACAGCAGATCATTTCCACCTATAGGGAATATATTATATGTCGCAAATATACACTGAGCCCTTTTAGGATGTCGTATGCAAAGTTTGGGTTAAAACGAAATAAAAAACATACAAATATGAAGCTGGAAATATACACAGTTTAACCTCGACACAGTTGCTTGAACTCACCGCTTGACAACTGAACTGATAAAGTGCGACACTAAAACATCAAAACACTTGTCAGTGTCTTCACGTGATCGTCGTGTTTCACCACGTTCTGAAACCAAGTACCGCCACCTAAATGTCACTTTATGCTAAACCTTCCTCACTCCCTAAATGTCACTTATTTCCCAATCTCAGCCTTCAAAGAGCCGCCGCGGCCCCGGGCGGAGTGCTCTCTGAACTCTGCTCCCTCTTGTCATTAGCTGCACGTGTATCAGAAGGCAGGCGCGCGACAAAGCAAGATTGGTGAGCGGACCGGAAACGTAACAAGAAAAATGCCATATAAGGACATCAATCGTGTGCGTCATCTAGCGTCATCTAACCCTTTTTTTTAAAATCTTATTTACAATAAATCTACTAATTTATTATAAATACTAAAATAAACTATTTCCTAAAATGTTAGACAGGAACCTGAATACAGTGTGTTTCAGAAAGAAGAGTTACACCCTGCACAAACATTGCACATGCATTATTTAACCTTGGCGACACAACCTTAACCTATTTATTGCAGGAAGTGTGTGCAATAATACTTCAAAACAATACCAATTCATACTAAGCAGAAAGTCTTATTTATTTCTACATTGCAACAATCTCTTCTCTTCTCTTCTCTTCTCTTCTCTTCTCTTCTCTTCTCTTCTCTTCTCTTCTCTTCTCTTCTCTTCTCTTCTCTTCTCTTCTCTTCTCTTCTCTTCCATAATGAATATTGAATAAGCCTAACATTGTAGTGATTTGGGTCGTGTATGGACGAGGTTCTCATGTCGCTGTCCATAGTGCTGAGTTTATTTCACATGATTAACATTTCGTTAGCTTGTTTTTATTAACTTTAACGTTTTTATTAACTCCAATCTTTACCTTTTTAAATAGAAATCAATGGTAAAGTTAAAAAAAAGTTGATATAAGCCAAACAATCGCTTTTTTTTTGTTGTTGTTGCAAACTAGCTTTTCCTTTTTTCGATGTCTAGACTTTCGTGTTGTGGGAAACGTAGAGGCGCTCCATATTCCTGACAGGGGCTAGGTCCACAACGGAGAGATATTCAACATCTTCCTCGGTAGACACGGACTTTGATAATGAGGAGAGTGTCGGCCACCATTTGCCCACCGCCACGCCATCAAATATTCATCACTGTTGATTAAACAGCCGGCAGCTGCCGATCAGCCGGGTGTCAAGTTTGCACCCAACTACCTCTGTATACATTCAGCCGGAATACAATGGGCTAGGTCCATGAAATACTCAATAAACTTGAAAAAAAGTTCATTTATGAGTAGTCCGCGAACGCGTCCGTGAAGGGGGGAGGGTTGCGAGGTGAACTTCACATGCTCCCTCGAAATAAAGCAAGGCTTAAGCGGACATTTACGTTTACATCCCTTGACTATCAGCTAGAATGACAGAAAGAAAAATATGTGTGTGTGAGAGAGAGAGAGTGGATGTGAGTGAGAGGTTACTGCGAGGCACTGTAAATATTTCATGAGTTGTTAGAGGTTGGGGTAGACAGAGAAGTCTGCCCGAGAAGCTTGGTTCAACTCATTTGCTGAACTCGAAGCATGCAGGGGAACAAATGTTGATGCACCCCCCCCCCCCCCCCCCCACCTACACACACAAGCCTATATGTGTTGCAGAACAGAAGCAACAAATAAATATATTATTTTTTGTCATTTATCTGATTTTCTTCTAAAGATTTGATGTTCAGTCACAAAGGAAAATAAATCTTATTATGTCAAACAATAGAGCAATATGATTAGCATTATTCCTCTTAATCGCAGCACGACAGCTTAATTATTTGACATAATCCTGTTTCAAAAAATACAAACAGCTATATAACTTCAGAAAACCTAAACTTTTTGAATCGGATTCAAAGTTACTTAATGTGGTTGTACATTGTTTTATATACCTAAATACAATTTCATTAATCACTTTTTCTACATTAAAAGAGGAGATCTAACACATTTTTGCCACAAGCTTTCATATTCAGTTCTTTTCTTGTTATGTAAATTATTGCTTAACCCAACTTTACAAATGTAAAATATGGCAAGTTTCACTTAATGACACTGATAAAAAACACCAAGACTTTTTTATTCATTTCTCTATAGCAGATGAGTATTTTTAAAACACCTGGCCAAAAAAGGCCTTTTGGGTTATGTGCAGTAAGAGAGGAAGGTTGTACCATATTTGGAATAAATTTGCCTCCTTAACTTTTGAATGGAAATATGTCTAATGAAGATGTGGTCACTTCTTGTTGACACAAAAAAGAAGACATAGCAAGCAATTTTGCCATAAAGGTAAGCTTAATCAATTTTTAAAAATATCTCATTTGGAGACCCATTTTACATTAAGATACTGGAATTTTTCAAGCCTCTTCGGCGAATGAACACACCAAGATTAAGAGCAAAACATAGTTCATGCCAATACCAGAAGAAATAGCTTGACCACAGTCTTTGTGTTTGTATCAAATTACAGACAGGGTATTAGACTGCAGATACCAAATATTTTATCTTCAATTCCATTCACCATTTATGTAGCATTACCCTGAAATGACTAGCCAAGTTAACAACCCACAATGAACTTATAAGGTATAATTTGCCTAATAAGGGATGTCGTTAGAATAATATGTAAAAGCTTCTCACATAAAAAACCATGAACATGTGAAGAAAATTCATGCTCATCACTGCATTGCTTTCTAGTCTGTTAACATCTGTTATTAAGAACTGCGAGTTCAGACACAAGTGATATCTGGGAATGGGAACAAAAATGACATTTAATCTGATTGCTTTCTGACTCTCGATGTATTATATTTCAGATTATAGGCAGTTTTTAAGCACTACAGATCATATAAATCCCTCCACAGGGTGCTGGTTTGCTAAGTATCTGTGCTTTCACTTTCATAAAACATTTCTTCCTATTTCCTTATCCTTAATCATCTGTGATAATGGCTGTCTTTTGCTTAGTTTTTTGTTATACCATGCTTTTAAAATATTTCTCTAGGTATATTAGAATAATCCACAAGTGTGAGCTATATTAAAAAAAGAAAGTTATCAAAAGAAAATGATTAATATAATGATTTACATACAGTAACTGTAAAAACAAAAAAGACTAATAACAAAATAGTATTTTGTTTTCCAGTTTTATTTACCTCAAAGTATTTTAACGGAAAAAATATCAATTTAGATGTTGCTTTTTTAGCCTATTAATATGTCAATGGCTCATCTAAAATCAGCAAAATTTTATTAGAAATCTAAATATTGTTTATGCTTAACATGCCTAACATAGGTTAGCTTGAAAGACAGATGTCTTTCAATGTTCGACAGAAAAAGGAAGTGGAAGAACAGAAAAAAGGAGCAGCATATCAGCTATTGATTGCCTTTCTTTGATTTTATTAGCATCTCGTTACCCAGACTGTAGTCCTGTCCCCTCAATATCTTTACAGGAATACATACTTTAAAAAGTTGCATCAATCAACCAATAAACACAACATTTGGGGAGAACCGATTGGTTGCATTTGTTCATGCAGTTAAAAGATGAATCAGACATTAATCGCTTGTCCTTCTAACCAAACACAAACAGGTATGAAGACAGAAAAAAAACTCCTTCAGCTTCTGTTACCATCTTCTCTACATCCAACAGATGTTGCAGCTGCCTTGCATCACCATCACACAATACATTGTGTTACAACTATGATCACACCCAAGAGACTTCACTGAGTGCCTCCAGGATCCCATGTTAGATTTCAGCCACTCCTGGCGTCTTTCATCAATACTCTGTGTCCTGAAAATGATTATGATGTCTGTAGCAGCCTTACTTCACACCTTGCAGGTCACACGGTACAGCATCAGCTCCCCTGCTTATTACTCTGGGGACCTCATTGGCTCCTAAGAAGACTGGCAGGTTTGACAGGTGGAGCTAGAGTCGACTTTGACAAACTACTGATTAGGCTGTCACTCTGAATAGAGGAAAGCCATGAACTATGTAAAACTAATTCACTCACTCACTAGCTGCAAGCCCGACAGGTAGCTGAATGAATGCATCACCTCATTGAGCGGCATAGGTTGACATGTCTAATTATGCTAGAGTAATAAGCAGCAGTCACATTGATGTATCTCAGCGAGGGTTTCAGAGCCCAGGCTAGGTTGCTTGAATAAAATCAATTTGTCCTTCAAACCTTGTCGAAATGTGTGAATAAAAACTGACTTGTGTTTGGCATTTGGTGTTGTCGAGAGTAATGCCTGGAAATTCTGTTTTTGGATTGACTTAGTGCTAAATTAGATCCAAATTGTTTCACATGCTCCTTCAACAGGGTTTTGGCAGATTTAAAGCTACAAGTAGATCAGTATACCTCTGATCATTTTAGTAAATTAATTATTACACAGAACCTTCTATCAGACACAACTCACTAGAGACCATTTATATCCATTATACTTTTTTATAAGCAGAGAAAAATAATCTACATCAAGAGGAGCAGTTCAGTCTTCTAAAATAATATCTTTAAGAAGCAACATGTGCTGTAGGTCAGTATCTGCTTTTCTAGATTTTTTGGTACGCTTTGATTTTTGTGTTGTGTTTGCTGTTAAGTTTTGTATCATTTTTGAATGACGTCTTAGTTTAACTCTTACTTGTTGTTTACTTTAGTTATTTACTTTAAGCATTTTTAGTATTAATTTAATATATTCCGCAGTTTCTTATATTTATAGTTTTTGTTATCTAAGACTATGTTTTCTCATTGCCCCTAGTGCCACTCTCCTTCTCCCCTAGTTCCCTACCAGCTTTTGCTGACCACACCTTCTACCAGTCAAGTAATAATCTCCTCACATTATTCAGTATTCTCCTCCCCTCTATATATACTCCTTCCCTGCAGTTAGTCTTTGCAGGATTATCTACAATAATTCCTGTCACTCACCTCCTGTGTTACTCTGCTCAGCTTCCTGTTCCTTGCCTGTTTTCCCTTTGGATTTATACGACTGCTTCCATCATTACTAAATCTACAAGAAACCATCTCTGCCTCAGCCTCTGCGTTTTGGGTCCTTGTACAAACTCTGACACAAAAAACTTACACTTACATTTGAAATCAGATATTTACTTGCACTTTATTTAACTAAACATCTTTTTCAGAGCCATTAAACTAGACTAAAGCTTTCTAAAGTAAGGATTTTTAAAATGTCTTTCATGTGTTATATGTCAAAATAATGAAAAACAGTATAACTCAGAGATTTTGTATTGCTCTCTTACAATTTAAAAGTTTACCTTCTACCTTTTACCGTCACAACATAAAAACAATCACAAGAGTTAATTTTCTGGGACATGTCTTGTGAATGCCTAAAACTTCAGCTATGCAAACTGATGTTAATACCATCTCTAATTACGTTACGACTGCTGAGCAATGTCATCTGTTTGGGCTCCCCCTTACCCTCCAGTCTGCATATTCTACAAGTGATACTGTCTGAAATAATCAGGATCCAGATCTCTGCCTCTTATTGACCATTGTCACACACTGTAAAGCAGCAGGGGGAGAGAAAGCAGCAGTCTGAGGAGAAGGCAAGGTGAGGAGATAAAGTGTACCACTGAATTATTCAGAACAAAAACAGAGGAAAATCAATCACGTGACCAAATCTGATACTGATAGCCAAATTCACCATAATATTAGTGGGATAAATCTGTTTGTGGGCTCTGTCTGTTATGTGGAACTAACTGATTCTGATCTCACTACGCTCTGAATTTATGATTTTGAGAATAACCATCTCCTCTGAATTGTAATGTTCTCTGTGTTAGTTGGACACTTAAGAGTTTCTAAGTATTTAGCACTACATTGGATTTTATAATTGCCAATCATGTCCCTTTATTGGTCAATTACCTACTCTAATCAAGTGAGTCAGCCAAATGTAACAGTCTTATTATTACTCAATTAAAACAAATGCTCTCTGTGGTTTGGGCTTTGAGGGAGACAGAGAGGGGCTATGGGCGGGTGAGGTGTTCATACTATATCACCAGGTAATTAATATTTTCATTAACTTGCTCTCTGTTGAGCACCGACCTGCCTCTGATCATTTCATTTCCCCTCCATGGGTTCGATACCGTAGTGGCTCCATAATTAGTTTGATTTACATCTGCCTCCTGTAATGAAGGAGCTCACTCCCTCTTCTTCCCTGGTGCCATTGCTCTGCTCTCACTCTTGTTACAACCGATAAATTCACTGGGTCGGACATGGAAGCAATAGGCTTTGGTGTATTGAGACAGCTCAAGAACAAGAAACAGAGACTTGCTTTATGAAAAATTCACAGAGGGATCTTAGAGGGATTGTGGAAGGACTTGTGTAGGGAAACATTGCTTATTAAAGATTGAAGCAAACATGGATGATTCCTTTTTAACTGAAAATTGAAAATTCCCACATAGTACTGCTTATAAGCTGGTGAGATAGGGAGCAGTGCTGTCATCCTTGAAATAGATCTGTAACAATCATGTACAATCAGTGTAAGAATACCATTATTAATGTATTTACTTGAAAGAAAAATTACACGTATGGATAATTAAAGGCAACAACCCTATTTTGGAAATGTATTGAGCACTGTTATGTCAGCTGCAACAGATTTCATTTGAACCCATGCATGCAATACAGTCCACCGTGTGAGCTCCATGACTTAAGCAGCTTTACACCCAGCAGGGTAACACAGGAGTGCAGATGAATGGCTTCAGCATAAATAATGCTCCATTGATTATTGTTCCGCTGTTTAAAGGTGAATGGCAAAGCTTTCTGAGCAGCAGGGGATGGAGAAGTGTGTACGTCTCAGAGAAAGCCTGATTTCCATTTCGGAAAGTGCACCAGATTCTCAGGCGGTTCGGCTGTTGTTTTCAGTCAATACTAATGGTGAACTTTCTTTGTTGGGGAGGACTCAACGGTCCTTTACACACAGGCTGCAATGCAGTTGCTAGAATTTCTTTAGTACTGCATATTTGCTTTTGAAAACCCATGTGTGAATTCATAGTTGATAACAATCCAGCTACACAAACACAGCAAGCAAATTCAAAATTGGGATTTCAAGAGTTTAGGAAGAGTCTACTTGCATGCTTGATTTTCCTGCCATGCAATACTACAATATTTTATGCTTAAAATATTGTTCATTGTTAAGATTGGATGTCAGATGTGTGGTGCATTTCAGAGGCAAGTTGGATTTTTACAAAGAAAGGATCAAAAGCTTAGCCTACAACTGCCCTCAAGCCAGAAACACATTAGGTTTATCTCAGTGTATCTAGAAGGGCAACAGTCAGCATATCACATAACGGTACAATATAGAAATAATAACAAAAAAGGGTTTTATCTTGTGTTTACTTCAAGAAGTCAGGTTTATTGTAAATGTATGATGGAGCTTCCAAAGGTTCCAAGCATTTTGCTTAATGTCCAGTCCCATTTTTACTTTGATAGAATTCTTATAGTTTAAGCAATGTACTTGATCTAAAAGTAAACAAATTCAAAAATGAATGCAATGAGCCCTTTGCTGGAGCCTTTATGTTATGTTGTTTTGATGCTCTTAAGGATCGATATGCATGAGCAAACCAGCAATAAATGGTGCTAATAGGAAACATTGTGAGTTCTTGTTGCAGGTTTCACGAGGAGCCACAACCAAGGGGGTGGAAGCATAAAGATAATCTTCAGTGCCACATAAAAAGGGAGCCAAATTAGCAAGCTAGCCAGAGTCCATCGCACATCTCTCAGGCACATTTAGCCAGCGATGAATGCAGCTCTGACTAGCATTTCCCCTCACTCAATTATTGATGGTAATTATCCCAGCGTGCTTAGTCTGCACCATAACAATACATTTTCAAACGAGAAACAAGTCACTGCGCATTCTCTCAAGTGATCATTTCTGTGTTGTCTTTGTTTTAAGTGGGAGTTCTCTGGATAAAATAACTGGCAAAATATTTTGCACTTCTATGTGAACAAAGAGCTGGCACCAAGACTACTTTGAAAGTAATCACAATAAAAATGCTCACAACAAAGTAATAAATAATCATCAATTATTAATTATTCAAAGGTAATTATGTTGACACAATGTTTGTCCACCAATTTCTATGAATAAAGTAAATACTTTACCAATACTAATCAGTAATCAATAATGTATTCATTTAGTATTAAAAACACTAAATTAATCCAGCAGTTTATATAGAAACATAATGTTTGGTTTTGTGGTGTGTAAAGATATTTAAAGAACAAAACAAAGAATACTGAACAACAGCTTCAACACCTGTTTGAAAGCGTTGCTGTGTTGATTATTTTTCAATTCAAACAAGCAAAACGGTCAGACTCTGAAACATGTCCTCCGACAAATGGCATGCAAACATTTGCTTTGCCAAACAAACAACAAGACAAAAATAAACCAAATCTTAACAACTCTGTCTTTTTCCTGGCTATGATCTCAGCCTTACTGTCCTCTATTTCCCCTTCCATTTCAGTAAAAGGCCCAAGTTTGCTGTCTTCCAGCGCCCCAGGGCATGGAGCTAGCCAGCGGTGAGATTCCATCAATTAGTGCACCCCCGCGGCCTCTTGGCAGAGCCCACCTTTGACTGCAGTGAGATATTGATTAGTTCAGCTGCACTGTCAGGTCTGAAGTGTGCAAGGCCCAGTGATCCAAGGCCTTCACCAGAGACAAGATCATGTCAAGTTTCTGACACATGTATGCACTCATACACACACACACACACACACACACACACACACACACACACACACACACACACACACACACACACACACACACACACACACACACACACACACACGCACACACATTTATACGTACATGTGTACAAATGCAGGTGCACACCAATGTGTACGTTCACACATGAACATAACAAATTCAATGAAATATGCTCTCTTTAGATGACTGCCAGGTGTGAGAGAGGGAAAGATAAGAGGAGAAGTCCACAAGAGTTGCTTGTCAGTGATGGCTGAGAACTGACAAGTGCTTGTTAGTTTTTGTTCTCCCTCAGCCTGGTAGAGTTGGTGTGAAAAAAAAGATGGAGAGCCTCCACAATCACTGAATGATAATACAATGTAATGATATATTTCATTGTACAATGGAAATAGCTACAGAAGATAATGAAAAAAAAAACCAAACACAAATATTTTCTCTTGATAAAAAATTGTAGATAAGAAGAAAGACATCTTATGCCTAACACCATAGGCATTTATCTCAAACAGTAGTAAAGTATGTTTGCATAAAAGACTAGCATTGTAACTGTACTAGTGAGGGTGGCAGCACTATAAAAAAAATAGTTTTAAAAGAGATCCCTGACAGACAAATGTGTAGTAAAACATAAATGTGGATCTTTGCTCCCCCACATGCATTTCAAATATTGGCAGGACCTACAATTCATAGAGGGGTATTTATTGGGTCTTTGCAGTGATGCAATCAACTGCAACTCCATGGGCAGAGAAAAAAATTACAACGTACTCTTTGGTGAACATACCTCAGAAAATATTTCTTCAAACTATTTCAAGGCTACAGTTTTTTTCTTTCTGAACCTCATAGTCAAATTTGACTGACCACAGATGCCATTACAGTTTGATGTTTATGCTTATGTCAATGAGGCTAAAAGAATAAAATAATAGTCTCAAACTGAGCAGAAAACCAATGAAATCAAATGAGGCAGCTAAATAAAATGAATAAATCCAATATTTAATGGAGTCAACGCTTGTGTTACGTTTTAATCCAATCTAATCCAACTTTATTCATTAAGCATTCATAAGACAGAAAGAAATTATAAACAAACAAAATAACTACCGGTAATATAGAAAATTAAAAAATACACAAAGATACAATACACAAAAACAAACGGTTGATCTATATAAACCTAACAACTCAACAAATATCGAAAGGGTCCGAGATGTAGAATAGGGCAAGGCAGTATTTAATAAAAGAAACTTAAAAGTTCAAAGATCTCAGATTCAGCCAGTGAAATGAAGCCAAATCTGGTTAAATGTGCTCAAACTTGAGTTTTTACTTCTCTGCAGATGTGATTAAAGATCCTCTGACCCGCTTTTCAGACTAGTATTACCGAACCTGAAAACATGAAAAGCATGATTGCTTTCATGTTAGATAAGGTTCATTGATAATTATTTATTTTAATCAGGTTAAGATCGGCTAAATAATAACTCATAACTAAGGGAATATCCATTAAATTACGACAATGATGCACCTTAATTATCTATGAAACATACCTTTCTGTTTCTTTAACAGGTATGATGAGTGTGGATACAAAAAGAGGGATCTTGATAACATGTATATGATGTTATAAAATGATTTTGTCAAATATTGATAATGTAGCTAATATGTATAAACAAAGTTTTTTATATTTGTTTGATGATTTCTAATATTATTTAATAGGTAAGTTGATATTAAAATAATAATGAGATTGAGAAAAGAATGATTGTGTCTTTGAAGTTATTGGGTATTTGTATACATTTTTTAAAACCGTGTCATTTTTCTTCTGTCGACAGATCATCTACAAAGATCTGTGAATATCAGGAGCCGGGAGGGGATCAGTGGGACTGGACAAGATCATTTGCAGAAGAAATATAAAGTCCCAATCTGCTATGTAGTTCTGGAAAGAAGGCTGGAAGTATGGTTAGACTTTTATGTCAACCTTATATGCCCCCCCCATTTGCAAAAAAAAATAAAATAATTTTTTCTGTATGAATAAAAAAAAAACTGTTTTGCTGTTTGCTGTTTATTGTTGAATTATTTTTTTTAAAGCATTTCCATAAAAATTTATAGCAGCAAACCTGTTAGGATGACAGGATGCAAGGGTACTGTTTGTTGCACAAAGGCAAGGATGGAACATCGTTAAAAAAGCTGTCAAATGTTGACGCACATATGAGTAACTTAGTCATATGTAAAAATTCTCCACTGAGATCAATCAATCAATCAATCAATCAATCAATCAATCAATCAATCAATCAATCAATCAATCAATCAATCAATCAATCAATCAATCAATCAATCAATATGTGAAAGCAAACAGAAAGAAAAAGCAAAGAAAAAACACAAAAAAAACAAACACACTCAAACACACACTCAAATGCCTAAGGTATGCTTCGCTTGTGAGCTACAATTAGTCCACAAGCCATATGATCTGGTGCAGCTGTACCTAATCAGTGTGAAGGCTACAGAGGACATGCAGCCTTCATCTCCAGCCTTCCTGCTGTGTGCCCTGTACCACTCCGCTCGGTTCGAAGAGCAGGGATGTGTGCACCACTTCCTGTCTCCTCCCTACTTTACCGTTAGAGAACTGATCCCCCCCGCAGTTCCCTGCTCTCTGTTGGTTAAATAAGCTATTTCACCTTCTTTTCATCCTCGCTCAGCCGGTTACACGAGCAGTCAGCCCATTACGCTGAGATGTGGGATGGTGCAGCTTTGCTTTACAAGTAAAAGACATTCATCTGAGGAGCTTCTTGAACAGATGTTTAAACAATTTAAGCCTTTGCATAGCTGTCTTTTGGTGGAATACAGGGAATTAAAATAACTTCCGTAAAAAAAAGCAGCTTTTAAAAATGACTGTCTCAAGCTTTAGTCGTCAGCTTGTCAAAGAATCTGCTCATATATGTTTTTATTTAGAGAATTTGTCATAGTGGTGATAAAAACACTCTAAAAGAGAAATGGCTATTATTGACTTAGAAAACGCTCCAATTTGTACAAGTTCTCAAAACTGTTTGTGTGGCTGCCCTTTTTTTTTTTTTTTTTTTAAAGCTAATGGTCAGACTGCTGACTGCAGTGGCATGAACCACCCCACCAGCACACCCTCTCCCCTCTAGCAATACGGAGGCTGTCATTGTACAAAATGGTTCTGCAACGACCGCTTTACCTATTTTTTCAAGTGATGACGAGGTTTATTTACATTAGATCACAGCATTAAATCCATAAATCCTTCAACACTGTTGTCTCGAGTACTTTACATTGACAAGTATACGAATTAGGGGATGAGAAAGTATCAGGAAATTATCCACCTTTTTAGTGAATGTGGCAGTGGAGCCAAGCTTTTTAAAATCTAAATGAAAGAAAGAGAAAATAATGTTGCCAAAATGGGGAATGGGAACGCCAATATTTTTTTTACATTGGGCATTTGAGTTTACATTATTACATCATGTTCTACTCACCCATATGAGTTTTGTGTCATTTGGAGCTGTTCTGAAGATATTCCGTAAGGTTATATCCAAGTAATGTCTTCCTTTGGGCAACTACTTGAAGGCACAAACTATCTGTTCATAATTTATCATTTATTGTATCCACGATTATATATTTTATATTTAGATTTCTTAAAAACAAAGAGTAGTGTGTATGACGTCATCGGCTACCATTCATTCATCCTGTCCGCTGAACTGCACCTAATTTTACTCACATGCCTGGAAGATGTCTAGTGCAAATACCACAGATGATCTCGCTCTCAAAATGGTATCGAACAATTCAGGTTAGCTAGCCGAATCAATAGAAGGGGTAGAGCGGAGCTGCCTGGGGTGCGGGCTGCCTGTCACAGCTCCAGTCCGGCGCACGGATGACGTCACACATGCGCCACTTTGTTTTAAAAATATATAAATATAAAAAATATAACCGTGGATGTCTGGGGGACAGTGATTCGCCTACATGTTATGAATGCTGGGGTACCATAACGAATAAATCATGAACAGTTTAGTTTGTGCCTTCAAGTTGTTGCCCATAGGAAGATGTTACTTTGATATAACCTAACGGAATATCTTCAGAACAGCGCTAAATGACACAAAACTCATATGGGTGAGTAGAACATGATGGAATAACGTAAAATCAAGGGCCCAATGTAAAAAAAGAAAAAAAAACAGCGTTCCCCTTTAAGAGGTTTGTGAGTGGCTTTTAAAAAAGATGTTTTAATTTAGCCCTAGAAAGACTGTTTTGTGTCCTACCTCCGGCACAGACATAGACTGCGCTGGAGACATAGTGCTAACTCTTTAGCCATCGGGCCATTAATAATCTGTCTCCCAGCAGGCCGATTCGAGGTACCGCTGTTTTCCTCGGCTGTCTTCCTGTGCTTACAGCGGCAAGCGGCAGCCTCTACCGCGGTGTTTCCTTAGCTCCAAAGGGCAGCATAGCTGACAGGCTTCTCTCCCCTTATCTTAACAGTAAAGGAGATTTTTTCCCTGTTTAGGTCACTTTGACCAAAACAACCATGGAAAGATGCGATTCAGCCCAAAAAATAAAAAAAGCAACAACCAGCACTTGAAATCTGTCATAATAACTTGGCGGTTGCTGCTCGTAACCAGTCTAGTTTAAAAAGCTAATTATAGAAATAGTATTTTATTATTTATCTCTGTAGGATCGTATATAGGCCTGACAGTCCCAATCGAGCGTAATGGTGATCTCTACAGTCACCAGTTTGTCAGCTCTGCGCTACCATAGCGCAAAAAGTGTCTACCTCCACAATTTCAAACCGACTGTTGAAAACGATTATAAGTAACAATTTCTAAGGCAAAGCAAACATAAAAATGGAGAATTTAAGTTCATAGATGATAACAAATAACATACAAAGAGATGTCAGTAAATTCATTTAATATTACACCCTGTAAC
Source organism: Cyprinodon tularosa (assembly GCF_016077235.1). Lineage (NCBI taxonomy): Eukaryota > Metazoa > Chordata > Actinopteri > Cyprinodontiformes > Cyprinodontidae > Cyprinodon > Cyprinodon tularosa. Next base: position 540,668 of record NW_024039442.1, on the reverse strand, counting down.
TTAAATAAATATAAATAAATATTTAATAATAAGTAGATAATAAGTACATATTTAAATTAAAGACGCTTGAATTGTTTTTCTTGTTCATGTTTGGTTCATTTTGTTTAAATAATCACATGTTATTTTCTGACAGAGGTCCAGGAAATCATGCATGCACATAAACATGATGGGATCATCTGGGTCGGACTGCCAGTGATTTGCAGCAGCAGAATGTTGTCATTTCCCTGCCAAAAAAAGCGCTCAGTCCTGCTCAAATTGATTGTGTCGGGTAGAGGAGTGGTCATAATTGAGAGGAGAGTTAGAAAACCTTAAATATATGGCAGGTGATATATCATTACCCATAGACTTGACCCTGCCTGACCCGCTCCAGCTCCCATGTGGTCTCCGGCTCGAGGCTGGCGTGCAGCAGACGGAGGGGTCTGCTGCCGCTCAAACGACTAAATCAACAGCTCGCACTGGAGTGTTTTGCTTGAACGGTTTCATGAAAAACTAATCATCTGTTCATCTTAGAGATCAAACACACGCAGGGGCCATGATTAGGAAAAGCAATCTTATAAAGCTGGAGGAACCAGTAGTTCAGATATAATAATTTCTAGATTAAAAAGGACTCCTCCCTCCTTCTTCCTCTTCCTCCTCATCACTCTCACCATCTTCCCTACTGTTACCTGAATCTGGAAAGAAAACTTTTCTTGTTAGTAACAAATGCTTGTTTACAGAGAATTTTTTGAAAATCTAAGCTATAAGCAGGATTATTTCTCTCAATTTTGATAGATTATCTTACAACTTGAGGTGGGAAACTTACCTAATTACTGTCAAAAGTATGGCCGGTTAACTAAGGACGCATGAGTTAATTATATCTGCTTTTGAGGCAAACCTATAAGAAATAAAAGTGGAGGTCAAGGTAATCTCCCTGGGCCCTAAAAAAAATAAAATAAAAGAGAAAGTTTTAAATGAATAGACAAAAGTCTACTTGCTCCAAAGGAACAATATAAAGTCAGTCAGTATGAGCTTCCCAGGAGATCAAAGGAGAAAAAGATGATTTATTATGAACAGGGAATCTCTCAAGCTTAAAACAATTATGCACCCATACCCCTGAGTTACTTAAGCAAATAAAGTGAAAATAAATAGTAGGTAGGTAATGTTTGATACACCTGCTGAATATAATAACATTTTGTCATTTCCACAAAGTGGATTGAAATGAAATTAGAGGTCCCTGTAGCCTGTAATAAAATGTGGAGCCTTCAAACTAATGCAGTTTGTCATCATGTGGACATAATAATGCTCTCCTCTAACTTCCCTTTGACTGATGCAGGCTTTAGATACAAACAGTGACATAAAGGACTCTCAGTGGAAAATGCCACACAATCCACTTTAACATTTTATGAGATAAAATATGATATGAACAGCTGAAATTGAATAAAAACCTGTGCATGAATTGGAGATTTTCTTATGAGACATGATGTTCAGTCAAACTGAAACATTATTTGTAAATTCTATATCGTCAGCCTCTTAATGCCATGGTACAATAATAACTGAGGCAAACTCCTTTTTCATTTTCTTGCCATGATTGGATTTAAAATTTCTCAGTTTGCATGTGGATAATGTTTACATTTACATATCCTTACTATATAGTCTCCATGGTGGAATGATTTCAATCTTTGACTGTAATGTGAGTGTATTCGGTGAATATTTTTGGATATTTTTATAATTCAATGCTCATGGTGATTGATTTACTTTATGAACATAATTTGCCAATATTAAAAAGTCCCAATCAGTTTTGGTTTTCATTAATTGATTTCCTGCCTGAACAATCACCCTGCTTTATACTGATGTGTAATTGGTATGGCAAACAGAGAAAGTAGAAACAGACGCGCATATATGAGAAGTGGCGAATGCCGGTCTCATCTCTGACGTTTCAGCGCACCAGGCTGACGCTTCCAGCTTGCGCACCACATTCAAATTTAGTGGGGCAAGGGGTTACAGTCATTCAAGGTTGGTTTATTGACTTATTATTGCGTGGTCTTTAACCACACCTTGCTGGTCTGGTTAAAGACTATCAATTGCTGCTTACTGGCTTTCTGATGGTTTTGTGGTACTTCCTGCAGATGGCGCCTCTGTTTAAGTTTGGGGATCGCAGCCAGTGCTGGAATTCTATTTAGGCTTAAAATGACTATCAAAAATGACTATATATATATATATATATATATATATATATATATATATATATATATATATATATATATATATATATATATATATATATATATATAAATAACAAGGTCTGTGCAGGTTTTGGGGAACCACAGCACCTTGATGTCGAATGGGCTACTGGAATAACACAAAGGAAATGGACGAGATGTGAGAACATGGCTCTATTACAGTACAATGTTAATACCTAAGTAACGCTAACCCAGCAGATCCCTGGAAATACATCAGACATCTGGGTCCAGAAGAGTGCAGTTCTAGGAACAGCAAAGATGCTGCGCAGAACCCTCAAGCTCCCAGGCCTCTGGTAGTGGACCGGAGCTTGGAGGAAAAAGGTGGGAAGACCAACCGCAATTGGTGAGGAAGAGTTTTGTTTTTTTTAAATATAAACTCTTCCTCACCCATCGCAGGTGGTCTCCCTTTTTTTCTTCCAAGCTCCGGTCCTCTACCAGAGGGCATGAAAATAATTTTGAGGACTCCCAAGCAGGTATAAGGGATGGTTACCTTTTCACACAAATTCAGAATAATTTGAATAGTCTGCTCCCTTAAAAAAAAATTATCTTTGTCTGACATAAAAAAATGTTGATCATCTGAAACATGTTTACATATGAATAAAGACAAAATAAAAATAAAAAAATCTGTGATTGAGCAAAATCTTTGTCCCAGCACTGTGAGGGAATAAACAAATATTAAAGGACATAAGAGAAAATACATAACAGTGAAATACTCAGAAAAAAATTTACTATCAGAGTTGGTTTAGGCCCTTTCAGCTGCTTGCATATTCAGGGGTCAGCACATCAATAGAATATGACTTGCTTTCAGACTTGGCAGTTTTTACACCAGAAACCCTTCGTGACCCAACAGGGGATCGTACTTGGTTTTCCCACATCGCAATCAAAGACTTAGACCACTTCCCCATGAAGACTATGTGGTACAATACAAAAAATATACTACCCAATATCAAATACTTAAACTACTGAATTGCGTTAAGCACCATATCTGCATTAAGCCCCATATCTGCATTCATATATTTTTTTTAATATTGATCTGCTGTCATATTCTTATCATTCATGTTGTGATTTCATCAGATGAAAGGGAACAATGATCACAATTGCCACAAATAAGGACTTGAAAGCATTAGTCTATGTATAAGGAATCAATATATGCTTCACTAAGTAAATTGATTTGCTGCGATAACATCTTACAAAACATATTTAATGAGTCTGCATACCTCATAAGTCTAACAGATTAGCCTCAAAAGCACAGCTTTTCCTTCTGTATGCCAGTAGGAGAGGAAAATATAGAGATTGACAACATTGAATACAAATTTTAACATGCCTTAATCTAGGGTGACGAGATTTGGGTTTTTGAGAAGGAGGACACTTTTCCAGGGGCTGGAGCTGGAGCGACCAAACCCCTACCCAGTGACGGTGATGGTATGCTGCCCCCCACGGCTCCCGTCTCCGGGTTGGATTCGGTTTAGGTTAATCAAACTGCTAAGCAGAATCCTCACTGGTTATCTTGTTCACGCTGGAAGCTAGTATTTTTATGAATGTTTGAAATTTCATAATTTTTTTTTTTTTTTTTTACAATATCCATGTGGATTTTTTTAAATACCTGTGCTTATCAAGGTGAAAAACTAACAGGTGATTTTGTGATACAAACATAAATCTATATTATCAGGACAGAAGATGACAGACTCCAAATTGCAAGAACGGGACAGATGGACCCAGTATTCCACTTGAGACAGACAGTGGAAAAGTTCAAAAAGATTTTTTAATTATAAACAGAAACAGAACAGAAGCAGAGCTGTGTATCTGTGGACCACAGTGGCTGCAGGGAGGAGCAGGGGCACTGCCCAATCACTGACACCTGAGGGGAGAAACACAGGTAAGTGACCACGATCATCTGACAGGAGATGATTATCCAAGTGATTCACTTACCGAGTTTAACAGTTCAGTCCATCCTCTCCGAGGAAGGCAGGATCCAGCGGATGGACTGCCAAATGAACTGTGGCAAAGAGCCACCCAGAATGTCCCCCAGTCAGCAACCCCAGTGAGCAGGCAGGAATCTGATACAGTTAGGGATAAGATCAGACAGTCACAGTTCTGGAATCCAGGAGTCCGCAGCCCGGTCAGAGGTTCCAATCCATACAGGAAGAGACATATCTAGGGTTCCAGAAATCCACAGCGCATGAAGGCAGGTTCAGAGTTCCATGTGTCAAGCAACAAGCTCAGACAGAAAAGCACAGATGCAGACAGGCAGGCTCAGTGATTGAAGGACAGATACAAGACATGGTAGCGGGAATACTGCAGAACTTTGAACTGGTCTCCTCCTAGGAGTCAGGCTTATGGGACTTAAAACTGCACTCCCACCTAGTAGCCAGGACACGGTCAGCAGACAAGACAAACACTAAAAACTTCTCAAACCACTGGCCTCCGGTGATGGGAACATGAACCAAGGAAAAACTCAAACCTATGAAAATAAACTGAAAAACGTCATACGACGATTTGGCCCCGAAAGCTGGGCTAAACTGTATATATAGCAGCAGGCACAGGTGGATAGGATGAGGAATAATTAGAGACTGGGCAGAGTTAGGCAGGTGAGTGAAAGAAACAATTAAGGTCAGCTATCAGGGCTGATCATGGCACTAAAACCTATATGCAAAATACATAAGTTAAATGGAGCAACACTAATATGCACCAACAAAACCAAATCCATCTTATTAAACGGGACACCTCAGACCTTTACAGTAGAGAGTAGATTTTGAAAAAAAAGAGACATTAGAGCAAAGCAAAAGTCTCCTAAAACTGTACAAACATGCAGCACTGAAAAAAAAATGCTTGAAGAAGCAAAAAATGCAATGTTTTTGATGATAATTCTACACATTAAATATTCAAAGGGTAATTGTACTTTCTCTTATTGGACCTTTTATTGAAATTTGGATCATATTCTACATAATATTGAAACCAGGAGGGACAATAATAGTCAAAGCAAATACCAACTTTTCATATTAAAACTGAACATGTTTTGAATGAAATCCAACAAAAATAACTGCAGGAAATAATGGAACTGTTAATATTTCAATGTCACAGTATGTAATATATTAGGATTTACATTTGGTACAAAAATAGAATTACTGTCAAGGTTGAGATCCTTTTATTATTAACACTATTTTTAACACTCAACATTATGAGCCTCTCTTTCTGAGGACGCAGCTGATAGAAACTTCCTTTCCACTAAAAATGGTGCTCAAATGGACCAACGGTTGTCCCACTGGGGCCAAACAAGATGAAATACAGCCATGCTACAATGGGGTACACAAATACAAATCCCCAAAGCTGTAGTATCTCTCGCTCTTCTGTTGTATTACCACTCATTACAAATACAATACCTCAGGGCGAAAACTTGCAAATACACATTTTCAACTTTGCCTGTGCCAGTTTTCTGTATTACAGCTAACCTTAAGTGCTCCTCTGGTGGCAATAAGTTCATTTATTGTTTCTGTTGGCCAAAAAAATACCACAAATAAAGCTTACCGTGTCTAATTTTACTGTCACCCTAAAAGCCAGATTAGGAGGAAAAAGGGAGGTCATTATTTTGTGCTGGGGAGGGGTTGGTTAATCTGTGAATAATGTTAAGGGTGAGGGTGAAGAGATCTGCAAAGGGGGGATATTTAGGTGGAGGGGTGCTTAGATTGTGTCGTCTGGCAGCTCATCTATATTTTATGCTGCCACTCAGACAAATGAAACAGGAGCCGCCCGGAACAAGGGGGGGACCCTCTGACACTTCAAAGCAAAGTCCTATGGGTGGTGTCTTATTGAAGCTAGGCCTATACCGATGCAGACCCACATACATAACCCCCACCAACCCATGCTGGGACGCTGCTGGGGCCTCATTAACCCTTAAACAGACTTATGAGGCGTGCAGCGTTCCAGAGACTAATTACTCCACAAACACACTGGGAGAAATGCTCCCAGTTAGACACATAAACCAAACAACACCCATCATATTTGCTGGTCATGTTGAAGGTGGATGCTCCAAAAGGCAAGCCTGAAATGAAAACCACAGCTGCACAGAAGTTGTAGGACCTTACCTTCTCTCCATACTCCCACTTTGCTGTCATACAATAGCAGTATTTCATGATTTGTGAAACCTGACAATGGTAATGAGGAGAGAAGAAAGATGAAAGGGAAGGAAAGTTAAAGGGACAACAGATGAGGGAAAAAGAGGCTGATATCAAAGAAGGCTCTAATTGAGGTAACACTGGCAGCCAAATCCACAGCTTCATTTGCATAAAGCAGTGCAGCTTCATTTGGCCATCTCTAACGACTATAATGTCTTAACAAATTAATTTTGATAATTAGGCACGCCCAGTGGAACTCAACAGCAGATTAAGCAGATTAGACAAACAGATGTTTTATTACCCCTGAGTGGCCTGAGAGGTGAATTTCCATGGGTGTGATGTCATGTTGTGATTTCTGTATGGTACACATCTTACAATGTGTGGTACGATTTAAAAGTGTCTGTCAGCTGCCATGGTTACCTACTGAAAACATTATACAAAAGCGGGATAACAAATCTCTTCAGCGTTTACAAAATTTTGCATTGAAAGGTGCTTTGCTTATTTACCTTTTCTGTATCATTATATATTGTTAGTAAATTCTATAAAGTGTACATCGTCCACCTATATACCCCACATATATATATATATACCCCACATATATATATATATATATATATACCCCACATATATATATATATATATATATATATATATATATATATATATATATATATATATATATAGCTGTTGTTAAAGATAAGCTGATTAAGATTCTCAGTCATCCAGGTCAAAGTCATTCCGTAAAAGTTCAAAAAAATCCACTGGACTTGGTTTCCAAGATTTGAAGACGTTTCGCCACCTCTCCAGGAAGCTTTCTCAATTCAAGTGTCTGGATCCGCAATGAGTTTGAGCCAACAATGGAACCAAACGACCCACTCATCGGTTCGATTTGCATGTTTCCAAGCAATACAAGGCCTTGTCTATATAAAGACTCAAACTCACTGCGGATCCAGACACTTGAATTGAGAAAGCTTCCTGGAAAGGTGGCGAAACGTCTTCAAATCATGGAAACCAAGTCCAGTGGAAGATAAGCTCTGTGTATGCTCTTGCACCTTGACGCTCTATCTCTCGGGACTCTCTCTAACACTTCGGGACTCTCTTTAATAACACTTCATAACTTATATGTATTAAATAACCAGGAGAGATAACAACAGATTCTGATAGAAATTGTAATCTTACTCAGATCAGAGAAATTGCTTAGAATGTACAGAAGGCAGCTGCTCACTTCCGGGCTCACCTCTCAGGCAGTGGCCCCCATTAGTGGTTAAAAAGCCATTTTATACATCTCCAGTCTATCACATCATCTTATTTTACGTACATCATATGAGTTAGCAGATGATTAGACATCCATGGCTCCAGCCTTATCAAAATATTACACTTCGTTCTCAGCTGAAGATCACCGCTCTCATTCCATTTCTTGGCAATTGGATTTATCTTAAAGAACTCTTCACAACACCTGCTTTACCCAAAATTTTGACAACTGAGGTTGAACCTTAATAATTTAGTAAAATATTACAGTATTTGAGGAAAAAAAAATCCCAGCTGCCACAAGTTGATGCGCACTTCAGGCTAGCACAACTTTAGGGCAATATTTCTTTTTTAGTGGCCATCAATGTTTAGTTTTGGTTTATTTCTAAACATGCTACAATATTTAGTGCCTTTTTTAAGTGTAAGATGGTTTTCATAACTCACTGATCTGCATTTATTCACTGGATTGCTGATTGCCCGTTGGTAGTACGGGGTTGAGGTGAAGCCACCGGCTGCCATATTGGCACTCCCTAATTAGACTGGTCGCAATGTAAACAATATGTGCACTACAGTATTGAACAACGATGATGTTCACATTTTCAGGGGGAGTGAAGACTTTTAAAATAAAGATACATTTATTACTTGACACTCACTAGCTGTTTTATAGCATAAGTAGATTACTTTTACTTATAATGAAAAAACTGGGACATCACATTGCATAGTCATTTTGATGTACATGTAATATACATGTAATTATTACAATTATATAAACAATTATATATACCGCTTCCGCCAAATTAATTAATTGACATTTCACAGTGAATTACTTTCTATTTATTCTACTTTCTATTTTCTAATATACACAATGTCAATGGCTAGTGTAGTAAATAACTTTGATTCAGTCCGAAACAGCCAGGCAAAGTTACGCTACAGACTATGCTGCAGGATACGATAGCGTATATGTGGATTTTCTTGGTTAGTACATCCACTGACTGTGAAATTACCTTTGGGATGACTTCCCACAGCTAGCAAACTGCTTGTTTCTGCAGCCAAATGCTACACAAGTAGGCCATTTTACTGTGTGTCTCCGTGGGAGTGGGGAGTACCAGCATGGCAAACTTTTTTCAGGCAATCAGCAATCCAGTGAATAAATAGAGATCAGTGTCAAAACCCCACATATAGCAGGTTGTGTTTTGCAGTATGTGATATTCAGTCACACAGCAAACACAAAGCACCACACCATACTTAAACACATTTCACTCAAGAAAACTCAGATGTCAGACAAGAATTTCACAAAGCCTCTCAAGATCAAACACTTTAGTTCAGCGTAAAAGATTCAGAGTAAACATAGCAGACAAGGAAAAAACAGTGGCGATACTTTGTAGACTAATTTTAACAGAAACATTTTAACAGCATTGCTAAACTGGTGAATTGTGTTTTTTTCCATTGGGAAATACCTCCTGATTGGCCATTGTTTGGGATCTGGCAACACCACGCAAGATATGCCAAGGCAATCCAAATGGATGAATATCTCTGATCTGAATTTGCAGCTGTCCCGATGTTATAATATCTAATAACATAATAATTTCTGATAGTCTAAAAATGACCATAAATGCACAAACTCTCTCAGTCATCAGTAATTTTATCAATGCCTCTTGTGTGACCACAATAGCTGGAGAAATGTTGCACGCAAATTGCTATTGACTTTTTAACCTGCTAAATATAGAAGCAAAAAGTTTGCCTGCAATCTGTTTCAGGTTTGGTAAATCACTTTGTAGGTGGTAAGTATTGACACCTGCCTAAGCAGAGATTTAAATATCCATGCAAAAAAGGTTTGTGTGTGTTAGTTTAATACAACCTAAGCTTCCAGAGGTCAGGCCATTTTAAAAATATATTTGTAAATACGAAGAACATGTGCAGAAAAAATTGTATCACAAGGTATAAAAGCAACAGGAGGAAGTTTTTTTAGTCTTTTTAACAGATAACCCTATTTATTCTATACTACCTTCATTCAATACCAGCAACTGTCATTCATGGTTAATTTTCTTTTTAAAATTTTCTTTAATCAAAGGATCAGTTCAATTATCCTTCTTAACTCTTCTTGAAAGAAAATATAACTGTATATGTTTTATGAACTCATAAAAAACAAAACAAAACAGAAACTCAAATACGAAACTGCTATTATCAGAGTCCATCTTCAACATCCTCGGTCATGCCACCGTTTTCCTTTTCTGGTTCAGTTTGACAGCTGCTGCTCTTTTTGGCAGTGGTGAAATGAATAGATTACGAGCAGTAATTAGGTATACAGCAAAATCAATATGCTCTGGGGCAAGACCTGAGGCTGGGAAAGGAGGTACAGAATATTGGGTAGATGGTGGTGTATGTGTTTGTGTGTGGGATAGATGGACAAGGGAATAAAAAAAAGAATAGAAGGGGGAGTCAGGAAGCCATGGGGGAATAGAGCGAGAGAGAGAGAGAGAGAGAGGCGAAGGGTTACAAGCTAAAAGGATGCAGAGTTAGCTTTGGTATGACTAACAATTACTGCTTATTGAAAGTTTATAGTGCGCATAGAGATCCTGCAATATCACTATTTTAGAGTCAAAAGATCTGTATATACACCTCTTGAAAAAAAAAAAAAAAAACTAATTTATTTTGCTCTAAAGATGTATGATAATTTAAGATGATACTCATGATGATAATTATTTGCAAGTAAGCAATAGATTTCATTAAAATAATATCACCAAAACAAGAGCGTTGCTTTGTTTCTGTCCATTAATTTGATAAAAAATTACTTCCAACCAGAGAATGGGTGATCTTTAAAATTGTTTATGAATGCAACTTGACCTGCTTACATTGTTCAATTGTTGCACACTTTCACTTGAAGATCAGCAAGTTAAATTCAAAGTGCCATTTAGGATTTACAGCTTGGTTATGCTTGATGCACGTTAATGTTACTTGGAAATAAGAAAAATTAGACCCACCATTTGCAGCTTTTACCCTGTGCGTTATTTTGATGCTGTACCTAATATTCTTTAATATTTGCAGAAGGGGGGTTGGTAACCTTTCCTGCAAGCTGAATTTTAGCAGCATTTGTGCATTCACAAACACATGGGACACATTCATCTTGTCCCGCTCCCACTTCAAACATTCGAGACAGATCAAAAACGGTTCGGCCAATCAAGTTGCAGTATTATAGTTTAAGTCAAGACTTAACTGTAACCACTTTTACCTGGCACAAAATAATTGAAATGAAGGCCTGATCAGATAAAAAATGTGTCATATAGACGTGTCAGACTGAAGGTTATAATACGATGGATTTACAGAGGTGGTTTTTCTCGGCTCGCCATTCCATTTGGTGTCCATGTAAACACCCATATGGATCTTTGGAATAAAATCATCATCTTATCTCCACTGTGCATATGTGCAACATCGGTATGACATTTTTCTCTTTACTAACCTACTAACCTACTCCTACACTGGCTGCTGGTCCTCCTCGGTGGAGGAGGTGGCTCTAAATGTTATCTGATGATGATGAACATGTCATCCTGCCCTCTACCCCTGTAGCAAAGGAGCGTTAGCATAAGGTACAGCTGAGTCCTTAACTAAACTGAACACCAAATCAAAAAAAAATGTATACGAAGGTCCATAGTGAAAAAAAACCACATAATCAGACATGACTAAAAAACTGAAGAAAGAAATGTGAGGGATGGGTACGAAGAGTGGCTACAGTGAAGTTGAGGCTAAACGGAAAACAATGGGTTTATTTACTAAACAGGCAGCTTCTTCTTCTACTACTTAAGCATTTCCGGAAAGTACACAGTTCTGCTCATGACCAAATTTTTTAATCTGATTTAAAGCTTCATACATGTATGTATGTCATGGTCGAATCATTTTATTTAGTGTCCATGTAAACAGAGATTTAGAACTTCTGATCAACCACAATTTAGATTGGATCGGGAAAATTACATGTAAAAGTAGCTTGTGACGAAAGCAAAAGCTGCTGAGCCTACAGCTCTAGCTGTTGCTATCAAATCTGTTTGATCAGAAACCATGAATTCACCTTTTAAAAAGGAGCAGCAAGAGCATAAAAAGTTGTCGTGTTTCTTCATCTTGTCTACTGACATTTGCAGTTGCCACTGTGATCCGCTAAAATCAAACTTTGGTTGTTCAAATTAGCTCAGAAGGTTCTACTGAATATTCCTCCTTCTCCAGAACAGATTAGATTGGTGGAAACCTTGACTAATAATTTATAGAACTAAACATGAGTGCTACACATTATCAAGTCGGATGTCCCTCAGACGGATTTTGGCCATGTGGACCTTATGGATGGGTCAAGCATTCACAGGCTTTACTCTATTACAAAAGAGCAGCGGCTCCGTAAGGGGAGGGGAAGTTAGGAAATTCTAAGGGCCCTTGATTGATGGGGGCCACAAAAGAAGAAGAAAAGATATGTTCGACTATATATTTCAATATGAAAAAAAAAATCAAGTTTCAGCAGTAAACAGCAAAAGAAAACATGAATATATTGACTATAAGTTTATCAATATACTATATTCATTATAAGCTCACAGAGCTGAGAAGTTACCTTTACAAACCAGACCAGACAACAGGGAAGCACCATAGTCCTCAGATGGTTAACATCAATTAAATGCTAGTAGATTTTTAGCAGGATATTTACATTAAATAACATTAAAGTCACTGTGGGCTGCTCAGTGGAACAGTGGGTAGCACTGCTACCTTGCAGCAGGAAAGTTCTGGGTTTGTTTCCCAGCTCGAGGTCTTTCAGCATGGGATTTGCATGTTCTCCCTGAGCATGTGTGGGTTCTCTCCGAGTACTCCAGTTTCCTCCCACAGTCCAAAAACATGACTGTTAGGTTAATTGGCTTCTCTAAATTCTACTTAGGTGTGAATGTGTGAGTGAATGGTTGTTTGTCCTGCTTGTCTCTGTGTTGCCCTGTGATGGACTGGCGACCTATCCTGGCTGTACCCTGCCTCTCGCCCGTAGACAGCTGGAGATAGGTAATGCTAATTCAAAATCTGTACAACTCCAACCTTGTTCCAGCATTCAGCAGTCATGTCCTCTTCTAAGCAAATGATTTTCACTCTGAATACTGTATATTTCTCCTTCTAGCATATTCAACTGGCAGAAAACAGTTCTAATGTTTCATTTGCCATAACTTTGTCTCTGGGGATTTTCTTGGCCAGTTTCTGTCACCAAAGACTTTAAAAGGAGATGCAAGAGTAAGGTTGGAGTGATGCAAAGAAAACCTAGAAATGTCACTTTAAAGAGGAGTGTCTTTACTGCTGATGAGGAATTACCTGAGTCATTTCCTTATCGTTTATCCACAGAATGCACTTAGCCATTGATGCATGAGACATAATTCGGTTCTTGTCAGGCTATAAAGCAACATATTACATTCTTGGAAATTTCTAAATAATTCAACTGCATTTTATTTTCCTAGATTTCCAGCTTTTACAGCACTGATTAAAACTTAAAACATTTCTTTGAAGTTAACTAAAATTCGTGGGGAGAGTGATAGCTTTTTATAAAGGAATGCAACCAGTTTATAATTAATTCAGGTCAAATGAGCTCAATTCAAAAGAAAAGCACATGCAGGAACGAAAGTTTACCTCTTAACGTATTGTCGGTAAGTTATCTTAACATTCAACCCCAAAAAATTGTGTAATGGTGGAAGTATGAGCACAAACAATAGTCATAAAAATGGATTTAAGCGACCCCCTCTTGAACAGATGACAAGTTGCCCACATTGTCTTGCCCAAGGACCAATAACAGCAAACAGACAAAGACACACAAAGTAACATAGTGGGGTGAGAGAAACAGGGAAGCGGGTGCACAATGGATGAGTACCCACCCACAGTCCTGGATTTGCCCTCTAGTGATGCATCTTGCTTCCTTTTTTAGTGGCAGAGAGCTGCATGACCTGCCTCTGATCTCCTTCATAATTAACATATGCTTGTTAGTCAGGGTTGGTTGAAAGCTCTGTCATTTACACACACTCAAATCCCACCCTGCTTCATAGGAGTAAAGTAGGAATTGTGAGTTATATAATATTAAGTTAAAGAATCACAGGCACACAGGCTGGAATTTGCAGAGAAATCAATACATTACTGTCACTTCTGAATACAAGCCCATCTCTTTAGTTTTTGCAGTTCCTTTCATTTTGAAGTAGCTCACATTCGAGTTACCAGCTTCAGTGCAGTGAGTAAATCTGATCAAATTTGCTCTGAAAATGACTCTGGCCCACTTTAATAGGGTCATGAATATGAAGTGCTGAATGGCCACGTGTCATATTTGTTCAATTTATCCCAGCCTAATTTGAACATAATGAAGACATGCACCTATTTCTGATTATTCCCTCTATTTCCCATGGCTCTTGACCTCCAGCTGAAAAGATAAATATAATCTCCTTAACCTATCAGGATTACAGATGAAAACCAGTGTGTATGAATTGCCAATTTATTCCTCAGCAGGTTATCCAAAAACGTTTAATCATTATTCCTACATTATCAGCGGTCTATGAGGTTAGAGGGCCAACTCCTACATAAATTACAGTACTTTCTTAATGATAAAAAAACATAACACAAAACTGAGGACAGAAATTGGAAGAAATGGAGGAAAAGTGAGAACATCCGAGAGTTTTATTTGAAGCTGCAAACACAAAATTACTGCATGCATGTTTGTAGGTGTGTGTACGTGATGCAGGAGTATGCTGTCTGGCTATGTGGAGGTGTCTAGTCTGTGTGGGAGTCTTTGTGTGCACGCATTTACACTCATAGCATCTCAATGACATCAAAGCGCTGTGCAAACTGAGCCCCTGGCAGCTCTTTAGAATCCCATCTCCCTTCTCTGTTTAAAGCAGGGGGGAGAGAAAGGACTCAAACTAATAAAAGAGGTGTTATTCAAAAGAGGAATAGACTGCTCAAATGTGTCACGTCTGTAAGCACAAATCAGAGACTGATAGAGATAAAGAAGAAACGAAAGGAAAACTAACCAAAAAAAGAAATTAAAAAGAAAGAGCAAAGGTGACAAAGGGAAGCACAAGAGTGCAGGGTTTTCCCGAAAGCCTAACATTATCTCACAACTTTTCCGTTTTTCAATTTGTCCTTATGATGTTGACGCAAATTGTGAAGTGACTGTTTTTATAACAACACAAAGAGCTGTCCGGCTATCTAAAGCCATGGAAATTCTTTTTCCTGTCAATGGATTTGAATGGTTTAAGAAGAAAAAGGGTAAAAAGAGACCAGGAAAAATATTTTATTTGTTAAAAATCATGCAGTATTATTTTCTCCATTTGGCAGACAATTGACCCAGTGCTTTCAATTTGTATGTTTTTATGCGTGAATGCAGTGTGACACATAGTTTAGGCTATGTAGCAGCCAGTCTGTACACAAATCAAATTTCCTTTGGGACAATAAAGTTAATCTTATCTTATCTTAATTTTCACAGCACCTCCAATAGATTTAGGTTTTATTTAATTCCAGCTGATCCAGCTGATTCATTTGTAATAAAAAGGTGGTGTAGAGGTTTTGATTCAGATGATTTTACCCTCTTGTAAGAAAAAGCAAATCTAAAATATAAAAAATGAAAAACATCCTGAATGAAGTAATGCAGGAATGCCAAACTAAAGGTGACCTAACTGTAGAACCATGCAAAAAAGTATTGTATGTATCTCGTGATTCTGTAGCGTTGCTGGACCCAAAGGTTTTGCGGGATAAAACCAGAAAAACAAATATTATTTTAATTTTACATCTTGTTGTTGTTGCCAGGCTACAAGTACATTCCCACTATTAAATTATTGTAGCAGCTGTTAACAACATGTCTCTCTGATATTTTCTTAATTAATATACATACAGATTAGATTCATTTTAACTGAATCGATTTCGATTTACTTCCAAAAAGCAGGGAACTGTCACTTACTTCCATTTGATTTTAAAAACTGCAAAAGGTGACATAATTGTTTGTATGTTCATGCAAATAAGCTCATGCTTTAGTATTTTATTAGAGACAAAGGTTTCTGAAATAAACAAACAAACGTTTCTGTATCTTGTCTAGATGCTAATAGATCACCGCAATGCATTGGTTTTATTATTAGTATCAGGTTATTTTCTATATTTATAACTGTTTGTTGTCCAGTTAATTTAAATGCAGATGTGTCATGCTGTACTGGCTGAGGTAATTTTATTTTTTGAATTATTTTTCAGAACTTTTCTTTTTTCAGAAGGACTGGACCCCAAAGTTATGAAAGCACTGTTACTGTTTTCTGAACACATTGGCCACTTCTGCAAATTTCTAAATCTATTTTCCCCACTCTTACTCTTTAAACTTGAATAGAGCATTAAATATTTAATTGGTGCTGTAATATTTCTTTGCAAAAGCTGTCTTGAAATGTAGTGTTTTAGATAAGCAAGGCAGCAGATAGAGGATGGGCTGCAGAGGAAACACTGCAGGTCAATAGATGCTGTAAAATAAAATAGTTTGTACAGGGGAAATAAATACAGCCGTGAGTGGAAGATTCATCTGCTCAAATAAACTGGGCCTTTTGAATTTTTAATTGGAGCAGCCCTAATTATGGCCATCAGACAGTACTTCTAAACGCACTGAGTGCACTTTCTCCCCATCCCTCTTTTACCCCCTTCTTCAGTTTGGCTGCGGACGAAGCCTCAGTCCGGGTGTATTTTTCCATGCCATTAATATTTGATTAAAATGGGCCAGGCTGCATCAGCTGCTCATCGCCACTAAGAACATGGCCTCCATTATGAGCCCCGTGCTTCCTTTCAGTCGTGTGCATTAGCGGGATGACAGAGCGCAACAGAAAGCGCAGACGAATGAGATGTGCAAACTCATGTTCACACACGATGTTGTGTGTGTGTGTGTGCGAGAGAGCTAGCTCGTCAACTACCCCTGTCAATTGATGCTATTAGATGTTGAGAAACAGTTGGGTGGGAGCTATAATTGAGCTGACACTAATAATGAAAGCAGATACTGTCTGGAAGCCCTTGGCAATATGCTAAAGATATTGATGCCTCTAATAATTCAGGAACTCGAAAGAGTGAGGAAGGATTTTTTTTTTTCACCTTCAGATCTTTCTCTGGAAAAAAACAAGGAAATAAGATATAAACCTCTTTTAGATGTGCTGCAGATTAATCTATAAAAGCTTTTTTTTTTGCTGCAGTAATATGTCATTAGCAAGCGCTGATAAATGCAGGCGGAAGCACAGACAACATGTCTGACAGCATTGCAGAGTTTGTTGGAGAAAGCTGATCATTTTACTAGTTAGCAGTGGTGTGCTAACATGCCAGTCCCTTTTGGTTTGACAGCACAGGTGGTTGGCCTCTCAACACATATGTTCCCACATATTTTCTGTCCATGTTATCATTCACTGGGGATTGTAGCAGACCAATGTTGAGGATTGTAAGTTTGTGTTAAGCTATGGTCAAGGACTTCCATAATGACCAGCTCAACCTTGTGACTCCTGTCACAGAGTCGGGTCCCTTGAGGTGGCTGCATGTTTGTGTGTGTAAGGATGTGGGGACAAGGGGGGGGGGGGGGCTAGCTGACCCCTGAAAACTGCAGCTGAGGTAGATCATTTAAAGGCAACCCTGTCTAAAATATATGCTCTAATCCGATTTTTAGATATCAGCCCTGCAACAAAAATAAAGCGTAACAGTGTCTTTTTTTGATACAATATTAAATCATTCAATAATTTTTATAAATCTACATCTTGTTTTGGATTTTCTTATTAATCATTTTGAATATGTCAAACAGCAGAACCCAAAAGGCATTTAAAGGGTGATATTAATTTTTGGCAAGTTTGATTTGAAGAGGCCTTTAGATATTAGGTAATTTTGAGTTGCAGCTCAGTGATGATGCCTAATGGAAAGAGACTGGGGTAAGTAGAGTAGAAAGCTCCTGTCATTTCAAGCTCCCAGCTTGTTTGATTAACATCAAATTTTAATTTTTCCTTCAGACTTGCGGCTGAAAGGTTGTTCTGGCCATGCTGCACACAGCTCCCATCTCTCTGAGTTTGTTGGTTGTGAGGCTAACGCAAACCGACAAAAAGGATAGGATATAACTTGTGAGAGTGTGGAAAACAGAGAGACGCTAGCGCAGGAAATCCAAATGAATTCTACTAATTTCATTAGTATTTTATCTTGATTACAAAACATGCTACTTCAATAAATTTCACATTTGGGATTTCAATCTGTTACACAAAACAGCTGCATTATCATTAAAATAAATCTCTACCTTCTCCCTTAATTATTATCAGTAGAAAAAAAAGATGCATCTGTACAAGTAAAAATAAAATCACCACCAGGGGAAATTTTAAACTTAATTACTTCAAAGGCTTCCTCAAGACAACAGCACAAAGCAACATGAGTTCAGGACCCTCAAACAACTCTAAATGGGCTGGAGTCCCAACATGAAGGCTGGAATATTTTCCTAATTGGATGATGGAAATCACACGGGCCTTTTGTTCAGCTTGGTGCAGCGGGAACACACCACACGCATCTTCTCTGGGTTTCATTTGCATATTCATTGATATATCAATTATTTATTCCTCACTACAATCACTCGCTACACTGGTACTGTACACGCCTGCATGAAATTATATTATAAAGTTTTACTGAATAATGCTTTATATTGTGAATCAATCTATATAACAGCAGAATATTTTTAGATTACAAAATATAGAATAATAAAAGTAACATAGATGATATACATCTAAATTATATATTAAAGTTGAAGGTTTAATAAAAAGATTGCTAATGAAGTAAAATTATTTAAAGGAAATTAATTTTCAGGTGTAAAATACATATTGTTTTGCTTTTGATTGCTGAAAAAAAATCTCTTTCTGTTAATATTTATGGAGCATTAACAATTTACCAGAATATGTTTTCCTGTGGCTTTTTCTTTGTTGTTAACACTCACACAGATCTTCAGCTCTTTACGACTGAGCTGTTCTCCCTCAGCATGCATTAAATGAATGTTGATATCATGTAAGAATACGACACAGTGTCATAAAACCTCTCAAACAGTAGCCTCATACTCCTCCAGACACATTCCTGTCCACACAGCACTGCCCTCAAAACTGTTTTTCTTCTCATATTGTTATTATCATCATTACTGTAGGAAAAACATGATGATTAATCAGAATATAATTTCAGCACTGAGGCACAACCGACTATTACAGCTGCACCTCAACCAAATGTGACCTGAGGAAAAAAAAAAAAAAATCATGGCCTCACCAGCCAATACACTTTCTCCTTCAACTCACACACACACACTTTCACACACAAGCACACATTCTGAGCAACAATTTCCAAGCCGTAGCATGGAATAGATGGCCGCACTTACTTTAAATGTCCCGTGAAGAAAAGTTTTCTGATTTTTTTTCCTCCACCTCCCTCACTCCAACTCCACTGTTTCGACGAAGCTGAGATCGGAGCTCAGGGAGAGTGTGCCTGCCATCGGTACCCATCTGTTAGCCTCTCTTATCAGATATCTATCATAAAAAAAAAAGCCATGTAGATCCATGTGATTTTTGTACATTTTTCCCCCTGTATGGTCCTCTACCTTGCACGGATGCAGACTGTGCTCTCTGTGCATCTGGTTGCACAAGCACAATCAATATGGAAGGGGAGAGCTATTTTATGATTGGAGAAGTTGTTGTGTTTTTGGTGGTGAAATTCATTATTTAGTATCTGAACCTTCAGCAATTCAGTATCATTTATTCATAAAGTCCCTTTTTGCCAGGAGGAAATGGATACAGCTGCAGCAACCAAGAGAGAGAGGGAGAGGGGGAG
Source organism: Cyprinodon tularosa (assembly GCF_016077235.1). Lineage (NCBI taxonomy): Eukaryota > Metazoa > Chordata > Actinopteri > Cyprinodontiformes > Cyprinodontidae > Cyprinodon > Cyprinodon tularosa. The sequence goes on along the minus strand of NW_024039442.1, from coordinate 521,263 downwards.
AAAAGAGGGAGAGAGAGAGAAGAAAAGAAAGGGAATGATGGGGAGAGATGAAGAGAGAGAACATGTGTGTCTGGGGGGGGGGGTGCAAGTAGGGGTGGTGGATGGATTGATGATATTGATCAGGCTGCTCTTGAAATAAAGGCTTAACTTTTTTTTCAAGCTCTTTTGATTGACAGATAAAGAGACGAGTTGGCTGGGAGGAGGAGCGGGCCTTGAACATCACATGGTAGCACTGAGCGATTAAAGCGGCTCCTCTGACAAGCACAAGCAAGTCGGGTTCGAGCAGACTACAGAGGCAGAGGGGTTGGTTTGTGAGGAATCACTCGAAATGATGTTTGTTTACTTTGCAAAATCACAGGAGAAAGAAGGCAGAGGGGAAGAGTTTTAAAGTGCTGGAGCTGTGTATGTGCCTGATACATCTGGCTTTGTAAATTTCTTCCAAAGAAACTGCTGCTATGGACTCTACACATGCTGACTAATGTTGAATTGCCTGCTCTATCCATTGAAACATGGGGAAAACTGCAGCAAAAACAGGAATATGTAAAAAAAAAAAAAAAAAAAAATGGAGCCATGTAAGTTAGAAACTGTTGTGTGAAGCACACAATGAAAGCAGAGGAGATGCATGGAATCACTTAGCATACAGCGTTTTACCGTCCCTTTTCTCTGACAAGGAAATCTTTCTGCACCCACAGAAAAAAGGGGAAAACATTTTTTCCATTGTCTGTTTTGTATTCTGTTCTGAATAAAAGCAATTTAAGAGTCGCTCCAGCTCTTGAATTATTTAGACACAACTTAGTGGAAACGCTACCAACAGAAATTGATGATATCCATCTCAGTCAGGCAGTAAAGAATGAGCTGCACCTGTAGCTGCCATGGCCTTTGGCTGCCAAAACTTCCTGTTTGGTGGATTGGTTTTGTGGGTTTGCATCATGCATGTTTGCATCATTAGCAGGTTATTTAAGATCAAAATGCAGAAGAAAAAAAAAAGATAAACATTTGTAAGAATATAAAGAAAATTGTTGCCTTTAAAGTATTAAAGACAGATTATTCTACTATATCAATGTAAAGCAATGGTGATGACCTGGTTATAGATAAGAACAATATATAATACAGCAGTATTTAGTGACACCTCTTACAGAAGGCTAATCATCTTTAAAAACCTGCACAATTCCTGTGTCGGTGAATATTAAGCTATAGTTTTAGAAGAACACATTTTATAAAACTGAAAAAAAAAACAAACAATTGCTGCAGTTTTACAACACATGTACCATCTACAAGAAAAACAAAGAACCTTCTTTGTGTAAAAGCTTTTCATTCGAAATAAAACCATAAATAGCAAATCAGAGAATCTCATGTAGTCCAGTTTAATAACTATTGTGTTGCTACTTTTTTGAACATTTCTTTCAGTCTGCTGGGCCAACAAATAAGTGAAGTGTCGTCACATTTGTGAATATTCCTTCTGGGTGTCGTAAAGCCCTGAGAACAGTATTGTATTTATGTACTTTGAGCAGGAGCCTGAATGCTGGAAATATTTTGACTGTGAGACTCTATGGTTTTCATTTTCCTGAAACGACGGGTAATTTCAGTATTTCAGTCTAAGTGAACAACACAAACTGCTCCTACTGGGGGCAGTTTGAGACAAATATAGACGAGGACAGAGCTGAGTGCAGATTTTTATTTTTTTATTTATATGTCAACCTAAACTGTTATAAGATTCAGAAAACAAAAACTTTTCTTTTCAAAATGCAATTTCAGTAAGTTTCTTTACCGAACAACAGCAAAAAAATCCTTATGTTAAGAAATAATGCTTTTTTGTTGTTGCTATTTTTTAGGGAAAAAAAACAAAAGAAAAAAAACTATCTCCCTGGCATGATAAATATTGATATTCCCAACATTACTAAATATGGCTTAAAGCCATATTTAGGTAAGGTAAGCCATATTCAAAAAAGGCAGATGTGACTTGAATAGAAATTATCTCTTTAGGCCCCCCTGGACTTAATTGTCACACAAAATAAAAGATATTTTTTTGGAAAAAAGCTTCAGAGATATTCATTTGAATTATAATATGTGTTGCATCTGATAAGGCTTAGAAGGTGACAAAAAGGCTTTTGCAGCATTTGATTGCCGCCGAGAAGGTAATGCAAACAATGGGTTGTGCTTGAGTAGAGACACATCTAAAACATGAAAGGCAGGGGATTTGAGAAACCCTGCTTTAGACCACACTTTGGAAACCTCCGGTCTGGATCTCTGTACCAGCCTTACCTCTGCACAGCACTAAGGATCTTTTGGCACAAAACCATAAGACAAGGCATATCTTTAAACTAAAAACTAAACTAAACTAAAAAAAACAGGTGGCAAAATTGACATTCAAACCAGAGTGCCTTGCATTACAGTCAAATATTTAAAACACTACACATTTACAGACAGAATGTATGCAATATAATCTACTATGCAGAAAACAGTGAATTAGAAACGTTTCACGGTTGCCCTTTGTTAATTCCTTTCATCTGTTTTTAATACCTTTTTAAGTCTTCCAGGTTACTTTGGATGTACTCTACTGACAGTATTTTACCCTCCAACCTTAAAGTAGAACATGTGAACTCCAAACAGTAAGTTTTAGATTAGGATAATTTAATATAATTTGTAAGTATTGGATCTAAACAGTCCAGTACCTACAGTACATGATGGTCTTAAAAAAACACAATCATACATTTTGGATTTTAATATTTAAGGTTGGCCATTTCCAATTCCTTATGTATCATTTTTAGGTACAATGAATGGTTAATAGAATTAAACTAATGGTTGTTTTTTTTTTTTTGGGGAGTTTAGGAATCGAGTATGAAAATTAACTTTGTTTGTTCTACTTTATTTGCATTTTTAACAGAATCCCTTCCTTCCTCTTAACATTTTAAAAGGTTTTTCTTTGCAGCTTGAGATCCACTTGATAAATGGTTATTGTTGAACAAGAGCAAAATATGTATTGATCAAGAGTCATGATATAGTAGATTAATAGAGCTGCCATTGTTTTTTTTTCCTAGTGTGTCTGCATTTTGATGCTCATGGGAGTCTACCGTCTTCTTCTGACGTTATGGATGCAGAACAGATCAGACAATAAGCTAAATAAAGAGGTTGTATTAGACCAGCTATTACCTCACATGGCTGAAATGATTTATTGTATCCCATTGAAGGTAAGAGCTTTCTAAGTGCCATGTGATTAGATTACGAATTTCAGTTTCCCAATAATGTAGCCGCAAACTGAAACACCACTTCTCTTCTTGTAAACTTTCATAAGAACAGTTAAGTTATTCATTGTCCAGAGGATGCTGCTGCAACAACATGGAGTTCATCATTCTGAGAGAAGACAACAATACAGAAAAGAAATCCTTTGAAGAATTTCTTGAGCGAAGGGCTCTTGCACAGGGACTACTTTCAGTTGTGCATTGACTGGCAACTCCAGAGCCAGTAATCTCAGCTGTCGATCAAACTGGAAAAGCACAAAAGTCTGACTCCCAAACCACCACCAGCGTGTGCAATTCACAGTGCGGGGCTACCAGAGGCCAGAGACATTAAAGTGTCTGCTTCTCCTTCATTACCACAGAGGCACAAAAGCACTGTCTGCCAAAACCCTTGTGAATTCACGTTCACTCCGAAATTGGATGTACCTGCAGACCGATGTGATACAATTAGGACCTGATTATGTGTAAATCAAAGGATGAAAGCCTGACCATGTGGTTGGCTGGCATGTTGTGGTCCTTTGGTAGCCAATCCTTTGCCTCTGGAGATTGTAATTGATTCTCAGGCCCTCCCCTGTGGGAGTGCTGATCTGCTTGTCTCACAAGTTGAAAATGCAAAAGTGTGTCTGGAACTGAACATTTCAATGAGTATCTACATCCGCATTGTACATTTCTCCAAAGACTTTTCAAGTCAAACTTTCAGGTTGAAAAAAGTGGAATGTTCCTGTTGTTACTCTGTAGGTTTGGGGACTTTCAAAGTAAGTCTGAGTGAATACATTCAATTCAATAACATGGATGTATGCTGCTCTACCTTTTGGCAAAATGCTTGATTTAATAATATATTTTATGCTAGGTGTTTATACCAGTTCATTTGTGTGTCTTTGTGGCTTGTGCTAAATTTCTGCCTTTTCTTAAACCTCTTTACAAATCTATGAAATGTTGAACCATTTTAACAATTTAGTTTTGGTTTTCTACTCTGAGCTACTATCCAGAGGTTTGTAGTATCTAGTTACATTTTCTCAGTTACTTTTAGGAGGAGCAATGCTATGTCCTACTTTCTTATTTAAGTAATTATATCTTAGTAAAATATTGACAACCTCACGTGAGTAACATGCTTGGCTGTTGCATCTATTATGAGTCATTTCACTAAATAACAAAAAAGCTTTTTCAAAGAAAAAGTTCTCCAGACAAAGACAAAAGTTAAAATTTAAGTCAAAACGAGTTTCCCTTTTGGTACACACACTTATTTAAACTTACCATGACGTTTAGGGGTAAAGTTAAAATACAGTAAAGAGTAAATATAAACTGCAAGAACTGGTTTCATGAGTTTTATGTTAAGTAAATTGGTTTGGGAAGAAAACAAATTAGTTTATTTAATCATTTTATTATTGCCTTTGATTTGCAAACAGCCTTACATTTTGGTCCATTATTATTACATTATTTCAAATATTGATGTTGAGTAACTAAGTAAATGAGTTATACAGTAATACAGTTTTTACTCATCATTGATTACAGTTTTGTGTATTTTACTGACCTCTGCTAACATCAAACAGTATTCATGCAGACCTGAACAATAAAGCAGATTCTGAAGTAAATGATTCAAGCTGCTAATGTATTTATACAAGAACTCTATGCAATTAACTGAGCACTGTCACCACATTTTTAGTCGGATGGAAGAACTGTAATAGTCTATGATGAGACGTAATCAATTAGACTTTTCTAGATCGATAACTTTTCCAAATTAATTTAGATAGTAAAATGGATTTAAACACAGAAATTGAATATGAAACAGTCTGTATGCAAGAACTGATCTAATTATGTTAATTTTGGTGGCTAAACTGGATCTTAATGTTATGTTTTCATATAAAACTGAGAACATAATTTTGCTTTATGTAAATATCTGCCACGCGTGTCTAACAATTGGTACAATAAACACTGATTTGAACAACTTTTGACACAATAAGATGGGTTAACAGCAAAATCAAAACCAAGCAAGTCCACGTAGTAAAATGTAAGCAGCTGCAGGATAAAGACTAAAAGACAGATTACACAGATTGTGACCTGAGAGTATATCAAAACAGTCATCTGGTGAGAGCACTCCAGCCATCAGTGTGAGAGCTAAGAAAGTGCTTCATTGAGGATTAGGCCCTTTAGAATCACTCATCCACAGATCTCAGCCAGTATTCCCAGTGAGACTGATTATCTGGGCCTGTCGCAGACACACAGGATAATTACAGGGTCTCCCTGAGGTCACTGCTCCCACCGTGCTCCACGAATGGAAATACACTGCTGAGCGAAATGCCGACAATGTGCAGAGGAGGGATACAGGTTAGTTTACCTCACCTGCATACAAAAAAAAAAAAAAAAAACAACAACAGGGGGAAAAAAGCGTTAGTAAAATTTTTTGGCTCTTGTCACTTCTCTCCTAGTTACTAAATCCCATTCTTTTCACAGCTTTTGTCCTTTCATGTTTTAAATATTCTGCATCTTCATTAGTACCAAACTTCTTTTGTTTATTTATTTTTTATCCAATATATTGTTATTTTTTCCCCTGACCCCCACAGCCCACTCCTCTTTGCTTTATCCTATTTCAGCTCTGTCCCTCCCCCTAGAGGCAACTCTATAAATTACATAATGAGAAACTTCACCAAGATAGCCCAAGCTAATTTTCCCATGTTGTCCCAGACTAATTACTGCTGGAGTGTGATACAGATGTACAAGGATAGGAGAAAAAATAGCTGGAGTTAGTTACTTTACAAGGACAAAGTGACAGGGGAAGAAATCCTAGATCTCCTTTGTCCCAGAGCCCCTGCAGAAACATGACACCAAAGACCCCTTTCAATCCAAAATAAACGGCCTGCAGCAAACCACATCTTCTTAAAGTGCATTCCAAAGCATCTGCAAACCAAACTGAAAAAAAGAGACAGAAATATATATAAAGACACATTATTTCTAGTATCATTTTTTTCTCTGTATTGTGTGAAATATGAGAGACCGCACAAATGTTAGATTTGTTCAAACTGCTGCAGTTTTATTCAGCAGATTTTATTTTGATGTTTTGAGGAATGGCTGATAGCAGTAAACAGAATTGTATCATACATTTGACAAACTGAATGGAATAAAAGCAATGTCTTCAGAGCTGTTTTGTAGTGTTGCTCTGATAGTGGCCCTCATAAATAAATAATAAAGACCAGTCTTCTGTAGGCTGGGTTAGGTTGGTGTACGTCTTTACAGGGAAGCTTTTTCCATGTGCGTCATGTAGTCTGACTTAAATCTATAAAAGTTAAAGGAGCAGTTAATGGAAGTATGACAGAGAGAAGGAGAGATTGATTCATGGTAAATATTAAGATGCATGAACACACTGCACAATGCATTATAGTATTTAAATAAAAAAAAGAAGCATCCTGCCTCATTTTGTCCACTGTGACAAGCTTTAGAAACATTAGCAGCATTTAGGACCACTCCAGAGTCAACCCAATGAACCACTGAGGACCCCACCCTCTCTTCCCTCTCTTATGTTGTGTGAGGCTGCTTAATTATTGATGCTTATGTATTGCTGATTTTGGTCTTTGTGTTGTCCCTGATGAATGCTCTGGTGAAGTGGATGGAGGTATTTATCTAACTCAGAAAGTAGAGCTCTATTCCTCATCCTGTCCTCACACGGCTGAGCCATCCCAGTGGATATGACCTCAGCATTGCGGCACAGAGAGAACATTCTCACACACACTGGAATAAATGTTTTCATTAACTGCTGCAATTATACTCAGTCCAGGGATGTGGACCTTTTTCAGTGTGTAGTTATTCAATGTATTCGGAAAAACACACAGATTAGAGAATACTACTGAGGATAAAAAACAATTATGTTCTTTTAGACAATTTGCTGAGAAGCAAGAGTTTAAATAAGCTATACCTTAAACCCTGATCTAAAATTCCCTCAGTTATCAACATCATAAAACAGTTTAATCAAACGTACTTACAGTAAGATTTTGGTGATCTTACTGCCTCCAAAAACAAAGCACTGTAAAAGCTCTAGAGAAGCAGGAACGTTGTAGCTCTGCAAAAGCTAAATGGCGCTATCTTGTGGCCAAGAGACAACATTACAATTATTCACTAATATGCATCATCTACAAACATTGTTTTTTTTTTTCTGGAAAGGCAAATTGAAGTAATAAAAATCTTTCATTTAGGCTAATTTATTGCAATGTAACAATTAATTAATCTGCTGTAACTGTTATATATTTGTTATCCCTTTTCTGCAGAAAATTTCTACAGAGAGGTACCTTTTTCTGTAATATGTAATTACTGAATTAGGTACTTACTACTACTACTACTACTACTACTACTAATAATAATAATAAGTAATTGAACATCATTGATCTCACAATGGAGAAATTCACTTCTGCTTCTTAATCATTCCCCTTGGGGAGCAGAGGACTGCCACTGTTTGGAGGGTCTTGCTCAGGGGCCCAGAGTCCAGGCTCTCAGGATCGAAACGGGTACTTGCAACCTCCTAAGCACACTGCTTTAACCACTAGGCCACCCTTTCCCCTGATTATATTTAAGGGAAATACATTTATATAAATTAAAATTAGATTAAACATTAATAATAATTAACATTATTATATTTATTTACTTTTATCACTTAATTCAGATGCTAACCTACTTGTTGGGTCCAGTGTCCACTGAGCATCCACTCTGACTAATAGAAAAAATAAAAATAAAACTTTTTTAATCCACATAATCACCATTCTAGAAGAGATAAGAATTTAAGGTCTCTGACTGTCAGTTTCAGAGTAGTTTGACATATCTTATCCAATAGATCTGATTACCCAAGCTGTAGCTCTAAGAAGGTGGAGGACCTCCAAAAACAATATTAGCAGTATCGACATCTTTAATGTGTGGCAAAGGTCTAATCCCAGAGGCAGGTGCACTAATGGGGAAATATTGAGTGTTGCAGGAACAGAGATTTTCTTCTAATCTTTCCATTATGTGCTTTGGACAACCACTTTCAGCTGGATGAACATGCAGAGATGGATAGGAGATAATGTGATCAATCCAGATAGAATAAAAGGGGTGATAACTCAAAGTCATTCACACTCTCTGATGATTAGCCTGGCTGAAAGAATACTATTAAATCGGGATCTTTGAGCCATTTCCTCTCTCAGTCTCTTTCTATAGTTTGGTGAGTGATCTAATCAATGCACTTTCCATCTTTTTCCATTTCATACTTGACATACTGCAATCCCTTGAAAGTCTTCTCTGTGGTTCTCAGTTTAAACTTTTATCTTTCAGACCTTACCAGAAATCAAACAATTTCCGGATTCCTCCAGCTGCCAGTCCTTTTCAACAAAAGGAATGCTGAGACAGATTACCAGTCAATAGGTTGAAGGATAGCAACCACCAGCCTGCACTATTTAAAAGTGTACACATAAGTGCTGCATATTTCACTGAATACAGGGGCCAGAGGGACGACAGAGACTTACAGAGCATAAATTGCAAACACACATTCAGTTCTGTGATGCAGAACTAAGACACCATTGCTGATGTGTGTTTTAGCAACATGAAATGCTCTTTTTCATGCTTGCAGCTTTATCTGAGCACCCTATCTCTTCTCTGCATAAAGCCATACTGGTTCAGGACATTGAGTCTGGCAGCCAGAGGAGGGCACTGCAGCTGATGATAACACACTGCATTGTCTGAGATTAAAATATGTTTGGCTGCAATGTTGCATTGTAACTCCAACATAATTTGTTTTGTGGTAGACAGGGCTATGTGGACTATGAGAAACAACATTTGAGGTCAAAGTTTGAGTTGTGATTGAGTTTTGCATCATCAAAATGACTTACATTCAATAAAATCATATGTTTTTTGTTTAACAGCTCCCTCTTCACATTATGGGGTATACAAACAAGCTCTCTCAAGCTATCCAGTGAGGCACCAAGGTGCTGGGAGTGTTGTGGGTTTCACAGTAGCATTCCTAACTATCAAGCTTGTCCTGGTGTTTCCTGCTGTGATCTAGTGGACAGGAAACTACAGGGTCAAGTCAGTGCCTTGGGCTGTATGTTGAATTCTTCCAGATTTTTTTTATTACTGTAGAATGGTACATTGTCCTGTTGGGCAAAACCCATGCTACCTAAAGTGCATCTGATATGCTACGGTATGGTTAATCTGTACCACTGATGTAATGACAATTGTTATTATTATTGGATACTTATTGTTGTGATCTGTGCATGTGATCAGTCAAAAACTGAAAAAGGTTACTGATGTTATTTGGCTTTAATCTAATAAGGTTAAACCAAAATGTGTAACAGCAACAGTTCTCTAAAACAATCTTTTAGGCAAAGTAAAATTTTCTAGTTTATTATATGACCTAAATATATAACTACATTTATAATGAAATCAGATTCACTCTTCCAAAAATATGAATAATCTAACTGTGTAAAAATAAAATACTGAATATATAAGATTTAAAAACAGTTTTACAGTAATTCAAACATCTGTAAGAGAATGTGCAATTTTTTTTCTGCCTCCATTCTGTCTTTTTCTCTGCTGCATAGATGCTCGCTACAAAGCCATCTTAGAAGCCGTGCCCTGAGTCTGTCTTTTAAAGTAAGTTTAAAAGCTTTCTCTTCAGAGACTTGCATTTGTGGTCACTTTGAAGTTAATCAGTTGTGGGTGGGAGTAAGATGAGGTGGTGGGGGGTGGCACTAGAAACCCTTCCAGAGATCATTGTTTGCAGCTCAGTAACCACTGAACATTAAGTGATTTTTTTCTGCTTACAAGACAATGCAGCTGGTTAAAGACAGCATATTCCCAAAACGGCTTAAAAAAACGTAAAAAGAAAGAGTTTTAAAACAAAGGCATGACAATGTTTCTATTTAGACTATATTTGGTGCAATGCACAATCCTTACACTAGAATTTGATCAGATTTGTGTGTTATTTCACATGCATACTTTATATTAATCTTATTATCTGAGTTAAGACTCATTGATAAATAAATGTAGATAAATAAAAATAGATTTTGTGGGATTTAATTGATCTATGTACATTCTGCAATACACTATAAGATATATAACATTGTATAATAGTATATTATCATTCAGAAATCTTTTAAACTTTTACTTTTTACTATCTTTTTTCTAATTCCCTTTGTAAAGGTCAGGGGTCATACTTACATACAAGATTAAGAAAACCCCTGGAAAAAAAACAAACATTGTTAGACATTAAGATAAAGACGAAGAGAATACAAATACTTATTTTACATGTGATCAAAACCATCTTGCTGATCCCCAAGTCTTAAAATCCTCAAAAAAGAATGTTTGGCCATTTATTTATGACTATAAGCCCAAAGTTTGATCATCAACACCAGCAAGACCACACCTGAATGTCTTAAGAAATTGTTATTGTATTAGAGAAGCCTTTTATAAAACAAACATAATGTAAGATACTATGAAATGATTATAAAACCAAATTATAACAATGTTCCAAAAAAAAAAAAAAAAAAAAAAGAGAATAAAACCGATGATTAATTGCCCATTTTCCCAAAAGCATAATGGTAGTCATCAATAATGCCACAGCTTTCTGTTTGTTTGAGGGGAAAATTATTTTTCTAAATTGGAAAAAAAAACTTGTTTGGATAGTTGTTTTCTTTTATGATAATTACACTTCCATGAATAAAATCATCATTTAAATTTTGTTTTTTGAATGTTATCTGGTGATCTTTGGTCGAGATTAAAATTCATTCGATGATCTGAAACATCTGAGTATGACAGAAAAGGAGAAAGAGAATAAATGTAAAAGGAAACTTTTCTTTCAATTTTAGCCCTTCATAACATTTTCAGTCATTTAAAGGATGCCATTTTTTCGTAATGATACAAAACTTGCTAAAAATGTTACGAAAATAATATGAAACTGTATACCCATTAATAGACCTATATATTTATAAAATGTACTTACCATATAAATCTTCCAAGCCAGTATTCCTTCTTCAAGTATTTAACTTATTTCAGCACCACTGTCCTCATTAGCTCCATTTACTTCTGCTTCAAAGCTACATGACTTTCATCATAGAAAGCTGAAACCCCATTAAAGTTCCAGATCTGCAGCTAACTTGTGTGATCCAATGTTTCCATCCACTCATACAGAGCGTTGAAGAGGAAAACAGTAGTCAAGCCCAATGTTAGGATGAAGAATGAACTTGGTTCACATCAAAATGCTTAAAATGAATATAGCTACAACAATTTCTATGTGTTTAAAATGAAATATGCCATCCTTCAGCTCTGCCTAAAGCTGAGTCTATGTATGGAAAGGAGAATTGAAAGGAAAGGAATGTGCACTAAAGACAATAATGAATTATGATTAATTATATTTAAAAACCTTCTAAACATATCAAACATCTGTTTCATGGAGTTTTTTTAGATTGCATCAGAACTAGTGAACAAGCTCTAGATTTTTTTGTACATAACTAAATGCAGAAATAAATAAAAGAGAAGGACAAAAGGTGTATTTATCAGACCCCCTCCTATTCCCCTTAGGCTCCTCCTCTCTTATCAACAGTCTAGCAGTGCAGAGAGGAGGAGGAGATCCTGTGCTGTTGGTGAATGAGAAAAACACTGTGTGCAACAAAGATAATTACATTTGCTAGAAAATGGTTAATAGGGTTTAAAAGCTCACAGGAAAAGAAAAAGAAGAAGTAGAAGAATTTTGGATTGTAAAAGCACTTTATGTACAAAATCAAACTATACAAAAAAGCTGTTTATGTAAAACAAGTGTCATTTTGCCACAATCACCAAAATAAGGAGCTTACTATATCGTAGTTTTGCAACATCTGACGCATTACATAAAATGGTGTTAAAACCTCAGAACTGCATGAAATCCCCCATGTTCAGTGAGGCTCGGTGGACGTGCAATGTTAAAGCCAGGATTAGGCTGGAGTCTCACGTCCACAGAGCCACAGCATCAAGGTGAGGTCCTTCCTGCAGTCTGTGTCTACGGGACATGTAAATGGTCATCTTGCTGATTACGAAATGTAAAAGTCAGGCCCTTTGGCCTATTTCTTTTACTTTAGCAGACTCTTCCAATAAACAGAGAGTTAGTAAAAGACTAAAAACACTTATTAAAAGGCTAAAAAAGGTCTTTATTCTTGTGCATTTCATAAAGAGAATGACATTCATTTTCAGACAGACTGCAGAAAGGGCAATTATTAGAAACACTCTGATAAATAACACTGGGGATCAGTGTTTTTAAAAATTTTTAATTGGAGGCTTGTGTAAAGAATTCCACTGGGGTTCTCTTCCCACAATTTTATTTGTCCAGAATGTTCGGTTTTTTGAGATTTTTTGGTTTATAACTTTTGTGCAACTGTGGGAAAATGGTTTTCTGGTCCTTATTGAATAAAACCATGGTCTATTGACCAGGCTGGAGACCAAAGCTCCAATAAGAGGAAGAAGAAAGAAAATACAGATTTATTGTCCACACTAAAACATATATTCTTGATGAATTTTTAAATTTCTGCAAACTATTGATCAGCTTATCAAAGAAGTTTTTTAGTCACTAATCTATGTCCTAATATTTAAAAATCAATGCTGCATGAATAAAAAGCAGCTGACGTTCTACTCTGTATACAAGTAAATTAAAACACATTTTTAATCATCTGTAAACTATATATGTTTCAGTAAAAGCAATAAATTTATTATAAGATATTTATGGATGGAGAGGTGAAATGCAATAAATTTGATATTCTAAATGCCTGTAATTTAAACAAACTCATGAAAATACAGCAATAGGTAGCCCATTCCTGTTTAATATAGAGGTTATCCTATGATGAAGTCATGTTGATGCTTACAAGCACCAGCAGCTGTCTTAATGAAATCTTGATTTCATATCCTGTTGGATCAAGGTCTTATCAGCCCGCCTCTGAGTGCTCCTGTGAGTTTCTGTGCACACTGAAGGCCGATACAAACTAAAGCGCCTTAACTGCAGATTTTTGTTGCTGCCTCCTGCTGCTGCCACCTGCTTTAGTTCAGTTTCCAGGAAAGGCATCTCGAACAAGCTAATTGGCAGTCTCGTGAAGTCGTTGCCCTCTCTTTGAGTCACGACAGAACGGCTCAAGCGGTGCATTGCATTTTTTAGTTGCTCTTTTCCTCAGTCCAGTCTTTGATGTATGTTTGTTATTGTGGGGGATCAAACTAATGACTGATGAAAAAAAGAACAATAAATTATGAATAAAATAATAAATTAATAAGATGCAACATCATTTACTTTTATGTTTTATATTTATTTAAATTATGATATTTCCCTATAATTATGCTATTTATTTTTTTGTATATATATATATATATATATATATATATATATATATATATATATATATATATATATATATATATATATATATATATATATAGTTTGTAATTATGCTATTCAGCCAATGGTAAATGGGCCATACTTACATATTGTCTTTTTGGACCTCATTCATTTTTCTTCTTCCAAATCACTGGTTATTCTCCCTCCATAAGGATTTAGGTCAAAAGGAGGAGTAAAAATTGTCAGATGAATAAAATATTTTTAAAAACTATTTTTCTTTGTTTTTTCTCCACTGTCAAATTATTCAGTGTAGCTGCCAGCCGAGCAGCATGCTGAGACCTCTCTACCCCTGCTGTGACCTTTACAAATTTTGCCCTTTGATGCTGCTTTGTGCAGTGTGACCTTATTAAATTTTATTTTAGACCACGTGTTCCAACATAAGTCCTCATGGAAACACACAATCTGTGCTTTTTATCCAATGCAAACAATTCACAGAATTTCATTAAACTACATTTTAGGGCAAGCACAGTATTAAGACACAGGGTAACATGATTTGAGGAGCAACAGCAAAAGAGACATCCACAAAGACAGAAACAACAGAGGGGAAGAGAAAAGGAGGCTTTTGACAAGATTCCAGTACACAATGACTCATTACTCTACATCTGTGTGTCTGGCAGGGTAGCGGCTCTTTACACCACAGCAGCTGCCCAGTGCAGTCTAGCCAGCCTCTGAAACGCTTTGCTACCCTGCAGGGTGGAGACACCATGCATAATCTTTGTTTCATTCTGTTTGTCTCTGAGCTGCTCACGCTCTAGTGCTTTTTCTTCCCACACAGCATAAAAAATATATGCATATAAACTGAAGTACATAATTAAAAGTAAGGAAAGAATTAGAAAAGCTATGAATAAGCTTACTTTTTGGTTATACCATAGCTGTAGGGAGGGTAACATCAATCATTCATTGACCACTTTGGTGTAAATCCAAAAACACAGCATATTTCATTTTTTGAAAGCACATTGTGATAAATAGCAGGCTAATTCTGAAGGCTTTCTTGACCTATTTTCTTTGAAAATAAGAAGCTTCATTTTTCTCGACCTAATATTTCAGTGATGACTGCGCTTTTCCTCCATCCATCATCGGGTCAGCACATCAATATGTCATACACTGTAACTGAATACCTGCAAAACTGGCATCTCGATCAGACTCTGCTGTATTTTATGTTTAGCGATAATTAGCTAAATGTTTGCTGTCATGCGAAGATAAGGAGCAGATCATGGTAGCAAAGGAACTTATGTATTTAAGTATTCATAAATTGAAATCAAAGCACCAATGAAGACTACAGTTTCTGTCATGTAGATTTGTGTTGAATAATAAGGTAACAATTTGCTCCATTACTAAAATCAAAAGTGTAAAGATAACAGAGCTCCACATTTCTACCACCTCATCTAAGTTCTGCAACAAAGATATTTTTTCATTCTAAGTCACATTAGACTAAAGATGGAAACTGGAAACCTATTTATGAAGAAACTACTCCTGACTTGTTCTGTTCTGCAACCGTTGGGCTGGAATCCACCTCTTCCTTGGACACAGACTGAACTTTAAGATCAGGTTAGTGACTCACACATTCGTAATCAGAACGAAAGTTCTACTACAGGAAATTGCTGAAATGACCAAAACTTAAGGTACATTTCTAATACCTTTGATTAGGTAGGTATCTAATACCTAACTCTAATGTATTTGATCAATAGGAATTTTGATAAAATTTTGACCGTGTGGATCAGCTGTCAAAAGTTGGCCCAGAGGACATTGTCCACTATGCCAGATGGCCTACACTGACCTGTATCTAAGAATAGAGCTTTTAATTCTGAATAAACAGCAGGGTTAAACACACCTCACAAATTTGGCTACTTGTTTCTAGAAATTAATTTTAATCATGCCAGGTACTTATTACTGGGATATTTCATACTGTTAGCAAGCCTACTATCATTTTGTTAAGGCAGCTGTGGGACAGGGTGACTGTGTTCCACAAACAGCACCAATCTTAGTTAATAAGAAGCTTTTTGGACAAAATTCACATAAATTTGCATTTGGATTGTGAGTTTTTCTAGCATTCATGCATAATACCACATTTAAATATGAGTTAAAGGTGCCAGTACAGAGAGATGCTATTAGGACTACAGTTTGTGGTTTAAATCCCTCTTTGCAAGAGATTAACTGGATGGTTCACAACTTTTAAAGTGAAGTTCTGAGGAGTTAACATTTAAGCTGCAGTAGAAACCTCTCCTAGTATCTTCGTTTAGTATAAATCCAGACTAGTTGGTCCTAGAGGAAGGAACTAACCACTGATTCTGCTCCTAAAAAGACATCCAGTACCTTCTAAAAGAACAAAAATTTTAACAAGATATCGTATTTGTTTTTGCAAATTTTATTTTAAGAGTTCTTACCCTGCCGTTTCCTTCACACAGTTAAAAGATGGCCATTTTATTAGGTATTAGAAATGTACCTTAAGTTTTGGTAATTTCAGCCATTTCATGTAGTAGAACTTTCTTTTGGACAAGTTTAGAAGAAAACGGCTCTCAGCTATAAAGTTCTGCCATCATTACATTGTATGATTATTCGTGTGTCTCGGTTTACTAAAAACATTACATCTATAACAATGTAGCTACTGTATAAAAATGAGTTTCGGTACTTTTTTTCTATCACAGTGCTATGACCTTTCCACCCCAATCAGTAAAAGATAACTGATATACAAAAAAAGTAGACTTTAGTTTTAAAAGAATGACAGAAAAGCATTCATACTTCTGCATCAGTATTTTTTTCTCAGAGGTCTCACTGAAGTTGATATATTTTAACTTTACATTAAAGAAGCCATTAGACATCCCTCTTGCTCTTTAAAACAGACCGAAACCCCATAAGGCTTTAAAAAAAGGATCAAGGCAGAATTAAACTACTTCCTTCCTCCTTACTTGAAGTAAAAATAGATCTGCCGCTGTAGAATTGGTAATGACAACAGGGTGGGTAAGATTTTCTCCCCCCCTTTATCCAATCACAGTCTTGATGTCCTTGAGGATGGCTGACAGAAAGATGGATGAATCTTTTCAAGCTTTGATGGCTAATCCTATCAAGGATGTAGTCACCCTCTTCAAAATGTAATTAAAAAATTCAGCTAAAATTACTCCCTGTATCTTTAAAGAAATGTTCTGGGCCATTAGTGATCTCATGCTGCTAGAAGATTTCTGTTATTTCTGACACACCTGTTTAACTGTTTGCACCCCAGCTTCACTATTAAGAAATACGTATGTGTGTACTTCCCAGTCCTAGGTATTTCTAATCTAAATGGCTGCTTGTTTTTAGGAGCTCCATCTAGTTTAACCTGCCTGGCAAACTATAGGGTCATTTAGGCCAGGAAATACTGTGCATGACTCTTTTTCACATTTTTGATTCGTTTGAGGGCAGAGTGAGGGCCAATAGTGTTTGGAGAACTACTGCCCCACTGCTAGAAGGCTGGAGGTTCAGATCTCCCCTTTGTAATGTGTATGCATCAAATATATCGCCGTAATGAACATAAGATATAGTGAAATAGTGAAAACTGCTGTTTAGAAGCTTTACAATGGCAGACATGCAAACATATATTTGTAATTTGTTTCCCTAGATCCGCTTGTATAATTATTCTAAGTGTAATGGGGTTTAATTTTTTTCATCAATTGGTTAAAGACCCTTCTTTATATTTTTTTAATTTGTTTTATAATGATTTTATATAAAAGAAAAACATAGATCACCAAAATGCCATTCAGTTCTATACACACAACCTTTTAAAATGCCAGAACATACCAGTGAAGTCCAATTATGGTAATAGAAAATGTTTATAAATTGATGTTGAGTGTTGAAAAGTGTAAAAAATATTTATGCAATCTGAATATTTTTCTTGATTGAAAGATACCACAAACAGTACCACTGTCTGCCTCTGCTCGGGTAAGCAGTGGTAAGATGCACTATATAAATGTAAGAAAGCACAACATCATGAAAAAAATAGGAAGAATTCATATCATTTTTACAAGTCAAACTGTTTAACACTTGAATTATGTTGATTTACTTTTTAAAATCTTTTATAACTTTAGCAATGCTACCGATAACAGTGAAATGTGTAAAAGGATTTATTAAACAATTAATGATAAAACATGTCCTAAATATGTTTTAAATTTAAATCAGCCATGTTTCAAAAAGCTTTTAACAACTAAACTCATATTTAGTATAATCTAATAAATTTTTAATGACATTTTGTTTTAATATTGTAAATGCGGGGACAACAGAGGCATAGTATTGAAGAGTTTTTTCTGTAATCTGAAGGTTGTTGATGCTCACCACATCTCTGTCTGTCTCTATTGTTGTATCCTTGGGCAAAACTGTTCACCAGTAGCCTCTGTCAGTGTGCAGCAGGTCAGCTGTGGCTAGCTTTTGAATATAATGTAAATCACTTTGGAGTCCCTAATTTGAAAAGGTGTTTTATTAGTACAGGCCGATCACCATTTGCCCAATTCTAATCAGGGTTCTTTGACAGAAGTCTGGAAATGTGGCATACATATATATTTCAAAATTCTTGACAGTTAGTTGTCATAACACAAATTATCTATGCACACATTATTTATAATATTGTCATGCACACTGAAATAAGGCAATGTTGTTGAGGACACTTATAGTCAAAAACATAATCTTCTAAGGCGTTGGTCTGGATCTTCAAATCCACACTTCCACACACTTTTATGTGCTTGCATGTGCATATATTTCTTTTTATAAAAGTCTCTTCTCAGAAATACTTGTAAACCAATTTAAACATTGCAATTGTCCATGTTTCACACTGTGTTCCTTCTCATCTGCAGTCCATCAAAGTAACACTCAGAATATTCCCATTTCGGTGAATGCCTCTCATGCAGGGAATATCCTGCTGTGAAGAGCACTCAAGTCTAAAAATAAAACTAAATTAGGTAAACATTCTAAAAACACAAAGCTACCAAATGGGCACAAACATTAATCTTGTTGAATCTTGTGGTGGGGATTTTATTATCTTCAAAGTAAGGCACAATTTTGAGTTAAGTGTTCCACTCATAGCCAACAGCCTCCCGAGTGCTCCTGCACGGATAAGCAGGTTAAAAACAATAGGTGGATTAATGTATTTTGGATTATTTGCAGTGCAACTGATTTCATATTTTGCTTTGGAATTTGTAGAAATTAAATTGCATGCAGAGAAATTTGGCAGGTTTATAAAGTGAGTAGAAAAAAGCAAACTATGTAAATAAATATTATGGCGGGGAACAACAAAATATAATAAACAGAGATAAGTTAAAACATGTGCAATAAAGAGACTAATCATGTAAGTGCATGTGCTATTATCTCATGTTTACACCTTTAATGTACCACAGTGCATTTCAAATATATTCAATACCCTTGAGATTGTTCATATTTTGTCATTTTACAGCAATAAATGTCTATGTATTTTACTATCATTCAACGTGTTTTGGATATAAAATGTGAAAATTGTTCATTTGTTTTTAGTCTTTTAGAGAATCACTCATCTAGCTTTATACACATAGAAAGACTTTTGACTTATCTGGCTGGATAGAAAGCACTTGTAGACACTAATTTCCAAGCCTTTCTTCATATTCTCCATTAGAATTGGGTTTAGTGGCTGACTGGGTCATTAAAACACATGGAAATGTGTCATTATTTTTGAGAGTTTTTTGTGTTAGTTTTCAATTGGACTCAGGCTTTTCATGTATTTGTATTTCATTATCTTATTGGGTGTTTTATTGTGGTATATTATTATCGGTTTATCTTTGTTTAGCTTTAGTTAGGCTTTAGTTAAGCTTTAGTTATTTAATTACCACTATCATTTCCAATTGCTTTACACGAATACTTTGCTGTTTCCTCTGTTTCACGTTCTATTTATATGGTTCTGTTTAATTACCTCCTAACTGGAGAGCATTGCTTACCACGCCGTGCATATGCAAAGCTTCTACAAATAAACACATTTACTTACAGAGCTGCTGCTGTCTGCCTGTTTGCACACTAGGTCCAATCCAAACGATCCCTCCTGACAGATGTGGTTTGATTTAAATCCTTGTATTGTATCTCTGACTGTATATTTAGGATATTTGGAGCCTTGCTAGAACAGGTGTTCCTTAATTGGGAGGCAGGACCCCACTAGGGGGGCATGAGCTGATTTTTGCAATCATGGTGATCCTAGACGTATATGGAGGTCCAAAATATTATGAAACATGCACATTCACAAAGAGATAAGGAGATCTAACATTTATTTATTCCTCTAACATTTTATTCAGTTATTAAATTGTGAAAAAGCACAATTAGATAATGAAATTTCCCATGAAATAATTCAATATATATATAAAGTGATAAATGACATAATTAAATGTAATTTAAACATGAATATGAGTACTTTAATATGTATGTTTAAATTAATATAGGGTGAAGAACTCATTTGTATTTTTAGGGGGTCGCCAGTCTGTTGTGTTGTTATTATTGGGGTCACAGGCTGAAATGTTTGGGGACCCCTGTGCTACTAAATAAACCTCTGTCCCAGTCTCATGTCAATTTGAGTGTTTTTTTTTCCTAATTCAGCTCCATTCAACAACTTTGAGCAGCTTCCCTTTTCCTGCTGATAACGTTTCCCCAAAGATTGGAGTGGTCAACACCATGTCTCTACCTGAATGTTCACTCAAGTCGATTGTATTCAAAAATAGGAAATGGTAAAAATGTATTTTATTTAGAGGTTTCTGAGTAAAGGTGGTTTAATACAAACTTCAGATTTCTATTTGTGAAAATGATTGAAACTCATCCATGTCATGGTTTTGGTTCTGTTTAAGTTTTCTTTTTGAATTTTCATTGGTTGTATTTTCATTTTGTATTGTTCTAGTTGTTTTTAGTTGTATTTGAGTTCTTAAGAATTTCTTGTTTACCCTCTGTTGCCCTTTTGTGTCAGTCTCCTTCCCCTGGTTCCTTTCTAGATTCTTCTGTTCACACCTATTCCTCGTCTGCTAATTAATCATCCCATTGTTTCTGTCTCCCTTATATACACCTCCTGTTTAGCTACTCTTTGCTGGTTTCTCGTTGTTTCAGCTTCCGTCTCTGCATTTGGAGCCTCTTCAAACCTCCACACATCCTGACAATGCGTCATTTTCCTTCCACTTCTCAGTTATGTAACAGAACCTCATCAGAGCACAAGGACATTTGTATAACATAATAAGATGCATGCAAATTCATGTGGTCTGAATACTTTCCTCAAACACTTTTTGATCTCTGTGATAATGTTAAGAATTGACACTGATAATTTCAAACAAAACCTCTTAAAGGTATATTTTTCAAAAGGATTTCAGTGACTTTTTAAGAAACAATAGGCTCCCTTGATAAGGATTAGTTTCCAAAAAATTATAATTTCATAACAATACTTCTTATTACAAAGAGAAAAAGTGAGTAGAACTTTGATCCTGGAAGGATAAATTATCTGTAAACACAGACTATCTCTGTAGATGGGTGTACATACTGTATTAGGAATAAAATTCAATATATCATCTATCTTAGTTTCTTGTGCATAGCAAGACTTTGATTGGGTTAAAAAGGATAAAGAAATTAAAGAAGTTGGCTACAGACATGCAGTCCTACCCCCTACAGTGTTGAGGAAAGAAAATATCAAACTGACACTGTGAAGTTGTCTTAGCGATGACATTGGAGAGGAAACCATGATGGAAGCCACCATCATCACTAATGTCCAGCGGACAGGCACTGCAAATTGACCAGAAACTAGCTCTGGCCTAATGGCTAAGTTAAAACCAATTTGCTGCTAAACAGACCATTTGCATAATTTTTCTCTGTTTTCAGGACTTTCAGATGCTGACTGGAGGTGAGAGCCTAAAAAACAAGGAAGCCCTTCCCGTGATGTGTGGCACGTTGAACAAAAGAACCCCTGAGGCCTGCTTCCATGCTGCTAAATTCCAGAGAGAGCACAAAGCCTTACACATCAAGATCAGCAGAGGTTTGCAGGTCTGGCACAGTTATGGAAAGATTCTCCAGCTAAACATGTCTTTTAGAAGATTTTTGATAATTTCATGTGTTTACTGTTGAGTAAAGACAAAGCTAAGAAGATGGACTGCAAGGTAACATGTCTGGGCTGTTGTTTATAAAGCTAGAACAAGTTTTTTGTTTCCAGTAAGGGTTAAAATATGGTTATCAGGTTCACGCTCATGTGTGTTCTGTTCTTTTTCTGAGTGGATCATCAAATTAAGCGGTCCTCCTAATTGTCAATCATTCTGGAGACAGTTTATGTAAAACCGTCCTATGTGATCGTCCCCATTTTCACTTACCGGTGGTGAGTCTAACATAGTGAAACATTTTCAAACCTCTTTTGGAAAGTGAGCTTGTATGAGCGATGTAAACAGCAACTTTTAAACATTGCGTGCACAAGAAGAAATGGGCTTGTGCACACTCTCACATGCATTTAATAGACATAGCAAGAACAGGGTTGAGCATGTGCAATATTTTTAAAGTGGAGAGGGCAGGACTTTTCAAAAATTTGTGAAATCCCCCTCTCTACCTTTAGATATGTTTGATTTGGAGCTGAATGTATTTTGTTGATAGACCCGTTGTGGAAAATTAATTCCATATATGTACAAAGCTATCAGTTTGACCGTGATTTGAGCTTGATTCACACTTCCATTTGTTGTCCTGACACACAGCCAGCGGGGTGAGTGCTCAAAAAGAATATATGACAGTCTAAATGTTATCTGATTAAATAACATATTTACCACTCCTACTTGTATGGCAACAAATATATTAAAGTTGGAGACCAGCAGAATGAGATAAATGGTTAAAACAAACAGGCTGTTATTTTAGCAGCAAAGTTCTAAGGCAGCTAAGCTGACTGATGTCAACAGTAATGTTATTTATCCTGACAAAACATTCTGCCTGAAGCCAGACAGTCTGTATCTTCATAAAGGTTTGATTGTCTTTGTAAAGATATGACAGTTTAAATCGAGCATGTGTAAGGAGAAACAATCATACTTTAGAATAGCCTGGCAATTGTTCTTATAACTTTTGCTTTTGTGGATTAAAAAAAAAGCTTTTTGTGATGATTTAACTGTTCTTTTGCAGAATCAGCTGCTATTATCTGCTCTTTGCTTTGAAGTACACAACCTTGTTGTACGAATCTCAGTCATTCAAACTCACTTGTCATCTAACATTTCGGTTTTCTAGTATCTAGGCTGAATGTAAAGCTTTCTCCTCATCCTACTTACTCTGATAGCAGAGCAGAAATGTAGTAGACTGGCCTCCACAAGCTTAACTTAATGGGCTTCGTACCCAAAGCTACATATTGTTTAAAGAAATGTCGTTTTCATATATTTAGCTTGTTTTTACAAGGCTTCAAGAAAATCTGCACTCATATGGCTTTTTTTTTAACCTTGTGTCGTCTTGCATCAGCTAGCTGCATTCAGCTGCAAGTTTATATAACCTTTGTTATATTATTTTTATTATATTTATTTAAACCATTCAGATTTTCACAAGTAAAAGATCTATTTTTATCTATCAGCAGTTTTTCTATGCTCTGCCTCCATCCTTCACCTTCCAAAGAAAGGTATGCTGGTAGAATTGAGTTTTGAAGAACAATATCCTGCCACTTCTTGTACACATTTTTATTAGTCCTGTCCACCTTGTTGTTGTTATGCACCCTTGGGTACTTGTAGACTTGCACCATGTCCTCCTCCTCACTCTGTTTTCTGACATGTGTCACTGACTCCTGCGCAGTAATAAGCAGTAAAGCCATTGTAAATGACAGCCTTCATTCCGTTAGGACATAGGCACCACTGATGAGGGGCCACTTCAGAGGTGACAACAGCCCCAGAGAATGAGCTGTCAGTTGATTGTTTGAGGAACATAGGAGTGACAGTCTATATATGGTGCCTGTTTTAGCTGCCATCTCAGCCCAAATGAACGCTTGCTGCACACACCTGGCGCTAGGTTTCTGCAATATGAGCCATAAAATACCAAAAATAACAATTTCTTGTGGAAAGGTTATGTGTTTTCTTTTTAGACAGGCTGCAATAAAACTTTCTCATAGGGTTTAGAATAGCCTGGTCAAATAGGCAATTTGTTTTCCAAAATAATAGTCTCTCTCACTCTAAAAAATACAAAACACAACATGCCTAATTGTTAAATAAGGTGCTCCTACTTGCCATTTGTAAGTATATATTGTGATTTGTATTATTTGAATAATTTAAAACCTTTAAAGAGAAGACTATAAAAATTAAAAGACCACATTACCTTTTTTACGGTACTAAAATTCTTTCCTAAGGGATTTCCCTCCATGTGCTTCACTATGTTGGGACAGTATCTCCAAAAATAAGATTTCGCTACAGTAAAAACTACCACATAACTGAGTGCTGTTGGTTTAACTTGAATTTCCAATGAAGATTGTAGCTTATCCAAGCTTTTTGGGGCTGCTATTTCAAAGGATGGAAAATATTTTATAGCAATAGTTTAAAATGTATGAATATTGATTAGCCTATTTTTACTGGCAATAGTTTGTACTGTACAGAACCACACTTTACAGCTCCCTTTTTGTGGAATTCACTAAATCAAGAACGTGTAACTAAACAAAATAAGTAAACTTGTGGTTAGAAAAAGATTTCTGGGCTCCTAATATTGATTTACTTTCCACTTTCCAGCAAATGATGTCTAGCTTTTTTGCCGTGAGTTATCATGAAAAAATTATCTCAAGCATAAAAAAACACTGCATTATGTGTCCATAGGTAAAGTATAATTATGGAAGCATAAGTATACATATTCCATATCAATTTTAATATGCAAATTGTGTTAATTCTTTTTGTAGTGTTTTTCATAGTGTGTGGAAAACATTACAACTAACTAACTATCATACATCATACTGTCCTACAAAGTCTCTAAAGACATCAAACTGACTGAAGTGATATACATATTAATTATGTTTCCAGTTTTCAGAGCTGACATGAATATTACTTGTCCTGTAAAAGACGTTGAGGAGTTTTAATTATTATTTCTGTTTAAAGCAAAGGCTCAAAATGGATGGGCTGCTGCAACATCAGCATCGCTTGAAAAAAAGGTATTTGCATAATGAATTCGTATTCATCAAGCGTTGTGCTTAACAGCGTAGAGAAACACAAGGGGCATCTGAATGCATTGTTATGATGATCCAACACTGTTACGCCTAAAATAACAATTAGTTTCCTGCTTGTTCTTGGAGAATGGCTCAGTCCAAAAGTGACTGTTTTCGAACAAGATCTTTGGTTTGATCTGCATTCTCTTTTGTTTGCTGTATTATAACCACAAATGTTAATATATCTGTAGGGTATTTTATGTGAAGCACAAAGTAGCTTAGAATTTTGGGGTTCAGGAATAAATTACATGCTTTTCAAAATATTTTTTCAAATAAAAGTGTGGTGTACATATGTAGTTTGATTTAATCTCTTCAGTGTCCCTGCATAAAATCCAATGTAACTGCCTTTAGAAAAATCACTTAATTTGCAAACAAAAAAGAACCAGTTGCAGTGTAGCTAGATCCTGTTTCATTATTTAATTTGATCCTGAGTGTTTCAGAGGTCCAAGATATATTTCAACCCTTTTCTTAAAAAAATCAGATATCCACAGATGTCATAGAAGCAATCCTATCAAGACATGACTGCCATCATTGTCTGACAGGATTGGGAATGGGAGCACTAATCAGCCAAGCACCCCAGAGGCCCATGGAAACTGTGCAGAAGCTCTACACATCCATGATTCACATGGGAGCAACTATTATCATAGTGGTTATACACTACAATGACATTTTAATTTCTGTTTCGATCAACTTCATTTATAATGTACTTAAAACAAGCACAAAATTCAAAGTGCTGCTGATGATAACGGATGATAACGGCAACCAATCAAAGTCTGTGAGATTAGTACTGAAATTTAAATGACACACATAGCTTTTTATTGCAGTTGGTAAACCCATGATACATATGGGTTTCTTAGACAGTTTAAGTGTAAATCTATGCACTGATATAGTTGCTATATGCTAACATTAAAGTTCTATGCGTAGGGAACTTCTGTGGGCTTTGCTTTGCCAAGTAATGCAAATTAGAAGCTCTGGGCTTTTAATGCTGATGGTCTAACAGGTCTGTGTTCACATCTACAGAGCCTATAACAGACATGAAAGCTAATCATTTCTCTGGCGGCTTCCTCGGAGTAAACATTCTGTTACTTGCTTTACTGATCTTATTTAACTTTTTTGATCAACACTGCAGGCCATTGCATCTATTTCTTCAGTCCATTTCTATCAATGTTTTGCATATATCATTCCATCTATTTATCCATTTCATTCTTTTATTGTTCATGCATCGACAAAGATTGAATGTTTATGGGCTTCAGAAAGTTTCAGCTATTTGAAATCCCAAAATGTAATTTGGCATGAAAGGCAGGGACTGAGGATGATGTCAAAAGGTGAACTAGTTTTAGGTTAATTAATTTGGTTTGGGTCATAAGTTCACTCAGTTAATGAATGTCTCTCACATTTCTTTCCCTTGTGAGCCATGCAGCATTAAAATCTCTCAACACCACCATGAATTAGAAAAAGGAAGATTTTAAATTTCTATGTTTTTTTGACATTAAAATATAACAAAAAGAACAAACATACTAAGTACATAATATATGAATATTAGAGGTAATCATATATTAAATATTTAGTGATATTTTCCTAAATAATACAAATTCATCTATGCTTTAATTATTGATCTTTAGCACTGTGCATTAGTGTTGAATCTTCCCCTCCTTTGTGGAAATAATTCTTTCTGGTATTTTGCTTTGCAGATTTGTTGGGGCTTTCAACATATGAAATATTTTCTTTGGGTTTTAAAGATCTTTTAATGTTTTTTTGCCTGCTTATTTAGGTCTTGTTATCCCTAATTTGGCACTCATTAGAGAATGTTATCTGAGTCACTCTTTAGAGTGATATTGTTTACTTGTTCCAATTGAGTCACTTGAGTCATTGTTACCACCTTCCACTCCCACCTTGCCCAAAAACAGCAAGAAAAGCATCTGTCAATATGGATTGCAAAATGACATAATGCACTAAGGAGATTAACAAAACATAGAGAAAAAATACAATTATTTCCTATCATCAAATCATTGCAGGTTTTGCTTTCTTATTGTTCTAGAACATAACCACACATGATGGAGAGCAGCAGATATTTCTCCCACATTCTTTTTTTTTTTTTAAGAAACAAAAATAATCAAATTCTTTTCTTCCTCTGCTGGTAATCTTTTTTTGCTCTTTTTTCATATATTGTATATACATCTCCACTCACTACGTTAATGCTGTTGGTACAAACCGTCCCTGTGAGTGAAGTTAGCAGCCCCAACTCCTTGAGTCTGTATAGTTTACAGTGAGCTTGCTAACTGGAGGCAGCAATTCCACCAAATAATGGAAATCAGAGAAGTTTGTCATGTTTTAACCCAGATAAGTTGCTGATTTAACAAAATCATATGGGTCAGCTGTTTTTCTGGTGAGCCATCCATGTTTTTCTGTTAGTATCTAACTTAATTAAATTGACCAAATCAAGCAGCTCGATTAAGTCTCTGATGTTTACAGTGCATCTGGGAGTATTCTTGGTGAACTTTGCATAAGACAGTATTGGGACTCCAATAATCCAGCCAAGAGACATACTGATTTCTGATTCAGTAAAAAAGATTTGATTTACCCTGGTGCTTTAGGAAGACACCACAACTAGTTTTAAGGCAATTTTCTACTTTCTGCCTGTTTTAAAGACAATTACTTCACATGTATTTAGCTGATACAGTGATGTTTTCTATGGGTACTGTATTTTCTGTCCATTTTTAACTTAATGTGGTAGTTTACATCTCAACTTAGGAAAGCTAACTGTAGTTACCCTCTCATTCTTTTTTTGGCCCACCAATGTATCCATCATATTTGCCTGTTTCTAGAATATGTTTAATTATAGGCATGTCTTCATAAGCTTTACAACCACTGCATTGCAGTCATCTTAACAAAGTGAGTTGTATTGAAAAGTGCTTTTGGATGCTGGGCGCTATCAGGGGAAATCTGACAATGGAATATCCCTCTAGTAAATGTGCAACCACTGTAATAATAATGGTGTATTCCTCAGAGAAATTAATCCCTTTTGGAGAAATAAATTCTTCCATTGGTAGTACCATAAAAAGAGTCCCTTCATTTTACAGAGTTTACACAGTAAATGTCATGTGGGTGAAATTTCATAGATGTTTCTCTGACATTCTGTTCTCCTGAGCGTAGCATGGACTGCAGCAAAAGAAGATGAAAGAGACAGTGAAGAGAGAATGAGTTACGACCAATATAGTCACAGTGACATGCATGTTTTAATGTTGCAAATAATTTAAAGTTTCCACTGGTAATATTGTGTATCTTTAAAGTTTACTCTCAAGCCAACATCTTTGAAAGATTTACAGTGCCCACATTTTGTAAATATTGCCGCTATTCATATGAAAACACTCGAGAGGGCGGTACTGACACCTTGCTGGAAAACACTATCTTAGATCTAACATCAGAGATGGTGCCTCGTGGGGAGTGTGGTGGGTGGAGGCAATCATTGGCCATCCCTGCGGCCACCCTTACCAGGTGATTTTGTAGTAAACAAATGGATGGAAATTCATCACCTCTTGAACAAGCAGTTCTCCTTGAAACCATAGCTTCACGGTGGAATTTCCTACTTTGACATTTTTAAGTTAGTATATTGACAATAAAATTACATAAATGGCTATTCAATTTGGGAGAAATAACACAGGATTCATGCTTTTTCAGGATTCGACTATAAGTTTTATGGGGGAGAGTCTTCTCGGACTCTTCTATGTAATTAAAGATAAAAACAACTTCTTTACCCCTTTCAATGATTTGTAGAACAATCAATTAATATAAACTGCACTGATGTCTAAATAAATGAATTGCTTTATTTGCAAGAGCGTCGTAAAAAACAGGTTTTCAGCAATTTATTCTGAAAACAGTGATTTATTGTTCATTTTCGTGTGGGTTTATTGCGGTCATATTGACTCTGAATGGGTTTGGTGCCTATCCTTTTTGGCCACTTCCCAGTGGACATTGGTCCCTTGCCTGGCCACCCCTATAAAAATATCTGGAAACGCCACGGGTCAATATTCTAAGAAACATTGTAACAAAATAGTAGTAACTCAGGGTTCTTGGACATGGGAACTAATCATAAAATGTTATTACAGAAAAGACAGAGATTGCCAAATTTTAAAAACTTCAAAAGAAAAACTGAACAAAGAGGGACCATTGATGTTCTGTGTCAGGTGTTTGAAAGAATGTTTCTATAAGGAATGTTTATCTGCTCCAGATATCTGCTGTGATAGCCAGGTTGAAGTACTAGTTTGAAAATGAATGACAAAGCAGAAAAAGTTTGAATAAAACTTTGAAAGACCTTCAGGAAGCCCAGAGAACTATTGATCACCACTTTAAAAGATACAAGGTAGGGTACTTGAATAATAAGAAATAAGGCCTTTTTAAAAATAGGCTGTGTAGATCTATTAATCAGTTTTTTATGCTCTTGATTCTTTTTGAATGTTTTTATTTCTATATTGTTATATTGTTTATTATTATTATAAGTCTGACATGTGTAAATCTTTTGATATGTGCCGCAGACTTTCTATACTTGCCCCCATTTCAAATATGATCCTGATCTCAAAGAAGTCTTCATCTGGTTAAATAAAAGACATGAAAGGTGTTATTTCAAACTTTTGCAGAGTAGATCTAAAGCATTACATGGAATACTTTTTACCACAACTTCAATGCTGCAATGCAATCCCTGATATTTGTGAGTCTATTTTACAAATGGGTAATCTTGATCTTTCTTTTGATGTATTTCAGTCTTTTCAAATAATTAGTTGGTCAGTCATCATTGTTTTAAGACAATCTGAGATAAAAGTGTAACTGTTTTATTATTTATCAGCACCATAGTACCTTATTATGATCAAGGAGAACCAAAGCTAATATAATGGATTATGCAGTTAGTGAAAGTCCATGCTTATACGTTGATCTATAAATAATGCCCTTGAAAAGCTCCATTTGTTTCAATACTAAAACATGAACTTAAAATTTAACTATGGTTTCGCTTGAGGTTTGAACCCCACTGATCTGATAATCAGGCCTTCACTACTGTGAAAAAAGGAGTTTCTTGTAAAATTAAATACTTCTGAGAAAAGCTTTTTTTAGTAATACTTTTCAAGATTTATTGAGATTAAACTTTGGAACAGTGATACAAGTAATTTCTGTGTAATGATGGGGGTCATCATAGTAGTATAATAATGGCATGCTGTGCCTTTGTAGAAACTTTGAAGTTTTTTTTCCATCCTATGTCATTCTTCCTTAAGTCGTCCAAAGTCAATAAGGCAAATATGAAATTTTGCCTTTGCCTTCATTTGATATGCCATATAAGTTTCTTTCTGGTTCTATTTTTCCAACCCTAAAGAAAGACACTTGCTTTTATCGTGACACAGGTCTCCTCATGTTTTTGCCATTTTATAGTGGCCCACTGGCCGCTGAAGCTAAGGCTCTTTTTTTAGGAAGACTGAGCAAATTCCAATACATCTGTCTGCCAAAACTTGTTTTTTAGTCAGCAAGCTTAGTGGGGTCAAGGTAAGCGCTGTCTGGGGGGATGTGAGGTAATCACTGCTCTACATAAAGTGGCAATGGCCATTTGTTTTCAAGGACACAGAGCGGTTGCTGCTCAGACACCAGAATTCTAGAGGGTTACTCAAATGTGCAGGAATCAAGCAAAAATACTTCTTTGGGCCTGATTTTAAAGAAGTAATAACATGACATTAAATTTTAGTCAAGCCTTGACTTGTAAAACAGATTACCATTAGATTCTGGTGAAGTGTTTTGTTGATATAAGTTCTTGTAGCTTCTTTAATGGAACAAAAACTTGAGATGGAAGAGTTGGAACACATTGTTCCTCAAAGTGCACACAAAGCCCGTGTAACAGTAGGTCCAGGAAACTAGGAAACATCTGTTGTTAAAAGATAAGAACCTTTGTGGCACACAGAGATTTTGTTCCACCAATACACTAAGGAAGCCCTCACCCATCTTTGCAGCATCCCCGATATTGGGGCTCTTGGAATTTCTACAGCATGTTATATCAATCAAGAACCCCAGTGCTGATTATATGCCATTTTCTCTAACTTGTTAGAATAGAACAAAAATATATAATAGAAAATCCCTTTATTGTCCCACAATGTCGACATTTTGTTTTTTTACAGCAACAAAAAAATATTTAAAAAATGGAGACACAAATATGGACCTTAGAAAAGTGTATAAGAATAACTTAATAGTGAAGAGTTAAAAAATAAACAAAAATACTGTACTGCAAAGTGTTTTAACAATATAAAACTATGCACCTGGAGAATAAATAACCAATATACAGACATTTTAACAGTAATGGATATTTGAAATAGCAGCAACATCGGAGATCTGCAAAATGACAGCAGCTTGTTATGACAGCATGTTATTTTACTGACTAAGATAGAAACTGCAAAATCAGCATGAATCTAACAACTTATTGAGGTAATTGGGAACAGTGGTGGATGGCTCCATGGCCCACAGGGACCACAGAACCGCCCTGGCGCAGCCCAGAGCGTCTGTGATGATTACAGTCTTAAAGCTGGTGGGAGGAAGGATCTGTGATAACGCTCTCTGGTGCATTTAGGGTGAAGTAGTTTGTCACTGAAGGAGCTCTCCAGCTCTTCATGCATGGGATGGGAAATATTATCCAACAGAGATGTTAATTTAGTTAGGATCCATATGTTTACCACCTCCTGCACTGAGTCCAGAGGGCAGATTCAACTGTAAAAATTTGTTTCTATTCTTGTGATTGATATACTATTATTAAATATAGACCTTTTGAACAGGAATTGAAGGATTAGGACAAAGTTTGATTAAGGGTGTAACAACTATTACAACAATATAGAGCCTTTAACTAGTCTGATTAAAATCTTCTAGGAGGTGTTTTGAGTTCCTAAATTTACTTAATTTTCTATAAGACAGATTTGCAATTTATCATAATAAAACCACTCATCTACAAGAAGCTCTTTTTATATTGAATAAAATCAAATTTTCTGGTCCAAAACATGTAACAAATTGCTTTTATAAGTAATTATATCTGTAATTCTAACTAACTTACAGAGCCGCAACATTTATTCATGAGATATAAAATGCAAGTTAGTTTATGAGGAGCACTAAACTATATAACAAAGTTCCCTACCCCACACAAGTTTAAAACCAGGTCACAGCATAAACACATAATCTCTTTGTTGAAAAGCTGCAGCAACATCCTTTTTATTCAATAACGAAGATGATTGACAGCCCTCTCCATAGCTACTGACAACATAAAAGCCAGCATGCCAGTAAATCACCCAACTCCCTTAATTCCTTGGAAAAAAGAAAATCAGTACAAACATCCCTCCACATTGCCCTTCTACATGTCCACAAACCATCCCCCAGGATTTAAGCGGCCATAATAACAAGCAAATCAAGGCCATGAGCCCTGCGATTATTCCATCCCTTAATTAGAATTCTCATTATTTACAGAGTGAAGGGAAAGACTCTGCAGTCACATTCACATCAAAGGCGTCATCCGAAGGCAAAGATGATAATTAGATAGTCTAATCTGTTCTCTGAAGTGTCTGTTCCAAATCAACATTTCTGGAGTGTTTGTTTTCCTTCCCCTTCACCCTTTGCTTTGCTAAGAGACTGATCAATTAAAAAATATTCACTGGTGACTCGTTTTCATTCTGCCATGTGCAGCTCTTTTCCTTTCGCTTCATTATAGCTGACGAATGTGATTCCTACGCACTCCTCTCATATTTATTTTTCAGGAAGCAAGCCTGAGAATAAATGAGCTTCATGTGTGATTTTGGAAAAATTGAGCGGGTTTCAGCTACATTCATAAATGTACCTTTTTTGAGTGTCTGCTGCGTTGTATTCTCTCTGTATTCTAGCTGCATCAACAGATGGCACTGTTCCCCTGCTAAGTGACTCTAGTAGACCACATCTCTTAACCCATTCTCTCTCTGCTTTTTTTTCTTCACGTCTCTACCTCTTTGTCTGTCTTATTCCCCCTTTCCCATTTACTTAAGCAGAATGAGAGCACCGGAGAATCATTAAGTGTAACCGCTACCTGAGATTAGTGAGAGAAGCTCAAATGAAGTGTCACTAATATGAGTATTACAACAGCAAAGCCACCTGAAGTCCTCCTGGATCTGCTCCTAAAGATGAGATGCAGAGTGTGGTACTGAGGGGCAGAGTGGAAACAATGTTTACAATAGTTTTATCAGTTTGAGAGAAATCATCCAGAACCTGTTTTTTTTTTTATTATGCAGAGTGATGCCTGAATTAAGTAATACAACAAACAAAAAAATTTTTTGTGTGAAATAAAGTAGATTTTCAATAAAAAATATCTTAAACCAAAGTGCATTCATCACTTTAAATTATCTCACCAAACAGGTTTGTGTCACAGCTGGTGATGGATATCTGTGGAGTTCAAGCAGGATCATTAATGCATTTATCTTTAGTAGAATTGATTATTGCAACAGTTTCTTCACAGGTTTGCTAAAAAGAGTCAATTGTACAGTTGTAGCTGATCCAAAATGCTGCTGCATGTTTTCAGTAGAACTAAGAAAGTAGAGCACACCAGCCTGGTTCTAAGGTCCTTAAACTGGCTCCCTGCAGCTCAGAGAATAGACTTTATTACCCTTCTGTTATAAATCACTAACTGGATGAGCACTACTGTCAGTGTATCAGCCCCCCAGACCACTTACATTTTCTAGTTCCAGTCTTCTCTGTAAACCCAGAACTAGAACCAAAAATGGAGAATCAGCATTCAGTTTCTATGCTTGCCTTCCCTTGCCTTGAATATACCGTCAATGCATTGGCACTAAAGGGTTACTGAGGTAGTTGTAGTTTGCAGACTTTCCGATACAGTTTTATTTTACTTAGAAACAGAAGTCGCATATTCCCGCAAACAAAAGGTTAAAAATCCACTCTACAAAGCTAAAAGATCATCTACCACTGGCATCTCAAATGTAAATTTCCTCCGTGGATTATAACGGTTTTTCTTACTTTGTAAAACTAGCGGCTCTGAGTGACTAATCTTACTGTATGTCTCCTAAGAAAATGGTTTGCATTTTTTATGACCAATATGTTGAGAGGCAAATTTTAGTTTGGTGTTTTGTTTTTATTGTTATGTCCTTCCTTACTTTGGGTTATCACTTACATTTTAATCAAACCTCTATAACAATTTCGATGTGGAGAAAAGAAACCTAAACAAAGAATGGTTTGTTTTGCCTCGCTGTAATGTTCAAATAAGGTAAACAAAAAAGTTTTTTTTTCTTGAGTTCTCTTGTTTTTGGTGAGAAGAGAAGACTTGTTTGTCCTCTATGTTTACCACAAATTTAGGCTTAGAAATGTACAGTATGTGCATAAAACAAGCGGTCCGGATCCGGATCAAACTGCTAGCTAATGCGGACCTGACCTCATTTAAAACATTCATAAATTACCGTATGTTGTCCGACGACAGTGTCTAATTCAACTTGTGCTTCTTCTCCTGTTTGTAAATTTTCCAATGAGCTGTGTTGATCAGGGCTGCTGCTGCTGCTAGCTACCTTTAGACACAGCAGGCAATCCTGTGGCAAGAGGGCGATGGGAAAGAAGGAGAAGACGATAAGAAAAAGGGAAAGAAAGTGTGGACTGCTGGAAGAACTGCGGTGAACTGGTGACAAAAAAGTTAAATGGTGCTCAAAGATGACCCTGCACATTTTGAGTATGTTTGGCTCAACCTGCTGCTATGAAGCAGTATTCTCCACCATGAATATAATCAAAGATAAATATCGACCCAGTATCAAAATGAGCACCTTGATATGTGCTTTAGAATGGCTTTGTCACTATTCAAACCTAGGTTTAAAGTCTTGCAGGGCAGTGTAAGGCCCACTTCTCTCATTAAGCCATAAAAAAGAAAGAAAATAAGGGGAGTTCAGGTCAATCATGGCATTGCACCAAACGAACGAATTAACGTTTTTTGTTCTCTACTTTAAAAAAACACTTTAAATTTTAAAATGTAAAAAAAAAATTCTATCCTTATGACTTTTTTTATTTTCAAAGTCAATGTATAACACTGATGCCTAAAAACCAGATTTTATTTCAGTGTTAAATTCGGTTTTAAGTAACAGATTATAATTAAAAATGTCTCTGGACCTTTATTGGTTGTTGATTTTCTTTATTTGGACCCCGCTGGTTTTTAATTGGTTACCCCTGGTGTATAACATGATACTGTAATGTATGAGATTAATAAAACTAAGAAAAACATTTTGATCTTAAGGTCCAATTTTTTTTTTTTTGTAAACTATTAAAATTTGGAGGAGGCCAATATGTTTCCTTACCTGCAATAGAAAGATTCAACATTATGGCTTGGAAAAGTAGGGAAGTTAAACTCCTCAGGTGTATGTCTTATCAGGTTAATTAGTGAATGAGCTGGTAGGATACTTTTCAAAAGGCTACAGGACTTAGAAAGACTGCGAACAAGCCATCATCAAAGCTTTCCAAAACATAAGTCTGATGCAAAATTCTAATGTTTCCAGAATTCTTAAAGGAGCCAGAGCTGACTTATAAATCGCAGATGGTCCATTGGATTGATGCCAAACTTCACTTCCTATGAATTTCTACTCTTAATGATTGCTAACATAGGGTTACATCCTACTGATTTTTTTAATTGCAGATATAAGTTTAAACAGTCAGCATGAACCTAACTAGCTCATCAGCTTTCACCACTCCAGGGATTTGTTCACTTTTTAACAAGCCCCACAGTTATTTGAAATCCTTTGATAGCAGATGAAGAAATGGTTATTTTTTAAAAGTATACTAATAGTTTATCTTTGGAAACTTCACTGATGATTTCTATTTACCAGGGTATCAAAATAAGAACTTGCAATTTGTGATTTGAAGTAAATCAGTTTAACTTATTTACAGTATTGCCAGAATATAAACAATGCAAAAAAAAGCACTCAGATAACACATCCTAGATCTGAATAAATTAAATATTCTCATTGAATACTTTGTTGTGTACAAAGTTGAATGTTCTGACAACAACTTCACACAAAAATCATCGATGGAAACTACATATATTAAGCAATGGAGGCCTGGATTTGGATTCACACACAAAATTTAAATGGAAAACATACAAGCTGATCCAACTTTGATGTTCGTGGATGGACCAAGACATGATGTCCAAAATGAGCTAAATCAGATTCAGGTCTGGGGAACGGGAAGACTGGTCCATATCTTCAATGCCTTCATCTTGCAGTAACTGCTGACACATTCCAGCCACATGAATTCTGGTATTGTCTTGCATTAAGAGGAACCCAAGGCCAACTGTGCCAGCATGCAGTCTCACAAGGCAATCATTCTACATCTGAAAAGGACACGGTGGGCTGTGCAGCCCTACAAAGAAATGCCACCTCACACCATTACTGACCCACTACCAAACTAGTCATGCTGAAGCACATTGCTGGCCCCAGATCGCTTTCCATGGTGTCTGCAGACTCTGTCACGTCTGCAACATGTGCTTAGGGGGGACCTGCTTTTAACTGTGATGAGCAGATAGCCTCAGTAGCTAATTTGCCAGTCCTGGTGTTCTGTTGCAAATTCCAATTGTCCTGCATTATGTTCGGCTATGAGCACAACCCCCATCGGTGGACGTTGGGCCCTCATACCTTCCTCATAGATTGGGTTTCTTACTGTTTTTGGGGACACATGCAAATTTATGGTCTGTAGGACATAATTTTAAAGGGCCCTGGCAGTGCTGTTCCTGTTCATCCTTGCACAAAGATAAAAGTGGTGGTCCAGCTGCTGGGTTGTTACCCTCCTACGGCCTCCTCCATGTCTCCTGGGGTACTCCTGGAAGGGCCTCCAGGCTCTGGAAACTAAGTTGCTTGCATTGATGAGCCACTTGTATGGGTTGTAGAGTCCATCTCCTGCTACCATGAGTCTAAAAGCACCAGCATCATTCAAAAGTGACAAAAACCTCAGCCAGAAAGTATAGACACTGAGAAATGGTCTGTGGCCCCAACCTTTAAAACCACACCTTTATTGAGTGGGTATTGGTAATTGGCAATAATTTCCACCTGTTGACCATTCCATTTGCACAACAGCACTTGAAATGTATTGTCAATCCATGTTGCTTCCCAAATGGATAGATTAATTTCACAGAAGTTTGATTTCATTGCCTTTATTTTTTGACCAGTGTATATGCCACAGATGGTGATAGTATGGAATAATTAGACTGCTCATTTTGTCTGCTATTATGTTCTGGTTTTAGATGGGAAAGGCTTAAAAGTATGAGACAACCTGCAATAAAAAGAACTGTAAGAAGATGTTCACAGTATTGTAGTCAAGACCACACTTATTGAGACCAAGAAGTACCAAGACAAGGCCAAGACCTTTAGAAGTCAAGACTAAGACAAGACCAAAATATTTATACGGTCTTGCTGATGGTCTTGGTCTCAGCCTCTAAAGGTCTCTGTCTTGTGTCGGTAATCCTTGGTCTTGGTTGGTGTGGTCTTGACTGCAACACTACTAAAGAGGCCCTGCAATGTTGTTTGGAGGCTACAGACTGGGATGCACTGTGTCAGCCACATGAAGAGGACATCATTGCAATCACACAGTGTGTCACTGATTACATACATTTCTGTGTAGATAACAACATCCCTACTAGAACAAGGAAATTCTTCCCAAATAATAAACCACGAATATCAAGGAATCTGTTGGAAGTGCTTAACAAGAAAAGACAACTCTTGGGAGACTGGGAATTAATGAGGATTACACATAACCAACTAAAGGTCAAGATAAGAAAAAGTAAGGAGGCAGACAGGAAGAGGCTGGAAAGCAAGCTCGAATAGAACAATATAAGATTTGTGTGGTCAGTGGTGAAGAAGATCAGATGCTTCTGTGGTTGTTGGTCATGTATTCTATTCATGATAGTTCAACTCACAGGTAGTTTGTAAGATGGGTCACCTGTGGCCGCCTGGAGAATAAGCTTGAGCCCACCAGCCATGTTGATGTGCTGGCAGCTTGTGGCTATCCACTGAGCGAGGAGATTGGTTAGCATGGCTGATAGAGTGTGCTGATATATATATTGTGCTTATAGCTGCATCCATGTCAGACTTATTCGTTTTCGTCCCCAGACATACAATCCATGCTAAATTATCAAGGTGAATGTCATCAACAGTATAGACTCAGCATAGACTCAGTTCTCAACCCAACTGTGGAAATAGATTAACAGCGATATTTTTTAATCGCCTGATAAGAGTCTGACATTACGCAATGCGTTAACGCCGATAACGGCCCACCACTACTGCAAACATATTTCAAACAATAAAAAAAATGATCAATATCTCACAAAATCCTTAATAGAAAAAGATATACAAAACATGAAATAACAATTAAGATCAAAATATTTACCAATACACCAATATTTAGAAAATATTAGAACATAAGATAGTATAAACCAAACCCGACAGGACTAAATGACTTCAGGCCTGTCGCTCTGACCACTGTACTGATCTACCTTAAATCCATTACAAACTTTTGCATCTCCTGCATTTCGCCTACAGAACCAAGAGTTCTAAGGATGATCTGAACTACCCAGGAACCTATGCCAGGATCCTGTTTTTGGACTTCAGCTCTACTTTATTACCAACATCCTGTTGTGTGTTAAACTCTCCCTGCTTAATTTATCTGGTGGATCACAGACTTTCTAACCAACAGGAAGGGGTACATGAAGCTGGAAAAACAGGTATTAGACTTTAGAACTATCAGTACCTTGCCTGATTGATAAGGGTGGGTCCCCTTACTGAAACTTTCCTGTTGAAGGAAATTAAAAAAATCAAAACAAAAAAAGTTAAAATGCTCCACTAAGGATGCAGTTTGGATCAAAGATTGTGTCTTCTTAAAATCACTTTTTTCTCATAATATTATGACCTTACTTAGTTATTGTGACTTTATTCTTCAACTATTATGGTTTTATTTTCCTTCTAACAATACTTTATGCTCATATGATTTTGCTTAAGTATGGTCCTAATACTCTATTGTACTATACAACTTGCACCTGTAAGTTCCAAATTTTATATTCCCATATTTATTTGTCAACTTTATGTTTGCTTGTCTCTCTGTAAACCCGTTTCGCCAAAACAAGTTCCTCATATTTGTGAAACATTGCTTTGCAATTGTACTTTTTTTCTGATTCTGATTAGAAGGGACATATTTAACAACAGCAAACTGGTGTAAACAGTTTAAACATTTAGTTCTTAGGCTCCACTTAAATGTATAAATCTGGTATATGGCTCTCTGCAAAGTAAGAGCTTAATTGTAGCGCCTGGACTCTGAAGGTGATCCATGCCAGAACCCAGATTACAGAGTCAATATTTCTGTGGATAAAGCAATCTTATGCTCCAATATATGAGTCCAATATATTTGTCAAACAAATAAAGCATCGACATTTCAGCACAAAAACCATGTGTCACAGCAGTATATGGAGATTTTGATGGAGTATTTCTATTTTCTCATAGATAAGTAAAAACAATTGGTGTCTCATGAATCTCAGCAATGATAACTGTGATCATAGCTAAAACAAAGCAGTGGGTTGATCTGAAGGCTAACATTTTGTGTGAGATGGTATTTCTTGCATATTAATGCTCATATAACTTAAGTTAGAGTAAGATTTTAATGGAATCAAAGAGGGTCGGCTGAGCTGAGAGAACGAAATGATTATTCCCTCTTACAGATATTCCAATGTTTTAGAATTATACACATTTTCTTGGATGTCAGCTGTGTAGGTGGATAGGTTTTTCCAGATCTCAGTAGTTTTTTTTTTCTACTCAATGCTATGCAGTATATTATAGCTTCAACAATAATACAGGTACTTTCGGAAAATGGGAGGTCAAAGAAACCAAATCTCTGTGCTTCAGGTAGTTTGCTGTGCATTTTATATATCTCAGGAATGTAGACACTTATTTTGTTACCTAAACCCGGTTGCCATTAGTCTTGTAAAAAAAAATATATTTTGGTAATAAATACATCTGACACAGGGTCAAGTATTTTCTCTACTCTCCAAAGACCCAGGAGTGATTCTTAAAAGGAGGGGTTACAATATTACCAAAAGTATTTTACAAATACAAACGATATCAAAAGTTTGTCTAAGAATAATTTCTAAAAAACAGAATTACTAGGGTTTATATATTGTGACAGGAAACTGAGCAGGCATGACTCAAAAGACAACTCAGACAATTTCTAAAAACTGTTGTTTAATGACTGTCTAAAGATTGGTACACAGAGAATCAGTCAAGAGGGCCGAGGAACCAGAAACATTGGGCTGAGGCTAGGGTGGCCATTTCT
This sequence comes from Cyprinodon tularosa, assembly GCF_016077235.1. Lineage (NCBI taxonomy): Eukaryota > Metazoa > Chordata > Actinopteri > Cyprinodontiformes > Cyprinodontidae > Cyprinodon > Cyprinodon tularosa. The sequence continues at coordinate 481,197 of NW_024039442.1, read as the reverse complement.
ATAGCACCAAAAAGGAGGACATTGTGCGGCATATCAATAAATTACTAAGGTGTACATAAGAATCGGGTAAAGTCACATTTATAGCACAATTCTTAGTAGTTTAAAGAGGATGCTTGTGTAGCTGAATAGAACAAAATATTAAAGAAATGTAAAAAAGAATTGGTTCCCAGCATTTGTATTTATTTAATACATTGTGGTGTTTAAAAAGTGACCATTTTTTAACACGATTAATTTGCGCAGAACTGCTGCAATTGATCATAAAGCAGTTGTTGGGAAAAGAAGCTCGAGAAAGATCTAGAGAATAGGACGATGCAAACTGCAAAAAGTGGCTGGAAAAGAGGAATTCATGACATGGCTGCAGCCTGTTGAGAGTAAAGATGATTTCACCATGTTCTCTATCTATCCATATATATATAAACTTGAGTCATGGAACTGTGCTTACAGCTCCTTATTTCATGTAAACTAATAACTTGTGTACATGATACTTGTTGATGGCATTAAAATTATTTCTAATAGCATTAAAAGAGCATTAAATTAGAGTTCCTCATTCCTGTATAAAACCTGTGAACGCTTAATTTAATCTGACATATTAAAAAAATCCCCATCATCATCCAGCAGATGTTCAGTTTCTGCCCAAATATTTTCTTTCTGTTGTGGATTTTTGTAACAGGGATAACTAGGATCATACATAGTTTGTATGAACTCTGTTTATTCTCTGCTTCCAAACTCATCATCTCTTCATCCATTCCTGCAATAAGAATTTTCTTTTAAAGTTGTGAGATGCGCTCTAGAATCTCACAACTTCTTCCTGGTCTGTTGAAGCACCAATAGTCTGCATCAACTTATTTAATTAATTGCTCTTAGTTTTTGGGAATATATACGAACTATGCTCTAATTTCTAGTTACCGATCTGTTTTTACTATAATTTAATTTGACAAACCGGGTCTTCTCTACATTCTTTTTTTTTGTTTGGTGTGATTGCAATAGCAGGTCTTGATCTGGACGGACCGGAGGGGAGCAAAAAATAGCTCAGCTCCGTATTTTGACGGGGAAGGACGAAGAAGACGTACGTGGGCGGTGACGAGCGGAGGATGTGGAACAGCTCTCATTGATTCACATGACAGACAAGTACTCTGCACGACGTACGTGAGCGGGGCGGAGCGCTGACGGAGTATGTGGAACCTGGGGGTAAAGGAGGACAAATACACGTCCGGCTGGGTGCAGCGCCGGACGCCGGACAGTGCAATGAAAATCCGGACTGTCCGCCCTAAAGCCGGACATCTGGCCACCCTAGCTGAGGCAGAATCTAAGAACAAAAAAAGGTCCACAAATCACTAGAGGCTAAAAAGCTTAGGGAAAAAGGGCTTGACCACTTGCTGGAAGTAACAAAGACAAACTGTCATTGGAGGAAGGGAACAGACTGCTTAAATACACAGAAGGAGACAATTGAGAACAGGTGTTCAATCAGGCTGGATAAAGAAGTGTAGGCAGCAGAGGTGGGGCTTATCAAAGCTGCCACATCAGATATATAAACACGCTCTACCCTCCAAAAGTAATGAGAATATTCTATTTTTTGTACTTAAATAATTAAATGGTGTTTAGTGGGTCCAATGTCAGTAAGCATTTACATGATGGTGACAAAGCTGCTTCACATTGTGTCATAGTTATGGTTCTGGTTAGTTTGGTTTTGGACTTAAGGACTTTTTCTGTTCAGCCTGTCACTATTCAGCCACCAGAGCTATCACAACAGCTCAGTCCGCCTCCAGCCACCACCCCACTATAGATTATCTCCACCTGTTCTCACTAATTAGTACTCAGCTCACCTATTCACCAGCCTACTTATACCTGCCTCTGTCTACTCATCTCTGTCAGAATGTCTCACTCTCTCCTGCAAAGGCTGCCTGTGTCTGCATGCTGCACTTATGCCTGTTTCCTTTAATACTGGATCCTATGTCCCCTGGCAGCTGAATTCTTCTAGCTGAGGTTGCCTTTCTTTCAATGCTCCATTACTACCCATTCCTTGGTGAGTCTCAGCTGCCCACTTGTCTGTTCTGATGGTTCTCCAGTCCACTCGGCCTTTTGGTTCTGTCAACATCTACATCTCCTGGTTCTCTGCTCACCCCTGCAAACAAGCACAGTCAACCGGAATTCCTCTGCGAAGTCAGTATCTGTTTAGCCTGCTTCATCTGCCATTATTCACTCCTTCAATAAGCTCTTCAAACGTAACTCTGTGTCTGGCTGAATATCCGGTTCATCTATAGGAAATCGTGACACAATGAACTCTTTATGTTTATCTTTGTGATTTACAAATTGGATTTATTATTATTATTATTATTATTATTATTATTATTATCTTTGTGATTTAGTTTGTGTTTCTTCTCCCAGCATTATCCCAGGTATCGAAGAAATGGAGAGCCCGAAATGGTGAGTCTGGACAGACTTTAAAAACTTTTTAAAGTTTTTATTCCAACAGAACTGCAGCAGATCTGAAAATCCCTCACATGTGGCCCAAAAGACGGAGAAAACGGCCCAAAATAAACACTCTTCACTTAGATTGCTACTGTATCATTTGAGGGTGAGAAATATCAACAAGTAGCAAAGAGAAACCTTACCCTGAAATCCCACATACTCCGTCAGCGCTCCGCTCCGCCCCGCTGCGCTCCAGACCGCCTGCACAAAGCAAAGCCTACATCCTCCGCTGTGGCTCCAGACCGCTCCGCTCTGAGTTCCTTGGAGATCGTAGAGGGCATGCGCGAGATGAACCAGGGTTTCCGCGGATCATTAAAAATAATTACAATTCATAATTCTTTTTTTAAATCAAGGCCTTAATTGGCAGTAAAATTAATTAAATATGTTTATCGTGGCATTTATGATTCTTTAATAAAAATTTTTATAAAAACAATTTCGTCAGATATATTATATCGCTATTAATTTGCGCGGAAAGGAAGCTCGAGGCGGAGAAAAAGCCTGTAATAAGTTTCTTTTGAATGGATTTGATTAAACTTTAAGTCCCTCTGTATAAAATAAATATTTTAATGGAGATGAGAAATCTGCTTCCTGGTTGGTGAATAACCAATAGTTTGGATCCAATCATTTAAATAAACGGTGTTAGTTTTTTTTTTTTTTTTTTTTAGATATTTATAAGAATTGTGCTATAATTTCTAGTCACCAATCTGTTGCTACTGTATTTTAGTTTGACGAACCGGAATTTGTCGATGTTCTTTTTCCTGTTTGGTGCGATTGCAATTGCGGATCTTGACCTGGCCGGACCGGAGCAAAAAATAGCTTGGCTCCGTAATTTGTCGGTGACGGACGGAGAAGACGTACGTGGACGGAGACGTGCGGAGGAGTAGCGGTGGATGTGGAACAGCTCTCATTGATTTCCATGAAAGACAAGCGCTCCGCACGACGTACGTCAGCGGGGCGGAGCGCTGACGGAGTACGTGGAATCTGGGGGTTAGTGAATCAGGCTAAACAACTGCAGTTTTCTTATAATTAATATTTTTTTCCTAATTTGATTGCACTAAATCCTTCCAGAGATATTTCCTTGCATACTTTACAGCTATATGAATAATTACAAGGTGTGCTCTAAAAGTCTGAGGGGAATATATAATTTCCACTGTGCTGAATTATTGTTTTCCCTGACTTCAGTTAAGGGCAGGATTGTGCAATCAAGATAACAAGCTTTAAGCTGTGTGACACAAATGAAATGGTCAAAGACACTTTAAGGTGCAAATAATTTATAGGATTTCTTCCAGTTATAATGAATGTTCTGAACAATCAACACAGGCACACGTTTGTCTGAAAAACATTCCACAAGAATTTTTGTAAATTACTTATGAGAAGTGATATATATATATATGTGTGTATATATATAGATATATAAAAAGCAATTTGTTTTTCTCTAAGTAACCAATTTTATTTTAAAGTTTTTCTTGAGGAACTGTGGTGAAGATAAACGTGCATTTATAATAGTGACAGTGTCACATCTTCTTACTTAAATATACATATTATTTGATCTAAATGGAACCTGCTTTGATCACTGACTTACACTGGCTGTGCTTTGTTTATCCTAAATTGTAGGCATATTTGAAAGCTTATGACAACATGTGGCTTGCCATGTCATAATACAGACTCTAATTAGGCAATATAAGTCTTCCAGCATTTGATCCTTTGAAGACAATTATTTGTAATTTTCATATAGTACACTCTAGATACAAAAATGGTTTCAGCACATATTTCTTCAGTCAACATTTACATTTGTGAGAGCAAATAATGTCTGTTTACTTAGTTTGTAAGTGCATTAACTAACTTAGCACCCACTCTATAGCAAACTGCTGTTCCCAGGTTCCAAAATGCTGAAAAACTAATAGCCTGCAAGAATTTTTTGAGATATGCTCAAGATATCTTTTATAGTTGACCTCTGCAGTGGTGGACGGCAAGCACATAAAGCCTTTTCTGAAACAACAGAAGAATTTCCAGACTTAATAGCAGGAGGATGAGATGAAGAAAGTGACAAGTCATCTAAAAAAAATTAAATAAAACAGAAATTAAAGAAAACATCACAATGAAATATAACAACACTTCGCAACAGTTAGAAAAAAAGATTACTCAAAAATATATCCATCTACTGTTTTGTGATCCATTATGTTTTTACACGAGAGAGCTTGATTTTCTAGATCATGGCACAACTTTTAGTTAAGTTTTTGTTGTCTAAATTGCCATAAAAATAAGGGCAGAACTCCTGCACAATGTTAAGAGTTTGCTTTCGTATTCGGCAATCAGTTTTGGTGGACTTTATATTGATAAGAACCAATCACTATATTTACCACACTATTAGCCCTCAAATGTAATTAAAAGCCTTTCATTTTATCTAACAACAGTGTGCATTATAATCTGGAGGGCCTTATGCATTGATTAATTCTGGTACTGCCTACTGACCTCAAAGCAATTTTGTTTTTCAAAGTGCAAATGTTTTAGTATAATTTTGGTAAACTATAAAGCCACAGTGCTTGTAGCAAAGTAAGAAGGCTGTTTACTAATGTCAGGCCACATCTGTAAGTAATGTACACCTTGGCTTCACAATCATAAGCAAATATTTCTACAATATTTCTACATTGTCGACAAATGAAGGACTTCAAACTGATCTCCATAAAACTGACAGACAGAATCCGACTCATGAACTCTCTTCTTGCCAAACTGTCAGCATCAAACCATGAATAATGCATAAAATGTATATTTATGCATATCTATAGGGTTTACACTCCACTAAATTAGGTTTAATTTAATAGAAATATTTATCTTTTTCCTGTTTGTGCAAGGCAAAATAAAATTGCTCTCTGTCTGATCATTGCTCCATATTACATTAAGTTAAAATGTCAATTGTCTTCTTGTGGCATGTTGCTACGATCGACTCTAGAGCAGGCACAATCACAGTCAGACAGAGGTGAGACTTTTTAAACATTTATTTCCTTAAAATCACAGAGAGTTTGATTGTCCTAGAAAAGGCACACCAGGGAAGCTCAGACTGGATTGTTCTGGTGAAGAAACACCATCAGTTATGTGGCTAAGGGAGGAATCTTTGGTCATGAGAGAAGGTTGTTCAGTCCTTACGCTTCTCATTCTGGGACTTGTCCGGGAGGGAGAAATTAAAGGCATCCAGGCAGAGTGGGAATCTGTTTGGGCTGCTGCGCACAGATAACAATTCACTCCTTTACTGACCCAGAGCAAATGTTGATGGGTGGACAGGCAGGTGAGCTCTTAAAGATGGATACAGGAGGGATCCAGCAAGGGAGAGGGACTTGGAGCCAGCACAACTGAAACTAGAGGAGAACAAGGAAAGTAAGTTTTCACAAAGAATATCAATGTTTGAGGAGCTAGCAGGTAAGTTACCACGATGCGAAGTTAACCAACTGGTGTCCGTAATAGGAAATCCACTCCTCTAAACACTGCCTGCTGATTGCAGCAAAGTGGCAGCAGCTGGGAGCTTATCCTACCAACACGCCCTGGGAAGGAGAAAGGTGAGACACATACATCCACGACCAAGGCCCAACATCTTGATAAACAGATGAAGCTTTGAGAGATACTTTCCTACTTAAAAACACCTTAAAATAAATATATTTGTTAAAATAATTAACAGGTAATGACTGACTGATAAGCTGAAATAGCATAACTGTAGATCATCATAACTGTGATCCAACAGTAGATCACATTTTTAATGGAACAGATCTCACCTTTTGGTTTTCCATGCTGGTCAAGATGGCAGCATGGGCCAAGGGGAGTGGCGGCCTAGTGGTTAGGACATAAAGCGTGGAATCCTGAGGTTTTGAGTTTGAGCCCCACTCCCACAGACTGCCACTCTCGGACTCTGGGCAAGACCCTTAACCCCCACACTGCTCCCAGTGCGCCCCAAGATGGCAGCACACCCAAGGGGATGGGTTAAATGCAAAGATAAATTTCTCTAATGTAAGATCAATAAAGCTCAATTATCCTCCTTTATACGGGCCGCTGTGACAGTGCATGAAAACAGCTCACTGTAAAGTTGTTGATTATATCTGTTTAGTCCACATGGACAACAGAAAAATTGATAATAATTCTTGCAAATTCCTTCAGTGTATTTTGATATTCCATATCAGTAATCCAGTTCCTCAGCTGTTCGTCTCAATAAACTGATGCTGTCATATAATTTTACTTCATCACAAGCTGTTAATTTTGCAGCAGCAATGATTTATTATTTTACAAAATCTTGCTCTACATGATGTCTGTGTTCTTACTAATCTCACCAACCTAAACATTGGCTCAAATGCTTTCTCCCAATTGCATCCAAATTGGCTGCAACTGTACTTTCTTTTTTTCTTCTCTAGCTCAACATGCTTACCCCTGTATCCTAAGTCCAAATTGAGCTTTTTCATCACTGTCAAACATTTGCTTTTATTGCAGTGACATTTGATGCCCACTCCCGTTTCTATAGTTGCCAAGATTAGCATGTATCAGTCGATTTTATGTTGCGCTGTTGCTTGATCTCTTATGTTGTGGCCCTGATCTTCCTGAGATATATGCATTATTAACTGTTGTAAAATGGCTTTTGCCCTTAATTGTTTTCAACAATGAATTTTTTTGGTGGATTGGATTAAAGGAATCAAGGGAACTGCATGCTGCCAAGAGTAGCTTTTCTCATTCCTGACCTAACCCTTCCATTGTAGCTCTTGTAAGCTGTATTATTACTATCCTTGTGCTGCTGGGGGCTAGTCATTCACTCCAGTGTCTTTAATTCTTATCCTAATTTTTCTAACCAGCTTCCCTGTCCCAACTGAATAAAATAATATCAGCAACATAAACTTGTAAATCAAATTTTTTTCACAATGGGTATAGTTTTTAGCATATGATGACAGTATTTTGCTGTTGGCTGTAAAGTTTAAATTTTATATGATTTGCATAGTATTCTTTCAGATGTTTAACGAAATTCAGAAATTAATTTTAGGTATTCCTTAAAGTGTTTATAAATCTTCTTACTCTTCTACAGATGCCAGAGGAGTTCAATCTGACTGAGCTATGGATCTCTGCATCTCATTAACAAATACAAAGGGCATCTTGTTTGATTCATTGATTAATGTTCTCCTTGCTGACCCGTGCATTTAGTTGAAAAGCCATATCTTGCGATATTTGCAGAGTGTAACACTCCTTCCATTTTTAGATGATGACTGACCAGTGCTCCATAAAATGTACAAAGGTTGTTCACTAATGTTCTCCAACAAACCTCTAAGGCCCTAAACAGCTGTATTTCTACAGAGAAAAAATCCTCACAGGTTCACTAATTACAACTTAGTGTAGTTAGCTGGTCTGAAGTTTTATTTAAGGGTAAAAAAGAAAAAATGAGACTTAGCATGATGCATGCTACACTATTTACTTTTATTTACAAAGCACTTTGAAAACAATGCAGAATTTTACTTCCTCTTCACAGTTCACCGGATACACCAGACTCAGTTCAGAGCCCAGTGTATTCTATCTATACTTGGTTATCCCAGGATTCATTGCGAAACCAAGCAAAACGGCACTTGGCAAGGTACTTGGCACCGAAAAGTGTTGAATACTAGAAGTTCAGTTTAATATAATCAGTGATGGGACTAAAGGCGTTGAAAGTAACGGCGTTACTAACGCCATTACCTTGTTTTAGTAACGAGTAATCTAACTAATTACTTTGACTGTAACTATAACACAGTTACCATTGCAGTCACCCCGTTACTGCGCGTTACTCAGGTCGCACAATGAACCCTTTTTCATGATAGGACTCGTGCGCGCCTTGTCATGAGAGAGGGGAGGATGAGATTGGCTGATGTGTAGTGAGATTCCGTCTGTCAGTTGGGTAGGTGGGTGTTTCTGCTGGTGGGTGTTAACGTACAGCACACACAGAGAGATGGAGAGTGAGGATGACTCCAGCAGCAAAGCAGCGTTTTACAGATGGAAATACCGGTGTTACGTCGAGCTGCGTTTCCCTATCAGATACGGTTTCACCTGCATCTCCGCACAGTGCAGGCGGCACGATTCACCGCGCAAGCGACAGGAAACGCGCATGCTCGCTAAAGGCGCGCAACAGTCGCCCTGTGCTCACGCCACAGGAGAACTATGGAGAGCGTGAACTATCAAACGATAGCCTATATGGAGAAAGGGAGAAATCTGGATGGATGGATGGATACTCTGCCTTCTCAACCTACTGTATTTTTTATTTTAAACATTATTTGATGGCCTTTGTGGCAGGGATGGAGATCCATATTTTATGTCACACACATAGTATACATCTAGAAAGATAGATGGATAGAAAGATGTTGCAGTATCTATAACAACCCAAACACACAGGATTTCAGAATTAGACATCCCCAGTTATTAATTTCATATACTCACCAGATCTGAATGCCCTGTTAAAAAACTTCACATCGCGTTCCCCCCTGATGTAATTTACGCTGAGTTGCAATAAATGCAAAACTCTCTGCAGGTTCTTGTCTTTGTCGGCCTCTCTATTCAGCCAGCTTTTGAAACACACGGCGAGAAGGTGGGGGCTGGGTGGTGAGGGTTACGGGGGCAAGAAACACAAAAGTAACGCAATAGTTACTTTTACTAGTAACTAGTTACTTTTATTGTGGAGTAACTGAGTTAGTAACTCAGTTACTCCACAATAAAAGTAACTCAGTTACCTTTTGGGAGATGTAACTGTTAACTATAACTAATTACTTTTTCAAAGTGGCGTGCCCAACACTGAATATAATACAAGTCTGTGAATAGTTCTGTCTGAAATGAATGAAAATAGTTGTTTTAATGGTTATTGAGTCAGCTATGTCGCGGGTAATGTTTGATTTATCTAAAGGTTTTTATCTGTTACTGTTTAAATGGGGTTGGCTGTAATTTAAGGATAGATTTTAATACTGTATTTTTACGACTATAAGGCGCACTTAAACGTCTTTTTTTTCCCCTCAAAATGTGCGGTGCGCCCTTTGGTGCGGTGCGCCTTATGTGTGTTGTAACTGCGACTTTTGAGACCACCTCATTGAGGAGATGATGAAAGAGTGGCTGAATGTAAGGAGACCAGGTGTTTTTTTTTCCACTCATCACCATCGCTGTTAATATGTGACTCCATGCGTGCCCATCTCACAGCTGATGTGAAAAACATGGGGAAACAAATTAACGCTGTGCTCGCTGTTCAACCGCTCGACATCGGTGTCGGGAGTTTACATGCAAAGTCAATGGTTGACGCGCGTATAGGCGCAGCAAAAGGTCCCGCAGCGCGTTTTCAGCAGCAGGAGCGTTTAAGCATCTGCCAACGCGCTGCTGCTGCTCGAGATGGAAAAATTGAAGTTTTGCTGCTGGACGCGCCGCATCAACCAATCAGAGAAGCTGATCTGGGAGCTGACAGCGAGACAGACACAGCGCTCTGATGACATATGATATTAACGCAAATGAAAAGGGCTGGATGGATGAGGAGATGATGAAAGCGTGGCTGAGGGAGGTGTATGTGAGGAGAACAGGTGTTTTTTTCCACGCATCACCATCGCAGTTAATCTGTGACTCCATGCGTGCCTGTCTCACAGCTGATGAGAAAAACATGGTGAATCAAATGGACGCTGTGCTCGCCGTTATCCCGGGAGGTCTGACAAAGGAACTTCAACCGCTCGACATCGGTGTGAAGCGGCCGTTCAAAGTAAGGCTGCGAGCGGCGTGGGAGCGATGGATGACAGACGGAGACCACAGTTTCAGGATAAGTGGAAGGCAGTGCCGGGCAAGTTACGCCACAGTTTGCGGATGGATTGTAGATGCTTGGAGTAACGTGTCTGCTGGCTCTGTTGTTCAAGCTTTCGCAAAAGCCGGCATTATTTCTGAGGAGCCGCGCTGCACGGAAAGTGACTCTGACAGCGAAGAAGGGGAAATTGGCATGTCTGATTTAGCGCAGCTGTTTAATTCAGAAACAGGACGATGACTTTGATGGGTTTGATTAATACTTTGTAATAAATACATTAATAAAGCACAATCATACTCAGTTTTGCTCCCGCTCTATTTTTCTACCTGAAAACTTAATTCAACAGCAGCCTCTGGGCCGGGTCTCCTCCTCTTCACCGCGGTGGCTGGCAGGTGTTTTTTCATCTAAATAATCTTAATCTTGCAGCTATATTTGCTGTGATCAGTGGGAATAAAGTAGTTTTAATATGTTTTTAAGTGAGAAAGTCCACCTGAAAACTTAATAATTGCAGTCAGTTCATCCAGATTATCTATTTCTGTCGGAGGCGCTCAGACCCCCACATACCAGCGGTACACCGACAGCAGAAATCCCTTCAACAGCAGCCTCTAGGCTGGGCAGCCTCCGGGTTCACGCGGTGGCTGGCAGGTGTTTTTCATCTAAATAATTTTAGCTGCAGGCACCAGGATACCGGTAATAAAAGCGAACAAATTCCGTCGGCAGGTTTCAGGATTTTAAGTTAATTTAGGAGTGATCACAGCGCTGTGTCATCTGCGATGTGTCTGTCTCACGGCCAGCACCCAAGTTTGATTAATACTTTGTAATAAATACATGAATAAAGCACAGTCATACTCAGTTTTGCCACCGCTGTATTTTTAAATACGCAGTAGAGGTATTTAAAGGTAGTAGAGGACATGTACCTGTATATAAAAAACGCGCCCTATAGTCCGGTGCGCCTTATGTGTGTGTTAAATACAGAAATGGGACACATAACTGAGACTGCGCCTTTTAGTACGGTGCGCCTTATGGTCGTGAAAATACGGTATATCTGCAGTGTGGGGACTATAAATCTGATATGATTTTTATTTGGTATTTTACACAATTTGCTTAAATATTTTTTAACAATTTTTTGTTGTTGAATATAAGAGATTTTGCAGATATATTTTTCATACAAACATTGTTTAGATTTACTCATATCCTTCTACCTATTTTATAGAATAGAAAATCCCTTTATTATGCCACAATGGGGAAATTCTGGTGTTTACAGCAACAACAAAGATTTTAGAATAAAAAGGTCACAGGTCAAAATGTATAAGAATAACATAATAGTTATTCTTGTTAATAATAGTCTCTAGATAATAATAAATTCCGACTTTTTTAATTTAGTGGAGGAATAATAATTAACAAAGTCGGATAAACACAAATTATATCAACATTTTGCCAAATAAAACAAAAAATTCACCATCATAGCCACGTGGCTAGACACATGGCTAGGCGACACACACGGCTAGACTTCGAGAGCTGCAGATGGGCTACGATTAGACCTGGCTGCCGTTACACTCGGAGGTCTGCTGGTTGGTGCAGTCCTTCAGATTTTTTTTTTTTAAATGATGCATTAATTTGGTAAATGGGCCATATAGTGGCGCTTAAAAGTATAATGTTCTCACCTCAAAAGACCTTGAAACACACTTTTGTTGAACACTTTTTTGTTGAGTACTTAATACTCTGAGCTCTTTGAACGCTCCATTGAAACCTGCTGCTTCCGCAGGGCATGCTAGGATAGCTGTCACTCTTAAAAACGGACAGGTCTGCTCTGATGCATACTTGGTAAATAGGGAGGGGCTCGAACAACATCCGGGGACTTTGTCCGTTCTCAGTCTGCTGTTCTTGTGAAATGGAACAGTACTAGGGCTGAGGCTGATGATGTTTCACAAGTACACAAGCACATGAGAATGCATAAGTACACATATTGAAGAACGGCTGATGTCTTTTAGCTAATGCTACTAGCAATGGTGACTACACATTTGAAAGCAATACTACTTAACACTAAAGTTACAACAGAAACCAGTGGAGCCAAATACAGAACCATTCTGGAAGAAAACCAGTTTAAGTCTGCAAAAGACCAGAGATTGGGACAGAGATGTGTGTTCCTACAAGGCAAGGATCCAAAACATAAAGCAAAATCTACAATGCAATGATTCCCAAATAAACATATCCTGGTGTTAGAATGGCCAAGTCAAAGTCCAGTCCTAAATCCAATTGATAATATAATGTTCACAAACACTCTACATCGAACCTCACTGAGCCTGAGCTCAGAATGGGCAAAAATTCAGTCTAAGGATGAGCAAACCTGATAGAGACATACTCTAAGTGACTTGCACCCAATTTTTTAGTGTTTTATTTGTTAAAAAAGTTTAGAATATTCATTACATTTGTTTCCACTTCATGGCTTACAAAGAACTACAATTTTATATTTTTGTTTGAAGCCTTAAATGTGGCAAAAAGGTTGAAAAGTTCAAGGGGGTGGAATACATTCACAAGGCACTGTACGTCTAATTAAGTTGCAACCTTGACCTTCAGTAGGGATTATATGTTTTATATTCATTCCTCAAACATATATTTGTAATAAGACCAGCCTCCAGCAGATCTCACAACCTCAGACATCCAACTTTTCCCAAAATACCTCTTCACTGTCAGGTTGCAGAGGTATTTTATTCTTTCATCCTAAAGCTTCTGTATATATAAGACAGAGCTTTAAGCTTTTATGATCATACGGAATCAACCCACAGTTTGAGTTAAAATCACAAAAAGGTTCTTTACCTTGAAGATTAAGTCTAGAACGTTTCTTTTTTACAGTAAGGGCTGGTTTGAGTGACCCTGAGCCATCAATTTTGCTATGCTGCAGTAGACGTATGCTGCTGGAGGACATTCTGTGATTCACTGAGCCCCTCTCTTTAAACTACTCTTATTAATCTCCATTTACGTATTAGCTGTTATTGCTAACAGTAACTTAGTTCATTTTTTCTTTTCCAATAGAAGGCTTTTGTGCCCGTCCTTGTTCATGTCTCTATCTTGTTGCTTCAGTCTCTGAATATTAAAAGCTGATGACTGCCCTCTAAGAGATTGGTTTTCATTGAATATTATTATCTATGATCCACTATGATACACTGTGTCTACTAAGATGAGTGGATATTAGTGTTGTCACCCTTTAAGTACTGCCTTGACATTAGAAACAGGAGGAATTTTGAAAACATTATTAAGCTCCCTTTAGAAATGACAGTTCAGCCTTTTGTTTGTTGCCTGAAAAACTGCCAATATGTGACCCTTAAGGCCCATTCATACCTCACGTAAAAGACGGATACGGATACGTGTGGAGTGTTTCATACGTTCTAACCGTTGATTTCGCCCGTACTTTGACACGAAAATTGGGAGCTTACGCTTACGAACGAAACGGATCAATACGGAGCAATACTACCGGAAACGGTGGGGGCGCTATTGAGTTTTTAGTACAAAATGTCAACAAAATCACAAAGAAGGTTAGAATGCAACAGAATCAGGTCTTGGACCATCGCCATGTTTTGATCAATGACGAATCATTGGCGCCCAGCACTGCCACCTAGAGGAAATACGGGTTATTGCGCACCTCAACGGACGGAGGTATGAAGGAGTCAACGGATAGAACGTACGGACAGAAATACGGACGTGCAGGCCAAACGTGAGGTATGTATAGGCCTTAACTAGGTTGCAGTGTGGGTATCATAAATGTTTAATCTATTGACGTCGAGCTACCATGGATCTTTGAAAAAAATTCCTACAATTCACATAGAAGAATGCATGAGCATATTTTGTGATTAGGGTATTAACCCTTTTAACTGTCCTTTTTACATAACTACTGTGTATAATCACATCCTGCACCACTCACTTCTCCTCTTGTTTAATGGCCATGTTAATTCAGCTTACAGATAACTACTTGAACTGATTTTTTATGTTTCACTTTCAGCACAGATTGTTTAGGAATTAGCTCTCATAAGCTGCTAATATTTCTTGGATAATAAGAAATGTAAAGTGAATGCACACCTATCAGTCTAAATCTTGATAGATTTCCCTTGTGAGAACATAAATCATTAATGATTCAGTGTCAGAGTGTATTCTACTCAGGTGTTCAACTTTGATTTGACAGATTCATAACTCTGCTGAACTGATTCACAATTGTGTTGTATTAATCAGAGGAACAAAAAACCAAAATCTCAAGTAAATACATAAAAGTTTACATTGACACTTTGAGTATAATAATATGTGATGCATACGTTGCTGCACCATTGTAGAAGTCTGTCTGTTCGTTCATCCATCCGTCTGTCCATTCATCTGTCTGTAAAAAATGCATCAAGATTTGAAATAAGATTGCTCACAAGCCTAAATTTTTTGATGAGCCAGTATTAACATTTTTAATTAACTCCGTGATAATCCTGCACAACTTTATAGCTTTTAAAGTTTTACAGCTCTAGAAAGAAACATGCAATCGTAACATTTCACAGATTTTGTCACAGTCTTGATTCTGTTATGTTTTCTTTTGAGTATTAAGTTTTACTTTGCTCAATGTTTTCTAGTTTTGGTGGTTTAATTCTTATTTTGTTGTGTTCTCTGGTTATTTTTCAGTTTTCAAATTTGTTGCCCTCTGCTGACCTGTTGTGTTCTCCTTTTTCCCTAGCTCCTTTCCTGTCTGCTTTGTTCACACCTGCTCCCAATCTGCTCGTTAATCCTCTCTTTTTTTCTGTCTCCCATAAATACACTCTTTGTGCAGTTCCTCAGTGCTGGTTCCTCGACTAACTTCCTCCAACTACTTCTCACTGTATCCACCTCGTCGTGATTGTTTCCCCCTGAAGTCTCCATGGTTTCTGGTTTGTTTGACTTTTTTCATGTTTGATTTTTGGATTCCTGCCTCAGTTGTTTGTTAACACTTCATTAAATCCACAAGAAACTCACCTCTGCCTCCCTGCCTCTGCATTTTAGTCCTCTAACCACAACCAAATCCTGACAGTTTTATTCTTCTGGATAAAGATTAATGTTCTGATAAAATGGTCCCCAGGGGTTGTCAAGCAGATTTTACATTTTTACTCCTTCTTTAGGGTACTACTTTGACGTGGTTGCAATATTTACTACGCTTAAGAATAATTTGCATTATAGATTAAGCTGTGGATATACCTTGGACCTAAATTTGTGGTTGTACTGGTAAAGTAATTATTTGTCTTTTGTCAATATTTTAGCTTCAAAGCTATCATAAAAAAGGCTTAAAGGTACTAAATTTTGCTATGTTACTGTATAACAACAGTGAAAGTGAGTCCCTTAAGAGTAATTTGCCTCAATCCACTGTATCCATTCTTGAAAAAACAAGATATGCTTAGCTGAGATGGTGTTGTGTGAGGCATTCATCATACAGCAGCGAGAAATAACACATGACCCTCTAATCAGATTGTTTCTTATTCACTTCCTACACCTGCAACATTATTATAATCCTCTAATGTGTTTTTAGGAGTATATGGATAATTCCAGTGGATATTTTATGTGCAGTGCCTCTACAGCTATGATGCTTTGGAATGCCACAAAGAATTTTTGAGTAAATGCTCTGTAGAAGTGTAACAAATCTCTACTTCTCTATGTGACAGCTTACGGGGCACTGTCATTATCTACAGCAATTCCTTTAAGAACTGTGGCTGTCCTGAGTGTAATAGAAATCTGTTTTAAAAAAGGAAAGGGGTGATAGGGAGATGCCTGATGGAAAATAAATAAAAAATTCCAAGTTCATCATGCAAATTCATCCTCCCAACCGTGGCACATTCTTCAAACAGACACCTCCTCTGGAGAGAGGGAGACACAGTCTGATAAAGAGACAAATGAGCTTGTGATCTCCATACCAACCTCTTTTGTAGTGTGCTCTTTTCAGCCCATGTATGTTTGTGGGTGTGTGTATCTGTGTGAGACAGAGGGATGGTTTGGGGGTGGGCGAGGTTAGGCAGGAAGCTGAAATGCGGATTTCAATGACCTTTGCAATGATGACAAGCATGTCTAGAAACAACACTGTGTATGTAAGCTTTATTTAACTTTAAGTGATTACAGCTGAAAAGGAAGGCAAGCTCATAAAGAGTTGTGCTGCATCAAGAAATCCTTTGTGAACTCTGTTTTACTTTGGCAGGGAACCATAATTACGTAATTACACAATAATTATACATAATTATGTGATGGTATGCTGCACAATAGAACAAATTTTGTTATTGTGACACAAACCTTTGGCTTGGCAGACAAATCAAAGACAAAAGATATTTATATATTGGTGAGACAACTTACAATTATTTTTATTATAATGCTTTAAACTGATTCCTTATTTATTTATTTTAGAGATTAAGAAATTAATTTTTTTAAAGGTCAAGAGATGCTTTGTCTTGCTAATTAACATTCTAAAGATACTCAGAAATCAATGAGGAAACTTGAAATGTTGAGCCGCAGTTCACTAACAGATCCACTGTAATGTCTTCACTGTAATGTCTAACATGTTTCCCCCTCTGCCTCTTTTCTCCTCTGATAATGTATTCAGATATTCCAACAAGGTAATACTAAAATTGCCTGACATGCCCGGATTTATTGCTGTATTTTCTTATTATTGCCAAAGAAATATACAGAGATTCCCCTCATAAATCATATTGAGAGAGCAGTGCAGACACTATTGTGTTTAGCCCATTGCCACCATTTTTGGATTAGAAATAAATTGCTGGCTCATTTTCACAAATGAAATGAAGGCCCAGTGCTCGAGATACAGCGTGACTTTTTCAACAAAGTGTTTATCAATGGATGGATTTCTTGAGTGTGTCTGCTACATGAGGATCAATTACTATTAGCTCTTATTGGGTGTGACAATGGACTTAGATGCTCCTGCATTTAGTAATGTTTGTTTCCTCCCATCTTTGTCCCTGTATTTCCCAAGTGCCTCATTCTAGCATTAGATGGGAATATACACTTCACTGCAAAATACACTTTAATACAATATAAAAGAGAAGGATTTATGTATATGTGTCATGTTAATGGAAATGACATACATTTATGATTTATGGCCCATTCTTGCAATGAATATTCTCAAGGCCAAACTCAGCAAGGGACTTCCTCATTTCCGTTGCCTTGTGAACACACATAATATTACATAATGGATAATAAAAAACATAAACGGAATTTTATATGGAAAGTCTAAATGCTTATTTTACATGGTATAAAAAAGCCCTTCCTGATTTACAGTTCGGTTTTGCAGCCTGGGTAGTTATGAGTTATTTTGCACGGCGTGGTGGTGATAACACTGCTCAAAAAAAGACCTTACATGCGATACACAAGGTGTCATTTTGGTGTTAGAAAACAGATTTAGACTCAATTGGGCTGTGACCTTTGCAAACACAGCTGAGGGCAATGGATCAGACGCCGGCTTTTTTAATATTTATGGGTTTTTTTGATGCCACACAAGGTCAAAGCAGATGCTCTTCTTACATTTCCTAGATAGTTGGAGCCTTTGAATCAGAGAAGATGTTTTGCCATTTAGAAATCACTTTTTCATGTTCAAAGTCAGAGCATCACCAGGAAGGGAACTGAAGGGTAGTGGATTTTAGGCAGTCTGCTTTTACCTCGGGGACAAGAATGTTGGCTCTTAGTTTAGGATCTGACTATTTGCTCTGCTATCAGGAGCTTGCATCTTATATCACTATGTTGTGATGTTGAAAGCTTTGTTGCAATTCTGAGCAGAAGCTTGGCAATTGACTGACAATCTGGAGTACTGTCTGATGTGGCTAAACATTTCACTTCTAGTTAAAATGTTCAAGAGATAAAAATTGTTCATATACCCAAATCAACTTAACTTGATATTATGAACAAGCACTAATCACTCCTTAGGCTTTTGTTCAGTCTTACTAAAACTAAAGAAATATAAAATACCATATAATACTACATCATATGAATTTTAATTACAAGCTATATTACATTTGACTATTGGCCCATGCAATTCGACACCATCATGAAGCAAATTTTAAATTCTTTACAGTTCTTTTAAAATTTTGACAGAAACATAAATTGTAGGACCACAATAATATATGTTTTTGCTTTTTTTCCACATTGATTTAGAATTTTATAAAGCATTAAATATCTTTATTCACACTATTTTTTTTTCTTTTTGCAAAGCAGATCAAAGAGAAGAACGGAGGGGTCTTGAGACCAATATGTAAATCTTGTTTTGTGTTATCATTTGGAATATTGTAAAAAAAACATGCATTACAATATTTAAATTGTAGTTCACTATCTTTAAAATGAGTAAAAAAAAGAAAAAAAATCAAGGTTCCTAAACTTTTTATTTACCTCAGCAGTTTAGGCAGAAGACTTTGAATTAGTCCCCTAGTAAATAAACAACAATACATTTGTTGCCTAATTGGTTTCAATTATATATACATAATCAATGAAATAATCCATAATTCTACAGTGGTAGAAATTGATGCCAGTGCTTCAAATAGGTGTACATATGAATATTCGTTTAAAATATTTTGTTATGAACCATTCATCCATCTTCTTCTCCTTATCTGTCAAAGTTATGGTAGGGCTGGTGCCTATCTCCAACAGTTTATGGTTGAAAGGTGGGGTACACCATGGACATAACACCAACCTATCACTGGGCGATGTAGAAATGCACAACCATGCAGACACAAAAACCTAAGGACAATTTATAGATGCTAATTAACCTAATAGTCATGTTTTGGACTGCATGAAGAAGAGAAAACTGACAGATGCACAGGGAGAGCATGCAAATCCCATACAGGTAGAACCTAGACTGGGAATTTAACTTTGCTACAATGCAGAATTTAAATAAGATAATATTTATACAAATTAATAAAAAATAATAACAAATTTTCTCCATGTTGAGTTAAAAGAGAGGATGATAAAAGAGAGGAGAAGAGAATAATCTTGAAGGCCACCTAAGTGTTAGGTGTCATAGGCAGCATTATTCAAACAATGGGTGAAGGACATTCCAAGGCTTTATGTTAAAAATGTCAGCCATGTTGAAGAAAATCATATATACCTATCCTACCTCTAGTTAAAAGACTGTAGCCTTAGCCAGACAGGTAAGCTTTCTTCCACTCATAGTGTTTTTCTGTATGCAATCAATGGCAGTATATAATTATTTTAAATTCAAATGTTGCTTACAAACAATTCTTACTTTAAAACTGAACTCGGTTATTTAAGCATTACAGGGAAAATATACTAATAAAGAAAAATATATATTAATGTATATTACGAAGGCTTGTGAAAGATGACGTTAATATGCATGCACAAAGTACTTTCATTGCCCTATGTGGTTGGTTAGTCAAGATTTCCCTTCAAACATCTCCTTCATTAAATTTATTTTTCCCGTTTAGCGTGCAGTCAGGTCACACCTGGCTGAACATAGAAACAAAACCATAACACAACCATCCTTCCATTCTGGTGTGCAGCAAAGCATATCACCAACAATCCTCCTCACAGGTTATTCCTACCTAGCTAAGATAACTTTCTTATTTCCTTTAAGTCTTCTTTAGCCTGTAAAGAATAAGGCTCTAAGTAGAGCAGAGCAGACATTTTAAACAAGATACCTTAAAAGAGAAGGGTTTAATGGTGAGTTAAAAGATGAATGTTGTTCTTTTATTTCACAGTTTTTCTAAAGTGAAAGAAGAAAAACACCCTTGGTGGTGTATTCTTTTTACTAAAAGATAAACCAAAGCATTACTCTTCTATCCTTTTACCAGATAAAGCAATTTAGTGTACCAAGGTTCTTATCAGATTTGGAAAAAAGTCTAGCTGCCAGAGATAATAACTGTGTGATGGCCAGGTGCTATGGCTATAAGTGCAAAGTAACATTTGACTTTATACCGGCTGCAGATAGGTCTCAACTCCTGCTGTAAAAATGTGGACTCTAAAACCCTGCTACATGCCAGATGCTAGAGATTTATCTTTCACTAAAATGTAACTGCTCGACAAATGAGTTTATCTTCAAAATTGGTGGTGGCTGGATGCAAAAGGCAATTATTTAATCCCATTAAATTTTACTGTGATTGACAGACTAAAAAAACACTGCTTCTAAAATATATTAATTAAACTACACAGGTTATGCCATACATCAGTTTTAAATCAGATTCTTTATAAAACTTTAAACATTTAAAAGCATACATTAAGAGACTTAGTTGAGCAGTAATAAAAGGGAACATTTTCAAAAGCATAAGTATAAAATTGATGAAAGTCTCAGTCTGTGTATGATGTATGCTGTTATGTGAAGGTCAGTCCTCTCTTTGATTAAGGAGTTTTGTCCAGAGAACTAAAATGTAATTATTTATGATACCGCATGGCAAAGCAGCATGTATCTCAACTCCATATAGAAAATATATTTTTTCTTTTGTAATTTTAGAGGCCATAGAATTCTGTGTAGTTTCCAATGAGCATGTGAGAGTACTTGTACTTGAATTTATCCCCCAAGTGTCACAGCATGGATGTTAAAGTCTAGCTCAATCAGTCAGAGAAAAATACATTAGTCATAAGAATTCTCTAGTTTTAAAGCACACGGATTCATAGTGTATACTTTAATCAGAGAACGCCACTTTTACTCACAAAATTATGTTTCTGAACAAGTATATGACATCAAAAGTATTGATGTTCATTTTACAACTTTGACAAGACATTATGAAATAATATACCTTGTGGATATGATTTCTATTGAAATAAAACCTGTAAGCAGATACAACATCCTGAATGAAACCTCATGTGCAAACAGAAAGGCATGCTAGAAACCAGGGGTCCCTGGTTGCATTGTCCAGTCAAATTAGCAACATTAATTATAAGAAAATAAATTCCAATATTACATAGCTTCATAAAAAGCTTAAACTGTTTCCTATACTGATTAAGTATAGGAGAATAGCTCTCAGGTGGAAAACCAACAACATTTGGGTATGGACTTTGTCTAAGATTGTCATACTACATTTCTTTATTGAGTTCAAATGAAAACTTATTTGTAAAAATACATTTTTCAAATTATAATTTAGCATTTAGTTTTTTAAAATGCTAGTTCTGAGTTTTGAACTTAAAATTTTATATGCAATTCCGTATAGAGAATTGGTGTAAAATTGTACAAAAGGTAGGTGAACCTCCAAACCACTGGGTCCATTTTATGTTACAATAAATCCTCTTTATTAACATGGTTGGTTTGTTTGCATTACTGTTTGGCTTACAGCAGTACCTATTCAAACCATGACCTCTATATTGAGGGATGTTTATACCTAGATAAGCCCTGTGCTGTGTGTGACTAATGTATGCATGGGGTTTATCGGAGAAAAAGCAAGTGACAGATTACAACTTTGGAAAAATTGCTGCCATGAAGCATTGTTTAATCTTTTAATTTCTGTTTTAGTTTTTATTATGATGAATCTAAATGGTTTACATCTAGAAGCCAATTTATTTATTTTGCTTAGCGCCTTGTATGCAATTTGTATTTTTAAGATTGATTTTAGTATTGAACAAGCAGGGTGCTCTTTTTCTTTGTCTGTCTCTACATAATTATTTATAACTATTAGTGTGGGTAATTATATAACAACTAATTAAAAAATTTAGATTTTCTGACTGAACTTCTTATTTTTATGTATTAAGGTGAGAATGAACACATTTAAATTGATACATTTATCAGATTTATTACGAAAAACCAATGATTAATACATCCACCTGATTTTTTTAAAAGGAATTAGCTTTCAATAATGTACACCGTTTCTTGACCTGTTGACAATCAACGTTTTTACAGCAACAAGAATTTTCAAAACATTGTCATTTAAGTAAACTGTTTTCCTATACCATGGTTCTCCCATTTAGAAAGAGTCCTGTTCTGAATATGGCTTAGTTAACGGTTAATTCATTGCCCCTTCAATTTCTTACTGGATAACCATGCAGTACAGTCCTTTGTTGCATGCAGTGAGCATTAACCTACATTAAAATAATGGTTGTATTGAAAGATGGAGACTTGCATGACTATTGGATGGGAAAAATTGCTTTTTAGGTCTATATTCAACCTGAAACTTTTCATTATGCTCATATTAAGTAATGCCAGGCCATAGCACTACTCCACCTAATACTGGCTGATATGAGTGGTAGAGAAAAGCAGTGTCTAATGATTCCACTGCACCTTTCATTTTTTAGCACATCAAACATCTGGATAATCTGTGTTCAGATGTGTTTTGGCCCAGTCTTGATGACCATTGTCCAGTGGTGGTCATGTTTCTGTCTTCCATACCTTGGCCACCTCTCTAAACACTGAACACATTATTCTCCTCGGCACTCGAGTCAAATGGTTCTCCAATATGGCAAAACTGTAAGAGAATGGATTCTTGGTAACCCTCCGGTTTGATTCTTTTAAAGTTTTTTTTGTTAAGATTTGACATCTGTTTTTTTCTCACCCAATTTCTTGGAGCCCCGCTGAATATTGGTAATAAAGCATTTGATGTTTTTAAGACCCCACATCCAATAATGTTCCAGACTCAAGAGTGTTGCACTCCTCTGAAATAGTATTTTAAAATCAGGTTTACAGAGTC
Organism: Cyprinodon tularosa; assembly: GCF_016077235.1. Classification (NCBI taxonomy): domain Eukaryota; kingdom Metazoa; phylum Chordata; class Actinopteri; order Cyprinodontiformes; family Cyprinodontidae; genus Cyprinodon; species Cyprinodon tularosa. The sequence continues at coordinate 458,355 of NW_024039442.1, read as the reverse complement.
GGGTAAATGTTTGGCACAACATTTTTTATCAATATGGATGCATATTAAAGAAACACACCTTAGGTTCAAACCCTTCTTCATTACATAAATGCATCTGCTTGTTACATCTGCATTCAACATCATCTGAGTTTATGTTCGACATGTGGCTTAATCTAATACATAAGAAATATCACTACAAGTTACAGTAAACATTACAATAACCTTTCTTATATTAAAAAAAATATTGGTAAACAGGTAACAATCATTTGGCCTTCTTAAGTCTTTTTTTAAACTTCAGAAGCCCATGTCGACATAGCAACATAGGGTGTAAGGTGAGAGAGATTTCCCTGTTTCACCTTGAGGAGAGTGGCAAGTGTTAATCAGACAAAAATTGAAAATTTACTTTCTCACCAAATGCAAATGATTTGAATAGACTGAATGATCTCCATGTTATCCATGTATAAAGGTGTGTTCAGGAGTAACTTCACAAATGGGGATAGGACGTGTTTCAAGCGTATAAAGTATTTGGGGATAAGAGCAAAATTGGTCTTCCAGTATGTGGTGGAGACAAAGAGAAAGTGAAGGGAAATTTAGCAGAAGTCGAAAAGTATACATTTTTCTATTAATTTGAGCCTATTTAATCAATTAGAGGCATGGATGTGGCTGTGACATGGGGTTACAGTAAGTAGTGCAGCAGTGATAAAGCTTTTTTTAACCCAAAAGTTACAGGAGATGGATCTGTCTTCCTGCAGCAGTAGAGTAGCCAAAATACTGGGTCCTGGAAAGAGGGAAATACTACTGAAAGCAATTATTCAGCCACTGCTCTTTAAGCAGTTGGTGGTTCTCGCCAGACCAGGAACTGATCTACATTGTTTGGATTTCCACACTAGAAATAGAAAAGTGACCTGCTTTGTTAAGTCGAGGCCAGGTGAGTTAAGCACATAACTGGAACTGGAAAACGGATAGATCTCCTCTAGTTTGATTACACTGTGAAATGAGCAGGGTGTACATTTATCCTAGTGTCCAGTGTATGCAAAGCCATTTCAGGATATAACCGCTAGACTGTAAATTCATAAAAAATATATACAACACAAGTTTTGCCTTGTCAAAACTCTTTCTCAAGATATCTGTAATAGGATTTTGCCTTGTCAAAACTGAATGACATGTAACCGTAATTGCAGTTTTTAACAGTCAGAGGGATGTTATAGATATCTGTGACGGTAATTCTGGATATCTAAAAATGTAAAAATGCCTTGCCTAATTCATAGATTGTTTCCAATAGGAAGCTGAAATTGTCATGTTTGGCTTCAGGTGCCTAACCCACATGCAGAACACTCCGAGACAGGATAAAAGTTCAAAGGTTTATTTAGAAGTTGGAATACAATAAATAAACAGATCCCAAGGGGAACTCGTCTGGTCACAAGTGGATTCTGAAATGCACACAGAGTTAACAGGTCCAGGACTGGTCACGAGTGGGTTTACTGCAGAGGGGGACAAAGGAGTTAGTGGAGATCCAGGTAATTTGCCGGATGAGAGTGTGCAGGGCTGTACCTGTACAGGAGTTGAGCTGAGCGGCTGAGGTGGGAACCTTGAGGGTCCAGAGGCTTTCGTCAGGCTGAGGGCTAGGCGGAGGCAGAGCTTAGGCTTAAGTGTTGGCAGATTACCGATTAGAGTTTCCCTTCCGGTTTCTTCAGAGAGCGGGCAGCCAGGTCTTTGACAGGAATAATTTTCAAGGGTTCTTCAGAGAACAGACAGGCAAGACCTCTTCTGGGTTTCAGGTTTCAGACAGGTTCAATCTAGGAAGCAGAGAGGAGAAAACAGATCAGGTTCAGGTTCTGGTTTTCAGGGAGTCAGAGATTCAGACAGGCAGGTTGGCTCAGGCTTGCTAACCGTAACTGGCAAACACTCTGGCACTGGAGATAAGTCCTCTGCCTCCTTAAATACAGATCTCCTGATGAGCAGATGAGCGACAGGTGGTTGCAATCAGCTCCGGCTCCAGGAGATCTAGTACGCCCTCTGGTGGAGAAAGTGGACAGACCGTGAAGACAAGGCTGAAAGACAAGATCTGTAGAGCATTTCAAAATTTGTAAACAAGGGCAAAAAAGATGGCTCAGAACCATCTGGGTGGATACAGGGGGGAACCAAGAGGCCGATGTCAGGAGACAGAAACATGGTTGATGTTCAAAGATCTTAAAGCAGGAGATTGTCCTGCTTATTGGCAAGGGAAAATTAGGAATCTGTTGGGGCAGAACATAGGTTGTGATCAGGCAGGCAGGCAAGGAAGGAACGCTGGAAATTTACTTGCATTAAGACTTTTGATAATCTGGCAACAGTACCTGTTTGAGGGCTGGTGAAACAGGCAGGAGAGAAGGCATGAACCAGTTACTTTGTCAGAATCATGACTATAAGTTTCTTTTTTGTGTTTGTTAAATAGATATTATGATGAATATGAACTGATAAAACTGAGCTGTTATTTATTTATTGCTGAATAGATAAACAGTATATATATACACACACACACACACACACATATATATATATATATATATATATATATATATATATATATATATATATATATATATATATATATATATATATATATATATATATATATATATATATATATACAGTTACATTGAATGATGATTAGATTTTTTGCTGTCACTGTACTGTCATGTTGTACTACTACTACTACTACTACTAATAGTTATTCTTGTAGTATAAATAGTACGGTTATTAATATTGTTAAAAGGCTTATTCTTCTGTTTACTCTTTCCATTCACACTATTAATTTTATTTAACAGCACTTCTTTTACCATGCCACTTTGTCTTTGTTTCTCTATGTACTTTTCTGCGTCATGTTCAATCTTTGTATCAATGATTATAATTTTATAGCTTTTTAGTGTATAACAGCCAACAGTGTGTTGTCAAAACCATTTAGTCTCAGTTGCTTGGTATAACAAATCACTGTTGCCTCTAGCTGTATGTTTCACATATCCATAAATGAATGTACAGTTATCAATCATAGACTGCTGCCACAGCTGAGTATTTATAGTAAAGATTGTAATTATCATTTGTGACTCAGGGTGTGCTCAGACTCTGGCAGGAAGAGTGCTGGATTGTGCCAAGTTGAACTCAGAGTATTCAACCATAAAGCCATTTGTTTACACTGAAAATCACATCGCCTAGAGTGATTATTCAATCAAGCCACAGTATAATTTAAAAAATCCGACCACTCATAAAAAAAAGTCTTACTAATCAAAGTTTCCTCTGCTTCTCTGAAAAAAAAACCCAAAAAAACAAGCTTTTGACTCCTGTTACCTACAAATGTGAAAACATAATTATTTCTATAATTTTTTTTGTAAAGATTAGGGTAAAACTTTCAAAGTTTCACAATTTTAGATACCTAAAAGTACAAACAGGATTAGTACAAAAGATCTGTTCAGGATTTAAATTACACATTTGAAGAGACAACACCATTCCTCATTATGTCAAAGTGCAAGTGTTTAGACTGCACTCATTGAATATTTTTCTATTTTCAGGCACTCTAAACGACATATCAGTACACATTAGTGCTACTTCACAACCCACGCCAAAAATATCACATTAACAGTTGGAACTGACATGTTTCTAAATGATTTCAGTTTTATTTTCTTATAGGCATTACTGTCCCAAGGAATATACATTAGTTTCCTTAAGATTGTGTTTATAAACACTATTGACTTTTCTTGTTTTCCTTTTCTTTCAATCTATTGAAAGCTATTTCCTGCACTGCTGAATGTCATGCGGGAGGATCAGTGTTATCAAATTCTAGACCATTGTGACTAATGGGTACTTAAATCTACAGAAAAAAAAAATACACAAAACAGCAAGTTATATTCATTAATCCTTGGAGCACACGGTAATTGCTTTATAGATACATTAGGGGCAGCGTTTCAGGAACTAGTGATGAAGTCAGGAGCCGCATTAGGCATAATTGAGTGGCTGAAACAGCGTTATAATGTCTGTGTCTCTAAAATTACCATTTCAATGACGTCAGATCGAATTTTTGTTAATCTAAATGTAAATACCTGAAGTATATACTTTATATACCGTTTCAAATATTAAGTTTACAGAGGCTTTGAAAGGTTTGCAAACTGATTTCAAAACACTTGGTTGTTTTGATCCAATAATTTGGGATCATGAGTTACATGGTTGCGAAAGTACAAATTTGTATGGACACCTTTTAATTTAACATTAGTGGTACATCAGTGAGATTACAAATTAAGAGTTCTCTTCAAAAATGGCTACAAAACAAACCAAGAAGGAGACTGCCAAAATATTAACACTAATGCAGGAATTTTGGTTATGTAGGGCTTGTAACCCTGGTTGTTACATATGACTGAAAACTCTTCCTTTTGTGTTTCATACCGCAATGATAAAGAGGGTTTTATAACACTGTAATATCGTGTGGTATACAAGTCTTTACATTGCAAAAAATAATGATAGAAAAATCTTAAGTGTCTTATCAAACAAAAAACTGCTTAAGATTGTAGGCTTTCTAAATCTTAATCACCATAATTATGTGGGGAGATGAATGCGAAGAAAGATTGCTACCATTGGGTCATTGATACTGCATTTCAAAGTTGAAATGCCCTTATACAACAGCAAATCCTGAAACTAAACAGTTAACATTGGTTACCATGGAATGCCATCATCTGCTCATTTTACAATTAATATTTCTGTCTGTATGTTTATATACAATGGTGCTGTGATGCAAGACAACAGTCACAATGGTTCTAAAAATAATGGAATCTATTATTGTAGTGTTTTCTCCTTACAGCTGAACAAAGCAGGGCAGTTCAACAAGCCTTTTTATACCAGGCTACATTCTTGAAAAATGTCTTGGGATTAGAAATAAAGGTATAATAAAACTTAGGCAAAATTGGAGATTTATTGTTCACTATCAGTGTGGCTCCAAGCATACATCACATTAACGAAACAATGCTATTTTTTGTGAAACTAAATTTTTCTAAATAATCTAGCAGTCATTTTCTAAACTAGGTTAGGATTTCTAAAATTGAACAATTAGATTGTCAAATAAAATATTATTTCCCAGGGTGTGCACCTATATGTAGCTGTCTTATAGTAGTTTGATCTTCCTTTCTTTCTAGTTGGTTTTATTATTTTTTACTGCTTTATAAAGCATGGATGTTGAATTATTTGTGGGAAAAGTTTTTGAACAATTAATCAAGTCTTATTTCTAAAATTACAGAAGCACTGGCCTTTACACAAGGTATGTAGACTTTTTAGAGCAAAACAGTTATGAAGAATACCATGAATGTTGACAAAATGGTAAACAGTGCCTAACTAAAGTATCTCTTTGGGATTTAACGAGCTTACCTTCTTTTATTTTAACCCATAAAGAGCATTAATATAAGCTTATTATGTGCAAAGGAAACTGTAAGGCAGAAGCAGCATCTCAAAAGCTCAGCCTGGGAGTCTGTTACTTTAGTTTTTTGTTAAGTAGTGCCATGAACCTTGATATAAATCCACCTGAGAACGTCACTCAGTTAAAGAGAAAAGAAGAGAAATTAAGTACCTCAGACACTGTGGTTACATCTTTTGAGTTGGCAATGATTGTGTTATTTTGCATAGACTTGAAACATATCGAGAAGAAAAATAAAAAAATAAAAAGAATAGCAAAACAATAAAAATCTCAAAGGCAAGAGAAAATAGTAATAGCTCACACAACCTTAAAGACCTCTGAAAATCCATGAGGACAAACAGCTTAGAAGCGCTGACAGGTATGAGGTGTGAAAACAGTCTGATTAAGAGACAAATTATGATTTCTCAAGTTTTATTTTTTTTGTTTAAAAATAAAAAGTATGTATTAATATGAGGCAAATGTTGAACTGAATTTCAAAGACACTTTTGTTATTCTTTTCTGTGTCACAAAGTCTTTGAAGAGGAATAAATATCCACTACTTGTCATCTTGTTTCCCATTAATTCAAAAAGCAAATCCTTTCGTTTTTATTATTTTTTTCATTTCGGTGTCAACAACAAACAGGTATGAAAGATGTGACTATTTATGTTTTTTTATTTAATTAAGAGCCCATTATTCTGATGTGTTTATGTTGGACATTTCTCCATGATTAAATCTTAAAACTTGAAATAAACTGCTGATTTCCTTCTTCTATATTTTCACTCATAAATGTAGAGATAGATAAAACAGATTTGATTTTTTTTTTTGTACAAAAAAATGAATATATAAACAGATGGTAAATAAAAAGACAATAACTTAGTGACAATGAATAAATAAATAGAAAATAAAAAGGTAGTAGTTTGATGCTGACTGTTGAATGTATAAAAAGATGATGGATAGTATTTATTACTGTTAAGATGAACTAAACATATGCTCAGCAAGAGCTGGACAAGCTGCCTTTCAAAATCTTACAATATCTATAACAAAACTGTATAACAAAACCAGAATACAAACAAGGCCAAACAAGATATACTTTATTAGTTTGTGGAGAAATGTTGTCTTTAGTGGCTATTTTCTTGACTTAAAAAAATTCACATTCATTCAACTTAATGTTTAGCACTGTTGAAATTTGCAATAGCGTGCTGTTATATAGGCATTTTTCAGTATGACTAGGTATGCCAAAAACTTGACATTTCATCAACTTCAGTACAGTAAACATTTACAATCCGGATGTTTCCATCCTTAGACTTAACCTTTTTATCATCTTCCTCTTTAATTTTTCTATCTATGGTTTCTCTTGTGTTCTGTGAAATGGCTAAAGTTAGTTCAAAGTACAACTGACATACTGATAAGAAAAAAAGTGAAGTGAAATTGAGGCTGAATGTGTGGAGAAAGGCAAACATTTTGAAAAGCAAACTATTAATACACTTATCTTGTTTACGATGCTTTTAAAATAGGAAACAAAGCTTAAACATTATCTTTTTTTTATTATTCTTTAAACCTTTCTTATAGGGTTATATGCATACATATATGCATGCTACTTGGATCAGGAAAATATTATTCTTTAGATACACGTCTGTTTCTTGACCAAATTTACCAGGAGGCCAGGGGATGGGGCCATTGTATTTTTTTAATGGGAGCACCGACCAGCTCTACAGGGGCAGTGGCCCCTGTTAGCCCCTGTCTAGAACCACCCATGTAGATATGTACCATTCAGTCAGTGCAAAACACTTAAAAAAAAAAAAATCGCCTATGCTTGTGAGTGTCCAGTTAAGTCTTAAAAACTTGATATATAACAACAATAATGTGGAAGAGGTACACAAACAGTCTTGATTATCAAAACTGTTACATCAATATGAATTAAATATATACAGATCTTAGCTCATTCATGCATGTATTCACATGGGATTTATATGACACAGGTTTTTCCATCCTTATGGCTACACCTGTAAAGAGGAAATGCATGCTGTGGGCAAAAATTGTTGCATGGAGTGCTATTGTGCATCATGTCTTGAATTCCACCTTCTTTTAGCGTGGGTAGGCACTAAACTGCATTTTCCAAGTAAGCTGTATGTGGTTGTTAGTCTTCAGGGAAGAGAGGGCCTTAATAGAACCCCTGACCTGCATGGATTTCTATTTCTTAATGAAATACATTGTACACCCAGTAGGAGATGCACTTAAAGTGAAGTGTGCCCTTCTGAGTAAAGTGCTCCCTTTGGCCATAACTTTTTTTTTTCCATTTAGAAGAGCATCTTTCACTACTGGATATTCTTCAGCATGATCAGTAAATTTGATCACTATACATGGATATATTCTACAGTTATCACCTCTTTAGATCATACACCTTTAGAACAAGAAACTGCAGGAATCAAGAGAAGTCCAAAAGTTTTTGCAATGACTGAGAAAACTGAGTATTACTAGTATTACTTCCTAAGAATTAAGCTGTCATTACATAAACTGTGAACATTTAAATATATATAAATGCTGAGCTATTCATGATAACAATACTATAAAATTGAGAAACCAGCTTTGGCTTTAAGGCCCATTTAACCCTATCAGCTGAAATCAGTTTGGTCTTTAAAAGGGACCATTTATACAAAATTAAACTATTGCATGTTTTTTTGCTGCCATTTGGGTCTGTACTACTTGTGGGAACAGTCAGACTACTTAAAAAAGCATTAAAACCCTTTTTTGTCGGTAGGTAATATTTTGTTGTTGCTGGAAAACAATCCATTTTAAAACTCTGATTATTACGTCACATTCAACACCCATTGCCCCTCAGCTACCCTAGCTGAGCCCAATCTCTCATGTAGCAATCTAAAGAGCTCCGACCACTTCATTATTAGAAGAGGAACAAGTTTGGTCAGCAGCTTCTACTGCTGTATGTGCTGTATAATGGCTGCTGAAAGAGACAAATGTTGTGGGCTGCAATAAACAACACGTGCCTATGCAGGGACTCTTTTTGAAACCACCAATATTCTATAGCAGGATTTACCAACAGACTTTGACTGAAAGAATTTTCTGTCCCTACTGTTCAATGCAAATGTGCAGGTGATGGAAATGTAAGAATGATGATGTTTTATGTGTTTTGTATTGCTGTTTTTCATGAATGTGATTTGTCATTTAGCACAAGCTGATGCAAATAACAAGCTATTTACTTACCATTCACAATCTTCTTGCTACATATTTTCTGGTTTTAAAGGAGGCTCCAGTGGTCAAAGATGTACGGTTGTACCATTGTGCATCTGTTTGCAGCTATTTTCGCATGTATAAATTGAAAGTGTAAACATGGAGTTTGGGGGGGTGCAGCCAGCTACAGCTTATTTGCATATAAGTGACAGAGCCCTACAACAGCTCATTGTGAAAGGAGCTCTAGGAAGGAGGAACTAAGGAGATGAACTATCCTTTTGTGCAAGGTTTTGTGCAGAAAATGTAATGAAGATGTGTTTTATAGGCCATAGACCTATTCTAACTTGTAGGAAGCACAATTATGCTTCTAGGAAGCATAATCAGTTTGAATAAGTTAGCTGTTTAAAAAAATCATGTTTAACTGTTTCCTTTTGCAGAAACAGAATTAAAAGAGCCTGAGTAAACAGCAACAAATGAGCCAACACTGGGTTATGGAAATGCTGTGATGTTAATGTCAATTTTTGCCTTAGATTTATTCTGTATCGGGGTTTCATTATGGAATTTTCCTGTACTAGCTGGTTTTACATGGGTCCAAGGTTTTTTATTAGAGAAATATCCCTATTAGTGTAACTGTAATAGAGGAATCCTATGAGTGAGCATTAGTAAGCATAGTTTTTTCTTGTCAGCTTCCATGCTTGTTAAGGATGCTGATAACCTACCAAAGGCTGTTATTATTTCATTACTAAAGGTTTTTCTCTGCTCTATTCTGAGATAGATGTACATCTATTACCTGAGCTGTTTGTTGTTAAACTTGGTGAGTCTGGCTAAATATTCTGATGGAGAAACCAAAGGAAGAAAACAGCAGAGAATTTGTCTTTGGATCAGCTAATGAACAGTTGCTGAAAGACTGATCATTAAAAGTATTTGCGTTCATCTACTAGTTTACATGATATTTTGAATACCAGCTGACTCTGACCCATTTGGTAGTCCAAAATATTAAACCAGGCTAATTAGTGAACACTTCCAAATACATCCAGCATAGAACTGCTTTTACACAGCCAAAGAAAGACTGTGTTAAAAGATTAATGGTAAAAATTGGGTAGAAAGTATTGATGAAATCAATCTTTGTTATAATCTTCAGTTATTTTATTTATAGCAACACTACTGCAAAGGAACAGAATAAATATGTTTTTGGCCATGGCTTAGACTCGTTTATACAGATTATGAAAAAATAGCTTGCTTGCTAAATTATATTTTTGGTTATTTATTTACTGAATAAAGAAATGCTGTTTGGTTTCATTTTACTTATATTTCTTTTGCATATAAAAAAAACAAAACAGTCACCACAGGTTTCAAATTTAAACTTGTCTTTGTCAAAATAGAGTCATGATCAATTTCAAAGATAATGACACGCAAACAAAAAAAAAAAAACTACCTAAAATTATCATGTGCTAAGCCAACCATGTTTGAAAAATGCCCATTATCACTGAAATGTGTGTGGGTGCAGATTTGTCCACCATTGTCACAGTGACAGTAAGGCATCTCGGGCTACTCATCCACTGTCTTTCATCATGTCACACTACATGGGATAAAATATCTTATTACTATCCCTGATGCCCACATTGTGCAGCACACACCGCCTCCACTGATATTATGTTGGCTTGGGGCCACGCAATTGAAAAATGAGGGTCACCTTGACTGATGCTTGAAAAAAAAGAAAATAAATAAATATAAAAATATATAGCCTCCATGCTGTGTGAAATAATGGACCTCTACTGAGCTAATTTTATCCTTAAAAAAATCTGTATAATGGAACAGCATGTTTCTCTGTTTTGTCATTTACCGTAGCTTGACAGTGTGAAAGATATATTATACCTAATATTTAGCATATTCAACAAGAATTACTGAGTTCTCTACACTTTACGCCTTTTCTACAATCTAATTAAAAATATTTACAAAATAGCAGAAAACAAAACGTAATAACTAATGCATTTTTTGTAATCTGGAGCATATCTTTTTTTATGACAAAACCATTTATCCCTAGAAAGTATTTATACTTTGTATGCCAACAAAAAAGTCCCAACACAATACACTGAAATAAATTATTTTAATGTAACAAAATTGTGCAAAATGATTATCAATGGTGAAAATCATTCTGCCCTACCCCAAAAACCTACGTTTTTGTTTTTTTATTTTGCAGGGTCTTTTCATTGACTTCCATTAATTTATACAGCTTCACGGTGACCCATTCATACTTAACCATAACACCTATTTACACTAAATTTATCCAATGTATCCTCATAATGTTTCGCATACACACACACACACCCTCCAAACACACACCTCCATATAAAGACTTTACATCGACTTAAAGTTATTTTAGTTGCTTCATTTATGCCTAACCCTGACATTTAACCTAGCCCTAGCATTTATCAATATCTGTCTAACCCTAACCCTAACATAAACTTAATTCACAAATACACTATATTGCCAAAAGTATTTGCTCACCTGCCTTGACTCACATATGAGCTTAAGTGACATCCCGTTCCTAATCCATAGGGTTCAATATGACGTCGGTCCACCCTTTGCAGCTAGAACAGCTTCAACTCTTCTGGGAAGGCTGTCCACAAGGTTTAGGAGTGTGTTTATGGGAATTTTTGACCATTCTTCCAGAAGCGCATTTGTGAGGTTGCACACTGATGTTGGACGAGAAGGCCTGGCTCTCAGTCTCCGCTCTAATTCATCCCAAAGGTGTTCTATCGGGTTGAGGTCAGGACTCTGTGCAGGCCAGTCAAGTTCATCCACACCAGACTCTGTCATCCATGTCTTTATGGACCTTGCTTTGTGCACTGGTGCACAGTCATGTTGGAAGAGGAAGGGGCCAGCTCCAAACTGTTCCCACAAAGTTGGGAGCATGGAATTGTCCAAAATGTCTTGGGATGCTGAAGCATTCAGAGTTCCTTTCACTGGAACTAAGGGGCCAAGCCCAGCTCCTGAAAAACAACCCCACACCATAATCCCCCCTCCAACAAACTTTACACTTGGCACAATGCAGTCAGACAAGTACCGTTCTCCTGGCAACCGCCAAACCCAGACCCGTCCATCAGATTGCCAGATGGAGAAGCGCGATTCGTCACTCCAGAGAACGCGTCTCCACTGCTCTAGAGTCCAGTGGCGGCGTGCTTTACACCACCGCATCCGACGCTTTGCATTGCACTTGGTGATGTATGGCTTGGATGCAGCTGCTCGACCATGGAAACCCATTCCATGAAGCTCTCTGCGCACTGTTCTTGAGCTAATCTGAAGGCCACATGAAGTTTGGAGGTCTGTAGTGATTGACTCTGCAGAAAGTTGGCGACCTCTTCGCACTATGCGCGTCAGCATCCGCTGACCCCGCTCCGTCAGTTTACGTGGCCTACCACTTCGTGGCTGAGTTGCTGTCGTTCCCAAACACTTCCATTTTCTTATAATACAGCTGACAGTTGACTGTGGAATATTTAGGAGCGAGGAAATTTCACGACTGGATTTGTTGCACAGGTGGCATCCTATCACAGTTCCACGCTGGAATTCACTGAGCTCCTGAGAGCGACCCATTCTTTCACAAATGTTTGTAAAAACAGTCTGCATGCCTAGGTGCTTGAATTTATACACCTGTGGCCATGGAAGTGATTGGAACACCTGATTCCAATAATTTGGATGGGTGAGCAAATACTTTTGGCAATATAGTGTATGACTCGTTAAAAATAAGATCATCCACATCTCGCTCATATTGAACAAACCAAAAGAGGAGTGTTGGCCTAGTGGGTAAGAGCAGTGTATTTGTGTTCTGAGAGGAGTGCAAGTACCCCGTTTGATCCTCACAGCCTGAACTCTGGGTTCAAGAGCAAAACCCTTAACCCCCCACTGCTGCCAAGGCGCCACACAATGGGATGGGTTAAATGCAGAGGTAAATTTCTCCTTTTCTGCGATCTTTAAATTTCAGTTATTATCAAAAACAAGTAAGTCATGCCTTGTCAACTAAATTGTAGTATCCATCCACCCATCCATTTTCTATCACGCTTACTCCCAAGTGGGGTCGCGAGGGGTGCTGGTGCCTATCTCCAGCTGTCAATGGGCGAGAGGCAGGGTATTGCCTGGACAGGTCAATTGTAGAATCCTCTACCTACAAATATTTAATTCTGTGAAAAAGTGCTGATTGCTCTTTAATAAGATCCTCATCAAACAACCATTCAATAGTTTTTTTTAAACCAAGCCTAATGTGTCTAACGAACCTAGTGAATTAAATATATATAAATATTTATATAGATTTTTTTTTAATGCACAAAACTATGACAAAAATCGGACTAAATCGGGAAATAAAGCAGTGTGATTGACTGTAAGGAGAGCGGAGACAGAGGACTGAGTTTACTGAAGAAGTCCTGCTACCGACCAGGTTAGCTTTGAGGAGAATGTTACTATGGTTGAGATTGAGGAAACTCTCTTTGTGAATGGGAAAAGTCAGAGTTTCCCTGTTTTAAGGTTTAGAAAACTTTTTCAGTAAATCTGCTTTGCGAAACAGACCTCTGGTACATTATGACACTGACTAAATCCCTTTAGTGTTTAGTTTGACTAAATTTACTAAATTCCTTTAGTTGTACCTTGAGCACATGATAATTATTTATTTTGACTAAAATAGTGGTTGAAGAATATAACAAAAATTGTGTTCAGTTTAAGTACATTTGCTAGGGGTGACTACCTTACAGATAAATCTGAAATGTAGCATTTTAGTAAAAATGTTCAATAATGGATGGGTTTCTTTCCCTGCATTGACTCTGTTTGTAATGCCGGCATTTTGCACAATGAAAGGGACAGTTGTAATATTTCATTATGATTGATCAGCATGTTTGTAGAGCAGATGTCCTTTTTGTATTTCCACAAATACCTTGGGGGGTTGCATATGTGTGTGTCTGTGTGAGGGTGTGTGGGGGTTTGTTTTTTCTTGTTTATTTGATCTATTTAGAACAGTTTTCGGAATATTTACTAAACTTCTGAGGACCAAAAGACCTTCTGGTGACTTAAGGCTGCTCCTAATGTGGCAGACCCCCTTTTTTAACCATAGAAACTCAGTTTAGAGGTACACTATATTGCCAAAAGTATTTGCTCACCTGCCTTGACTCACATATGAGCTTAAGTGACATCCCGTTCCTAATCCATAGGGTTCAATATGACGTCGGTCCACCCTTTGCAGCTAGAACAGCTTCAACTCTTCTGGGAAGGCTGTCCACAAGGTTTAGGAGTGTGTTTATGGGAATTTTTGACCATTCTTCCAGAAGCGCATTTGTGAGGTCGCACACTGATGTTGGACGAGAAGGCCTGGCTCTCAGTCTCCGCTCTAATTCATCCCAAAGGTGTTCTATCGGGTTGAGGTCAGGACTCTGTGCAGGCCAGTCAAGTTCATCCACACCAGACTCTGTCATCCATGTCTTTATGGACCTTGCTTTGTGCACTGGTGCACAGTCATGTTGGAAGAGGAAGGGGCCAGCTCCAAACTGTTCCCACAAAGTTGGGAGCATGGAATTGTCCAAAATGTCTTGGTATGCTGAAGCATTCAGAGTTCCTTTCACTGGAACTAAGGGGCCAAGCCCAGCTCCTGAAAAACAACCTCACACCATAATCCCCCCTCCACCAAACTTTACACTTGGCACAATGCAGTCAGACAAGTACCGTTCTCCTGGCAACCGCCAAACCCAGACCCGTCCATCAGATTGCCAGATGGAGAAGCGCGATTCGTCACTCCAGAGAACGCGTCTCCACTGCTCTAGAGTCCAGTGGCGGCGTGCTTTACACCACCGCATCCGACGCTTTGCATTGCACTTGGTGATGTATGGCTTGGATGCAGCTGCTCGACCATGGAAACCCATTCCATGAAGCTCTCTGCGCACTGTTCTATAGCTAATCTGAAGGCCACATGAAGTTTGGAGGTCTGTAGTGATTGACTCTGCAGAAAGTTGGCGACCTCTTCGCACTATGCGCGTCAGCATCCGCTGACCCCGCTCCGTCAGTTTACGTGGCCTACCACTTCGTGGCTGAGTTGCTGTCGTTCCCAAACACTTCCATTTTCTTATAATACAGCTGACAGTTGACTGTGGAATATTTAGGAGCGAGGAAATTTCACGACTGGATTTGTTGCACAGGTGGCATCCTATCACAGTTCCACGCTGGAATTCACTGAGCTCCTGAGAGCGACCCATTCTTTCACAAATGTTTGTAAAAACAGTCTGCATGCCTAGGTGCTTGAATTTATACACCTGTGGCCATGGAAGTGATTGGAACACCTGATTCCAATAATTTGGATGGGTGAGCAAATACTTTTGGCAATATAGTGTATGTATAGACCTGTCGTCACAGGATTTATACATTAACCTAAAATCACAAGTGAGACAGTGATCTAATGACCTAGTGACCTTTGTTTTGAAGGCAAGTGTTTTTTTCTTTGAGGTTTAGAGAAGATATTTTATAACAAATGTATACTACATAGTGCTAAATGAATTAGTGCATCATATTTATATTTAAAATTGATGTGTAAAGACTCAATAAAGCATTACATAAGGCTTTAAAAAAATTTATTGGGAAAAATCAACAACGTCAGTTTTCATAGAGTGCATTACAGATAAAAATGCTTAATTGTATTCTGTAAATTAAAATGTAATTACAGGCATTAGTCTAAATATTATGATTTGTTAGAGTTAAATCTTGTTTCTTAATTAGTTTTTAGCCTAGATGTTATTTATTTTATTTTATTTGTGCTTTTAATCCTGATGTAACATGGTGTGCAATAATAAATTACATTCCATAAGACCCATGTTTACTGGAGTTTACCTGTAGTAGCTGGACACTTACTTATTGTTTCTTTACACTTCCTCTTTTCCCTCTTTTCCCACATTTCCTTCCATCGCTTTACCCCGCCATTCTTAAGGCTCTATTTTTTCTCCCCCCCCCCCCATCATCTCCCTGATCATTTTTACTTACTAATTTTGGATTCTTCTGCCTCTGGTTCTCCTTCCACATACCTGAAAAATCCCCATAATATATTATCCATCATATTTATATCCATGACATTTAAAGCAACTTCATCTTAATTTATCAAAAATGATAACTATAACTTTTTCATAATTAAAAGAAGTATGTGTAGAATGCTGTGTATATACATATTTGGATCGCTAATTACAATGTCTTGTTAACCTTCATTAAATATATGAAATAACATTAATCTCTTTATTTTAATGTAGAAAATAGTTTTTGTTTTTTATAGTTCAAAAACCACATTGTTCATATAAGCTAAAGAGAACATTTTAGAAAGCCCCATTTAGGTTGCTAGCTGTCCCCCATTTCTTTTGCTGAAGTTGTCATCTTACTTTGAGGTGCACAAAGCTTAGGTTGAGCCTGCACTTTGGATTCACCTACAGAGGAAGCCAGATGCTAGTTGATCAAAGTAAAGAACCATCACTCCTTTTTAGTTGGTTTTAACAACTGCACCACATACAACACATCCAACTGTCTCTGAAGCACTGTGTAGTGTACCGTCCAGTGACTCATCAACTTCAGCAAAAGGTCTCATTTTTCTATTAGGGTTATAAATTTGTGCTTGTATCCTTAGAGTCAAGTCTTTCCCTTTTAAATGTGAGTCATAAACCTGTTTTTAATAAGTCTGCCTGTGTCAGAGTTTGCCTTACTTAGTCATTATCTAAGGTTTTGATGTATTCTTTACTTGACTTGCTGCTTACCTCTGGCTCATGAGTACCCATAAAAATCAACTTATAATGCTGTGTAGTACCCTCAAAGACGCTGAGGGAGTTGGTGGTCCTAATCCTGTTCATCTCAGTTAAGTTTATTTCTACAGCACCAATTCAAACCACGTCATCTCAAGGCAGTTTACACAGACAATCCGATCAGACCATTGTCAGATTGGTAAAAAGTTTCCTGTCTATGACCAGCTGATCACAATGAGCAGTTATCCCCCTGACCAAGTTGGGGCCCTAAGCGAAATGTTATTTGGAAGCCTCCCTCACCACCACCCCCGCCCCTCACCCTCAATTTAATTTAATTTCAATTCAGTTTATTTATATAGCGCAGATTAACAACACGTAATTTTATATCATATAATTTTTTACATATGATATATTTGGAATGGAGAGAGATGTGATGTGAAATCTGTTCCTTTTAGTATGTCCACTTCTGTCTCCTTGAACCCTAGTCAGTCTTGGCAGATTGCCTCTTAATCTGAGACTAATTCTGCTAGCCGTTTCTTCCTGTTAGAAGGGAATTTTCCTCCTAACTCTCACTACAAGCTTGCTTGGTGTGATGGATTGCCTTTGAGTTAATAAGCCGATGCAATTAGCCGATTTTCCTTAGATAGAAAACTTTGAACTAATCTGACTGTATGATCTGCGGATATTGTCTCTGTAAAGTGCCTTAATATGATGTGTAGTGAATTGGTGGTGTATAAATGAACTGAATTGAACTATATCTCACCTAAAGTTTATAGCTTATAGATGGCCACCAACAGGTCTTTTTTTGCCACTCTTTTTCAACAGAGTTGAATGCATACGTACAGTGTTTTCAAGGCATTCAACAAAAGTTCATCAGGGAAAATATTCTCCATTCTAGACTGAAAATGGAAATATTATCTCCACCTAATGAGTGACAACTTAGTTTTTCATGACACAAAGTTGTATTTCAAAAATAGTTTTGCTTTTTTTTCTCTTGCTCGTGATGTTGCTTGTAGGACATGTTAATATCTCATCTACAGTAGTTCTGCAAGAAAGCGCCTGCCTGCACGCACACTGACCAACTGGTCAGACTTCAAGAGGTGAAGATCATTCCACGGTCATATTACAGGTGGTGTCTTTTCTCTCTGCTTCATGGTATAGAGCATATGTGCAACAGTGTGCCAATCCTTTGGGTTTGTTCTCCACCGCGCTGAAAATGTGGCCCCAGTTGGAAGATGGGGCCGTACGCATAGCACGTGTTCTTAATGAGAAAGAAGATATTCTCTGGCATGTCGGCATCACTAACTCTACAACAATCCCTCCTACCAAGGATGCTTCCAGCTGGTAGACATACAATAGGGACATAGAAGCATTGACCCTAAATACTTTCTTTTTTTTTAAAAAGGTAACAGTAACTAGCTCATCAGGGGACTCTGTTTAGGAAAGAGAAAAGTTAAGCAGATGAGCTCTGAGACAGTAGTTTTTTTATGTCAAAGGGTTAAAAAAGAGCACATACAGTTATGCCCCTTTCCCACTGGCCAAAAAAAAAAGTTTAAACATGGAAAGAATCAGCTTTTAGTGGAAGTGGGAACAGCTCACTGACAAGTGTCTACCTGGATCAAAGAAGTCACTGGTGTTAAAATTGCCTCAGCTCTGATCAGCACGCTGTGGGAACACCAGAACCGGGTTGACCCGCTAATTTATGTGATTCCATTGAGCGCAACCTATGTCAAAATGCTGCGCCGGTTGCACCTGATCTAACAAGCCAAAACAACTCTGTTTACATTTGATAAACATCTCGTAGCACTAGTAAGAGGGATTGGGACAGATGATGGAGCAGGGGTGAACAATTTTGAGGGCCGGTATCCTGCAACTTTTAGATGTGCCTTTGGTTTACCACACCTGAATCAAATAATTAGATGACTGAAAAGACCCAAGAGGAAATTACTGCATGCTGAGGAGGTAACTCAGCTATTTGATTCAGGTGTGCTGGACCAAGGATGGATCTAAAAGGTACAGGATACCGCACTGCAAAAAATATAAACCTCAATAAGTTATTTTTTCTTAAAATAAGTGTGTTTTTCCTTGATTTGAGGAGGTAAAACAGACACTTTGCCAATGGAACAAGACAATTTCCTTTTAAAATAAGAAAAAACTATTTTATCGTCTTATTTCAAGTAAATATTATCTAACTATCTTATTTTAAGAGTGAAAATACTCATTCCATTGGCAAATCATCTTATTTACCTGCTCAAATTAAGGCTAAATATACTTAATTTAAGCAATTTTTTACTTATTTCTGGATTGTTTTTGCAGTGTGGAATTGCCGACCCCTATAAGAGAGCGATACAATAACGCACACTGACTAAGCCCTGACTTCCTTACATGTTGCTCTCCATCGTTTACTTTCCTGATTTCAGTCGCAGGTTGCTCGCTAGGGGGTGGACCCATGCTTTTTTTTGCCAATGGAAGGGATCCAAATGCTAATTGTTTCCCTAACTGATGTCAACCCATATTTGAATACTGTACCAGCATTAAACCTCTGATTTTAGTGGGAAAGAGGCTTGAGTCATAGTAGACACTGAGCCGATCACTATATCTAGGAGAGAAACAGGACTACATTTGAAAACAAGCCCATTTCTATCATCTATAATTGAAAGTGTTGATGCAAGCAGCACAGCTAATACATTACCCTACTATTGAGTTACAGACAAACAGAAACAGACCAGATTAATCTAATATCATGAAAAAAACAGAGAGAACATTTACTTAGGGGTTGAAATAACAAATACTACAGAATGGGTGAATACAGATAAAAAGAAGCAGAATGATAAAAAGTGGTCCCTACATATGTCATTCAGCAGCTTAAACCTTTATCCTGTTCCCTCAGTAGTTATGGAAACAAGTCTTTCTATGTAAATCTTATTTTTCAGAAAAAGCAACATTTTACCACATTATATAAACAACTCCTATAATGATGGCTATCAGCATTTAAAAAAAAAGAGCCAGCTTTGCTGTATAGATGTAACACACAGAGTCTAAAAGTGAATAGAGAACCAGGAGCTGCAGACAGTTCCATCAATGTCTCAGCTATAGTGTTTGGACCAACAGTACCTTACTGGACCTCAGCTGTTGCAAACAGAGTCTCTATTCTATGATTGCAGAACAAAGATTCAACTTATACAATATCCCTACCGTTTTTTGTGCCCAGCCAGAATATCATTGTGAATTTTATAGACAAAGGTTGCAATTTCTGTTGTGAACTCTTTAGGTCTTTTAACTTCAATTCAGGAATGTGTTTTTTCCTGAGAAAATCTTGAGAAAAGTTGTCATGGATTTAAGAAAAATGCCTTCTTAAGTCTTCTCCCGTAGCACATTGATCGTGTAGAAGCTAAACTGTATTATAAATGTAATGACTAATGAGTCCGTCTGTTTTTATAATTTTGAATACCAGTGGATAGACGGAGCATATCTGTATTTGCGATTGATAAATAAACGTGCAATTTTACATCACTAGATAATCATATTGCATTTGTTTAGTTTAGGATAAAAAAACAATTCACCACGTTTATGAAAAAAGCTGTAATACATTTAAAGATGCTGATGACATTATAGAAAGAATTGCACCGTGAAAGCCAAAGATAAGAGCAAGTATTTTCAGTACAGATGACCATTCCTTTATTGCAATGCTTTCCTTCGGTTCTCCCAAGGACACCCTATCCTGTATGTTATGGATCAAGGCTCTCCAACTGCAGTTCATAACCCTTAATGTCTTAGTACCACATGTTTCGCAGGGGAAGAAAAAATGTTTTGTTTTATTCAATAAAAGCTAAATTTGCAGGTCTTCCCATGAAGATTGTAGATTAAACCACACCTGGGTAATCAGTTAGGTTTCCCCTAACTGATTACTCGACTAATAATTCCACATCGCCCTTGAAACTATAAATATCTAAAGCAGTTTTCTTCTTTTGATCATCTCACAGTATTTTTTTCATATTTTGACTTTTCTTTTCAGATTTTCTACAAGTACAAACAATAACACAACACATTTTTACTCACATCTGCTCCAGTGCTGTTTGTTCTTCTCCCTCTGCGTCATTAACCTTTGGAGTATCTTTTTAAACCAACCTCGGGTAAGAACCCTTCTGCAGGTAAACATGTTTCTTACCAGTTCAGTTATGCTAAAATTGGCTAAATATGTTTATACATATCTCCCTCTGTTCACCACTGACTGTTCGCCTGTTATTTCTCAACAAAAGAATCCAGCCACAGGTGCACAGGTCCAATTGCAGCCTCCCCATAATGTTGGAAATGCCTTGAAAAGGAACAGAAAAGCCTCTAAGCAAACTTATATCCATTTTACAATATATCAATCTTATAGTATAGTACGTATTTTTATTGATATCCATTACTACTGGTTTGCGTTACTCTCTCAATTACTAAATAATTTAAGTCTACCAGTAAAAATATTGAACATCCCAGTGCTCCTTTTAATTGCATTTTAATTCATGCTCCCTTTCATCATCAAAAGCAATATCTGAAAACGTAGGTCGCACAAACACTACTGAAGAGTGCAGGGTCTAATAAACAGGTCAAAACGGAAGTCAACGTTTAGTGCCAAACTGACGTTCCAAGGCAGGAGAAAATACCTTGTTCTGGAATGAGAGTTATAATAATATATAGCAAGGCATTACTATATTAAAAAGTTATTTGCAATGTAAATATTATACACATTGATATTACAGTAATGATATATATTTCTAATATGTTGAGGAGCTCTTGTGCGCTGTTGTTGGATGTATTGCAGGAACATATCCAACATGGATCCAGTGCGGAATATCACATTGTAGACATGGATAAACAGATAGATAAAACAGATGATAATCACTGTGAGTGTTTCATCTCTTACTCTTTTAGTCCCAAAGGCTTTTCAGGATGCTCTTTCCTCTTAAAACTTTTTAAATTTTGTCTGTGTTCCAACCATGTTCATTGTGAGTGTTTCAACAAAAATGTCATTATGCATAATGACAAAAGAGATTCTTCATTAAATGAAAAATATGAAAAATAAATGCAGAAACATTTCCAGAAACTGAGATTTGAAGTAGGAATTTGGATTCTGATGCTCTTTAATGAGTCTTCTAAGTCTAAACAGAGTAAAGTTATAAAAGAAAAGCGCAGCTGGCTAATTTATCTTTGACCCGTTTCATGCCAACAAAGTTTATGCAGAAAAACCTCAAATGATAATGAGCGCTAGCACCTGTTGACTCCAAATCCAGTTTAAAATGACAGGACTCACACTATAGCACTCTATACTTCATATATCTTAAAGATACTATGTGTATTACATTAGAGTTAAGCTGCAACACTGCCTTGTTATGGTATCATAATTTGCAGTTCAATGATAAACTCTAAAAAGACTATTTGTTAACCACTTACAACAAATCTATCCTCACCCATGTTGTTTTGTTCATCTAAAGACCCAGCAGGGCAAGAGCAGGTGTGTGCCATTCAACATGGGACAACTGCACCCATCTTAAATAAATAAATAAAATGAACAAATAACCCTTATAAAAAGTCATAAAGTATGGTTATTGCTATGGGTGGCATGTGTTTGGTGAAAAGGAAGCAGACATCTTATGCTTCTGATTAAATATCTTATTTTTCTTTTATGAAATGGTATTAGTATTTCAACAACTAACATATGCTCTTTAAATGTTTTCCATTTAAACTCATAATTTCATGATTGCTTCTTGTAGCTAATGTTAAATTAGGAAGGCAATTACAATACATCCACAAAACTGTGTTTTAAGATTGAGCATAAAGAGCAGCTTATGCAATCAAAAATTAACTCCACTTTTGATTTAGAATTACCTGCCCAGGAATTAATATGGCTATTAAAAGTGCTAAACTTTCTAAGGAGTGAGCACAGCCATAAAAACAAAAAACTGGTTATCATTAACTGAAGTGTACGGTTCTGGTGAGTTGGCGTCTTCTTTGGGTCTTGATAAGAACATCTGGACTCAAGATGTAGTTTGCATTTGCTGAACACTGAATTGATTCAAGAGCTGGGGCTCACAGGAAGATGTAAGGTCTATGAATGTGATACTGTACCTTGTGAATGACCTCCTTATAATATCTACTAACATGCAAAAGGTAATATTCTGTTGCAGTTATCCATCAGCTGTCAGTTATTTCTGACCATGGGAATCTTGTTCTGTCACTCCATGCATGCAGCAGAGTGGGGAGAGGATGTAGATTCATCAAGGTAAAAAGATCCACCTGGTTAGATAATTGATGTTTCCAACAGTCTCTTGGATTTAATTGGAGCAAAGGCAGAAGTTCAACTGAAGAAACTCATTGCTCTCCTACATCCTCCTGCGACACAGCTAATCAGCTTTGAAACACACCTCCACCAATCGCCATCCAAAGTTCATCTTAAAAGGCCTCTGATGCACAACTAGTCTGCTCCTGTGCGCAGGCGGTGGTTGTGCTGTGTGACTTTATTCAGATGACTGCGTTTCAACCCACCTCCAGCCCCTCCTCCACCATCGTGGCTAAAGCTTCATCAGAGTGTCATTCCTCCTGGACTCTTACTGCGTTCCCTGTCTCATCTCAACCGGTCCGGCAGAAGACCACCATGTTGAGCCTGGTTCTGCCAGAGGTTTCTTCCCAACAGTTAGTTTTTTCTCTCCACTGTCGCTTCATGCTTGCTCATCATGGACAGTTTCTCTCAACCTGTGTTATCCAACTGGACTTCCATTTTCCAGGTCACTGAGTGAAGCTCTAGTATCAGCCCACGCAGTCCACTGGATCTCCCCATAAAGCTCAGCATACCGTCTCGCTAACTAGCAGTCTACAGACTGACCAACTTCATCTATCTCCACTCCACCACCAGTTTCAGGCCTGGGGGGGGGGGGATGGCAGCCCTATTCTTTGCACCTGTTCATGCATATCTATCAAAATTAACGCTATGTTTCCTGCCGAGGTCTGAGCACCAAAGACAAAGTAATTGTACAATACATTTCTTCTAATTGTCTTTTCTCTTTGTGTGAGTTTTTCAGATTGAACTAGCTGTTATAAAAATATTGTATCTGCATCTGGTATATTGTACATATTTTAATATTCCATTTTTGACCTGTTTTGATTATCATTTCATAATGTTGGTTGCTGAAATTTGTGAATCTCGTAAATTAGGCTGCATTCATTGAGAGAAAAGGAAATATTTTTCTTTCAAAAACAACAAAGATAACATTTGCACTTAAAGAAGCCACTTAATTCACTGTGGGCCTCTCATATAATGTACAATCAGTATGATTTTGCCACTGAAAATATCCTTGGCAGAGTTTTGCGAGTGCTTAGTTCAACTCAGTGTTTCATATGCACTGTATTTACAATAAAGGTACTCAGATGTTCTGCATCACATTTTAATTTTGGAAAAAAACAAACAAAACAAAATTGAGCGACCAAAGGAACACAAGAACTGCATATATATATTTTTTTTTATTTTGCAAAGGTACAGTGAACAGAAACTTAGTTTACTCTCTAAAAGTGTGATTCTGTTCTGCAGGGTTGGGGCTAACAGCTCATTGCTGAGTGTCCAGAGAAATGTCAGTATGCCGACAGGTTGTTATCATCAGTGCCCTTATCTTCTTCTTGCAGCTGCGCCAACAAAACGAAAACAGTCTACACATCCAGACAGCCAAGGTTTTATGGCCCATTGCTGCAGCTGTGTAACAGTAATCAAGGGATCAACTTAAGGCACATAAAATTTCAATACTTCAGCTGTAAAACAATGGAACTAAAATTGTAGTTTGTATGCTACACTATGTATGAAGCATATGTTAAATATACTAATATTTTTGCTAATCAATCTAACCATTGCCTATTAATACTTTTAGTAAAATGACAATACCTTAGTTGATGAAGAATAAAAAATTAGAAAACATTTATTTTAATTGGACATTCAAGCTTGTCTGCTATTGTTTCTGTGAGAGTTTTGTTTCATAAAAACCTTTGAATTACCCTTAGATCTTTGTTTCTGCAGAAAGGTCCAACTGTGTTTTGGTCAAGAACCTAATTATTTCTAGGTAGCTGGATGTTAAAATGACATTATACTCCTGTGCACACTTTCATACACATGGAACAAACTAATGGTCACATATGTATTTTTTCTTTATTGTAAAGCCGCATTTACACTACCTTTTTGAAACTGTGCCGAGATCGGTCTGAGCATGGTAAGCAAGATGATTGTTGAGTATAAAAGCTACGAAAAACTGAACTGGACCATGCCAGACACAACCAAATTGCTTTAAACTGGTACTAGTTCATCAGTAGCGCGCAGCACGGTTTGCTTTTGGCACAGTTCTCAGATGACAAAGAATGCATGAGCAGACTGTGTCATCTCTTTACAGACAGCCTCCTTAATCAGGAAATTTCAGACATTCATAAAAATACTGGCTTCCCTACCATGCCACGATTTCCATTGATGATTCTGCTTAGCAGTGTGATGAACCTTAATGTCTGTTGTTGTTTCCTGGATCTGTAAGCCCTGATTAGACTATCGTTTGTCATATCCACTTCCCGAAAGCTGACTCTGTGAAGTAAATTCACCAAAGGCTGCCTCTTCACCTGACTCTAAGCAAACAATGAAATATCACAATTATAACCAAACTTCCTGAATGTTATGGGCGCCGCCATGTTGATTTGCTTGTTTCCCTCTGGAGAACAGTAGTTTTATAGATCGTCACTAGGAGGCGAGGAGTCGTGCTAGAGTGATGCGTAAGCGGTCGTAAGGAACCATGCTCAGCACTGATCCGAGCTCAGTCCGAACTCGGCCCAGATTGGTTTTAGAGGGTAAGTGTAAATGGGGCTAAATATAATTGTGAGATCACAGCTGCAACTGTATGTTAGATTGACAGTTGTTTCTTTTTTCATAAGTTTCTCATTTGATTCTTTGTTGAAAATCAATTTCTGAAAATATGCTGTAAATGTAATGGAGCTTATAAAGGAAGCGCCTCTCAACCTTACATAGAGTTTGAGTAATGTTCATGGACAGCCCAAGTAACATATGTGAAGGATGCAAAATGTAAATTGAAAAATGGAAAATAATTGCACTGTGTGCAAAATTTTTTACCAGCTAATATTTTCTTAGTAATTAGTAAAACTTCAGAAATATAGGCCTACTTGAAAAGATCAGCAGGTTTTAAGAAGAAAGTAATGTATGAAGGTCTAAAGAAATGTACAGAAGTTTTAGTGAGGCAGCACTGAGCTAAGAGACTCCACTTAGTTTTAAAGCATCAAAATCAAAGCATGATGATTTGTAAAAGAGATCAAGCAATGTTTCTACATTAAAATTTAATTCAAACTTAACACAGGAAATGACGGGTCCTTTTTTTCCTTCTAAAGGTTTGTTTAATCTTCACACACATGCCAAATAAAATCTCTTTGATCCTCCTTTCCCCTTTAATCAGTGTACATGCTCTCATACCCTCCTCCCTTTTCTGTCTCTCATTCAGACTTGTTCCTCCATAACCCGTCTGTCTCCTTGTACTGGTTTCATTTCTGTTGACAAAGCATTACAGAGCCCCCATGTCTTGTAGTGCCTAATTGGTCCACGTAGACTAATTTAGCATCTAATTACCGCACTAGTTTTCATGCAGCTGAATTTTCAGGGTCGTGTTTTGCCTTTAGATAACTTTGCTTCCCTTCAAGGCTATGCAGTTGCTCACATTTCAGTGAAACATATGAAAAGCTGTTTTATGAGATTGATAATGTTTTTTAAGATTATTTAAAAATGAAATACAATCCTTGTAAATGTAATATGGTATAATCGAAACATCTTAAATCTTATCAATAGGGATTTTTAATTATTAATCTAATTTAAGAAAATCTGGAACTATTGTCTGCCATGTCATAAGTTTGCAATCCTAGGATTTCTATTCTCTGGGCTGTGGAAATAGATTCACCTTCTATATTCATATCACTGGTCTAAAAAAACCTTAAGAATTTTCCCATATTACTTGCATTCACTCCAAAACACCATAATACTTAAGAGGATTATCTTCTTGCTTTGAATAGGTTTGGCCATTTGCAAAGTTGTATCACCATGTTGTACCCTTATATTACAATTTAGTTATTCTTATAAGGAGGTGAAAAGTTATATGGGTGTGAAAAGGTATACATTTTTTTGAGGAATACATACCACTATAAAACCATATTAATGTAAGTAAAACTCTCCTATGTGCGGCATTACGTCAAACCACATTAAGCATTTGAAAAAAAACACTCTTAAGAGATGTTCATGGAAAGAGTGAAAAGCGCTAGTGGTGAGAGCTGGGCAGGGCCTAGTCAGTAACTGACAGGAGCACAGTGGCACTTATATCGACACAAACATGCCGAGCAAAACAGTCAAAGTCATGGCAGAGTAGTGGTATGAGGCAAAGGGATTCTTAACTGGAGACATAAGATGGGGGCGGGTTCTGTGAGACCCATTACTATATTGTTATCCAGGGGGATGCAACATGTCTCTCCTCTTTTGGTTTCTCTAACAGTAACTAATGTATGTGCTCTCTTTCATCCTCTGACATGGGAGCTCGCTTGGAGCTTGTCTAACTGGCTGTGTGTTTCCTGGACGGGGCTGCCTGTATTCCTTCTTTTTTTTCTATCTCTTCTTCTGTCTTCTTGAACCCCTTAGCAGATGGCAGCTCACATCCAGCCTGGTTCTTTTGGACGTTTATTCATCTTAAAAGAGAGTATTCCTCTCCACTGTCTCTTCAACCATGCTTGGCATGAGGGATTGCTTTGGAGTCAATGAGCCTATGCAATCAGCTGTTTTTTCTTTGAATGAAAACTGAACCAATCTGACTGTATGATCTGGTTGAATAGTCCCTAAAGTGCCTTGAGCTGACATGTGTTGTGAATTGGTGCCATATAAATAAACTGAAAAGAATTGAATATATAAATTTGATGCATGCATCACAATTAACATTGATGTTTTTCACATGTACAATTAGAAATAATGCCTCCTTTTAATGTATTGAATGTGTCACTTTAGACTTTCCATGCTTGTTCCAGTGGCACTTTGTCCTAAAAACAGCCTATTGCTTATGCGCCATGTTTAAGTATGAAAGAAATATTATGGTCAAGATATTACTTTAGCAATTAAGGTTCTACGGAAGGCTTGTCTGCATATTCACCTCCACTGCTGCACCTGTCTGATTCTGATGTTGGAGTGGTAGATATGCGTGGTAGTCTCATTAGTGTAACACCAAATAGAAACAGCACAGCCTTTTAAAGATACAGCAGTAGAGGTTTAAAAGTTCCCCTGTTTCCATGATGCCTAGCTGGCTTTTGTGCTTCGCTGAACTCGGCTGGAAACCAGCTGCCATTCGGCTGGCTTTCAGCCTGAAGGGCAACTTTTAAACCGCTACTACTTTACCTATTGGAGAGCTCCTAATTATAACTTCATCTAGCAAAAATAAACATCAGATCCCTGACAGAAACTGCTGAGTTTGTTAGTGCCGTCAGAGCCCTACCAAACCATGATGACAGTATGCACAGAGAG
Organism: Cyprinodon tularosa; assembly: GCF_016077235.1. Taxonomy (NCBI): domain Eukaryota; kingdom Metazoa; phylum Chordata; class Actinopteri; order Cyprinodontiformes; family Cyprinodontidae; genus Cyprinodon; species Cyprinodon tularosa. Next base: position 430,468 of record NW_024039442.1, on the reverse strand, counting down.
CAGGCTGTCTGCAGATGAGATGTTCCTATGGTGAGAGTACAGTTTCTCTGTAAAAGAAATGGAGCCCCTACCTGATCCGAGGCAGAGGGGAAAATTCAAGCACTGTATTTTCTACCAGAGCAGCTTAATAAAATTTAAAAGAGCACCGCCAGCAGCCAGACAATTTGGTTAAGATGGGAGGTGCAGGTCCTTCCTTAAAACTGCAATGGCAAATTAGACGAAAGAAAAATAAGAAATGTTGTTTTTTTTAAATAAAAAATCAAGCCTATATGCAGCATTTCTTTGTCTAATGGAAACAGGGGAAACTTTTAAACTGCTATTACTTGAAAGAAAAAAAACATGTTCATGGTCATAAATTGAAGTTAAGTTCAACTTAAGGTACCGTAGTATAATTTCAACCCCTATACTATCACCTAATGGATGGAGGATCTAACAGGATTATGCGACTAGGTGGGTATGTAAACTCTGTTAATTGAAGTTGTGTGTCTAAAATTCCTACATTTCCCTCTGTAGGTGTTTTTTGGGGGTTTTATATTGAACAAATTACAGCCTTAAACATAATGATTCTTAACCTGACAATATTCCGAGCAGTGTAGGTGGAAGATTTTCCATTTCTTTTTTCCTTGGCATGGCAGGGAAGGGAACGGAGTTTCAGTGGATGTGTTGGTTCTGTTAACAAGTGAACATGACTTGAGATCATAAAGCTTCCTGGTTTAAGTATGTCAATAGACCTTCATTTGAAATGACTGCGTTAGATCTGAATAAACTGCAGACATGTGTAAAGTGTCTATGCTGGAAGAACCTCAAATGGAGGTCAGTTTTGACTTTGTTTTTTTAAAAATTAGTAATTAATTCATTAAAAAGTACTCCTTTAATTACATTAAAATAAAAACCTTTACATATCAGCCCAGTGATGTGAGCTGGCTAGAACGGAGAGAGGGCCGCATGCGGTTCAAGAGCCACATGTTCGTCATCTCTGTTGATGATATAACACCTGACTCACCTGTTTCTATCTTAGAAATTGTTCTGAGCACAACTGAGTCAATGTTTTCTAAAGGTAAACATGTTTCTCAGCAGTTATGTTCGAATCTAAAAGTATGGTTCTAAAGAATATTCTATCAGAGGCTGAGCATATCAAGCCACACCTTTCAGATTTTTTTTGTATGGAATAATTGAATCATATATAATATTATTAACCTTCTGTAGGGAATTTGTAACAAAATGTCAATAAAATAATGCCGGTTTGAAGTTGTTGGCAGGATATGAACAAGTTTGAGGCAAAATACAAGCAAAGAATTTTGCAGAAATCAGTGCAAGCAGGATTTACGACCCCTGGCAATATTACAGAGATAGTGTTGTATAGGGCTGGAAATGGCATCCATGTATTGTGTGTAAAATATAGCCTCTGAGCAACACCTATTGAAGCATTAACAGTGTTTTGTAGATGGCACACATTTTTTAAAACACAAAAAGGAAGACAGTAAGCCTTTGTAAATTCTTTCTTTTCTGACTTTACCAAAGCTGAAAGCTCCATTTTTTAACTTGTTTTCTATAGAATAATGCTAATTAAAGCTGAACTGAAAGTTTAAAACATGGCACAGCCAATGTTTAGATCAGTAACTGCTCTCACTGAGTCACCTCTAGTTCAGGAGGGAGGTTGATTTTTGTTTACTGAACCAGTAAAGCATTGGTGCCAAGACCATCCTAGAGAACTAGAGTCTGTATTATGTTGGAGGAAACAGGTAGATAGTAACACTTTCAAGATATGGCTGCAGCACAGTTTAGCTTTAGAACTAGTGTGTTTCCAAAGAACACTGTGTTTGATGGGTGAAATACAAGAGCAGAAAAAAAAAGAACAGCTTAAGTGATAGGAAAAAAAGTCTACCTCTACAAAATGTAATGCCAAAATCTCCTTTTAAATGTATAAGGAAAAACTATAGTATACTGTATATGCAAATGAGTAGGCCCAAATGTACACACATCTTTAGTAATCCCATGAGCCTTTAACATTTTTTAGCCAAACTATTTCTGTAATTAGTAATTAGATAAAAAGCAAACAAAGTAAAACTTTAACAGTGAAGGACAATGCAATGCTATAATGAACAACTTCTTACTTTGCATGTGCAAGTTTTTTAGTCATTCTTTTGTCCTTTAACTTCATAGAAATGTGCAATTACTAACAGATTAGTTGATAAGATGTCAAGACTGAAGAGGACTTGATATAATACAAAAGATATAATAGTGCTTTATTTGTTTTATAGAGCCATGCCTGCCAGAAGATACTGTATCCCAAAGCCAACCGACCTTACCAAGTTTCAGGAATATATGAGCCAACACAGAAACAAGAGAGGAAAACAATAATAATCATTGCTTCCAAAGAAGAGACAATGCAATCACTATAGAAGAAAATAAAAGAAAGTGTCTGAATTGTGGATGCTAAATTTTGAATTGTTTTGTATTTATTGACTGTGATGTCAACCAGTCACTCAGTGTCATGGTAAAACAACAACAACACAATAATTCATAATTATGCATAACAATGCAATAATTATTAAATTAAAGGCTATCACACAAATAAAGCGAGAAACATTAACCTTTTAACTGTAACCGTGATACACCAACTGCACCAGTTCTCGTAACATGAACAAGCAATAGATCCAGGGTAATGACAGATTAAAACATACGGAATGTAAGGCATACATGGTTGAAAAATTAATTTTTTCAACCATGAAAAACTTTTTCGAAATTCCAGACCCGTCAAAAGATGCAGTAGTAAGAGAACAAGCAGTGGTAGTATCTCATCAATATTGAAAAGCTGACAGCCATTTGTTGTTGTCTATGTGTCACTTCTAGACTTCCAGTACATTTAGCACTGACCATGCTCAGTAATTGATTATACTCTGCTATTGCTTATATTTTAAAGAGTTTCAGGAGGTCTTTATGTAGCAAAGGTCAATAACGAATGCACCGATGCTATCGCTCTTCAGTTTAGCATTTCCCTCACTTATTCCATGACCAGTGAGTGAGCAGAGACATAAGTGGTATATATTGGTTTTGCTAGGCCATTGACAAGCTATTACTTTATAATTTTTCTCTGTAGAATGTTTAAAGCCTCTCATGTTCCCTCCTCTTGATGTTGCGGTCTGTTATGGTGACCATGTTTTATCACTATTACCTATTCCGTCAGCTTTCTGCCATTCAAATATCAAACTGGTAATTATTCACTGCTTTGTCCATCTCAATCCTGCAGTTCCAAGAAAATCTTAGATCCATCACTAAAATCCAAGGGAAGCAAAGTCTCATCAAAGTCTTAAGACCATCCACGATGGGCACTCTCTGATGTAGTAGTCCTTGCCTTTAGTCCATATGTCTAGACATACAGTACTAACCATTTATTGGAATTTTGAAGATTGGTTACTCCCCGAATCAGGTGTTGGTCTGTGCTGTACAGGGGACTTTGGATTCTGCTATGATAGTTCATCCTGATCATTCTTTTCCCCTCAATAATAATAGTTATTATTATTCATTGAAAGTGCCTTACCAAACACTTGAGGACTCTGAATAAAAAAAATATAATCAACAATACACAACATTAAAAACAAGACATGGCTTGGTTTAAACAGGGGAAGAGTACCAGTATGGCAGATTTTATGAGGAAGTGAATCGCAGAGTTTGGGAGAAGAGCTTCAGAAAGAAAGGACGATAAGATGAGAGTTGCAGTAACCAATACACAGGCCAAGAAGGCTGTAGACAACAACAGAAGAAGACCCGGTGGAAAGAGAGGAACAAAGACAAATGTTTCGGTCATGATAATACACAGAACTGGTAATGTTATTGAAATGGGTGGAAAATTAGAGTTCTATCAAGCTGACACTTAGACTTGATCTAAGGAGAGGGAAACAGTAGAACTGTCAGTTGAAAGAGAGAAATTTTCAGTCCTGGTTAAAACCGATTTGGTTCCTACCAGGAGGATCTCTTTTTTTGTTTGCTAATTGGCATCAAGAAGAGGTAAAGCAGGCTTTACTTTTAAGGACAGGAGGTGAGGTATAAGGAAGGGAGTTTGGAGTTAGGCTTAAAAGATGAATAAATCTGGATGTCATCCACATAACAATGAAAATTAATATTCAATTTCCAAAAGATGTGACTGTCACTGTGGGGTGAAGGATTTTGAGGACCCAAGTGCAGAGATCAGGAGGCAGAGGTGAGCCTTGAAGATTTCATAAGTTAGCTGAGACCAAAATCCAAAGTGCAAAAAATACAAGGAACCAAAACACCAGAAAACGTAAGGGGAAAACTCAGGTGGGGAGCCAGAGATGAGGAAACAGCAAAAAGAACACAGAACCAGCTCTGGGTTACTGCAGAGGTGGAGTATATAAGGGGAACAGAACAAAGGATGGACTAATGCGCTAAATAAGGAGCAGGTGTGAGTGGAACTAACAAGGAGGAAGTCAAGGGGAAAGGAAACAAGCACAAGGAAGCATCAGAGAGTAACTAAAGACTGCTTGAATATAATGGAAAATAAACTAAAGATCAACAAAACAGAATAACTAATAACTGAAAACTAAAACCATTACAATGACTGGTTGGTAGAGGGAAGATGAAGACAAGTATTTTAGAAATAAAAGGCAAGTTGGAAACAGGCCAGAGGTTTTTGAAGTTGTTAGGATCTGATTCAGGTTTCTTCAATGTAGGAGTAATAACTGCTGATCTTTAGAGGGAAGGAACAATTCCAGTGGTAAGAAAGAAGTGAATACTAACAGTTATGTATGGGACTAGGCATGGAGCATGGGTTATTTAATCAAATAACTTTTGGACTGCTGCCACAAATTCCCTTAAAATCATAAATGTTTATCCTTCGTTTTAAGCATCACACTGTTTTTGATTAGTTTAGATTTATTCTTTAGAAGAGTTTTTTCTGTTTGTTTGTTTTTTTTTTTGGTAAAAAAATATTTGTCACTTAATTCCAAACTGGTAGCAGTGAATGAAGTCTGATCAATAAACAAAATTGGAGGCACTTGAAGCCTAAGCAAAAAAGTGAATCTTCTTTATTGTTTGAATCAAGCTCAGTCATTGAAGTGTTTATTTTCACATAATCAGCCAAGTAACATTATAAATATAAATCTGTCTGTCATTACACCCCAATAAGGTTCCTGATTACGTTCTTTCACTTTCATTTCTCATAGAGGGTCTATTTAGTAACATTGTGAATCTTTTCTAGTCTCCCACACTAATAAAATAAGATTTGATTAAACTGTGATTCATCTGTCACATTTTGTTCATCTTAATCAGATGCAGATTGTTTGTTTCTATATTTCCAAATCCGTGGCCATGTAGGATCTTAATAAAGAAATAAATGAGGTGCTAAATGAAAATTATCTAAATAAGTTTTGTCATAAAAAACCAAAACAAGTATTTCATGTAATTCAAATGTCTAATCATCACTAAAGCTTTTAATTGCGGGATTGAAACAAGCTGCAAATTTGTTATGGAAGAGAGCTGTCAAGATACATAGGTATGCGACAGCTTTACTAGGCATATGCCAGTGAGTTTGATAAAACTCTGTTTGAAGTTCTATATTATTTACTCAAATTATATATATAAAGTGATCCAAGATTAAATAAATCTTTCAACAAGCACATTATAGTTTCACTAAAACTTTATTTGGCCTATTCAAGAACTGTGATGAATACATGAAGGAGGACAGTAGCACACATGACTACTGTTTACGCTCTAGAACGTTGATAAAGTACAGGTCAGCAACCTCTCATTGCTCGTATATATAGTGGGTAGAACAGTGTAATGTGAAGGACCAGTAGCGCTATACACTGTAATCTGTGCTCACCAGTGCAGCTCTCTGTGGCGGTGAGCAAATTATTCTGCCAAGCAGAAGTAGATTCATAAAATCCCTCAGGTAGCTCTGTTCATTTATCTACATTTTCCAGGGCTTCCAGATGCGAAAAGCAGGTGGCATATTTTTGGATAGGAAATGGAGTATTTTTAAGATGCACAGTTCTCTAAAGGGGAGTGAGAATGGACAGAGGGCTGCTACTAGGGTTTTAACAGCTAGCAGAGATGTAGGCGACAAGATCATAAGGTGGAGGGTATCAAATGGGAGGGAGTTCCACCTTGCAGCCCTGTGAGCCCCCACATCATAAATGTCTCACTGGTGAGATAAACTGAAATGAAAATGCCCTCATTTCTAATTTTTCCCCTCCTTAAATTCAATTTCTAGATTGGTGGCAAACCCAGGGAGTCAAATGCAGTGCCTTGAGGGGGCAATCATAGTAAAGGCAGAAAAGATTTGCTTTACCAGACAGGAAAATTATACACAGGAATAATCCGGGGATCTACCAATCCCCCATCCCCTTCTTTACTGTTTCAAATACAAAGTGTTGTAGAGGAAAGTTACAAATCTCCATGATGAGCCTTACATTAGCATTGTTTTATTGGGTTTGGGGCCTACAACACTTGCTAGCCAAAAAAACAATGATGTTTTTTTTTTACATTAATGTATGCTAATCTGAAATAGAAACTATATTTAACACTACCCACTCCTGCAACAAACTGGAGAAGTCATTTCTCTCTAGAAAAAGTTATGTTTATTTTGATAAATAAAAGAACAAAATAAATTTTGTTTATCGATAGCTGCTTCTCAAAACATTTTTATTTTATTTTATCTAACTATACTTTGCTTCCTTAACAGTTCTTTGAGCCTCATCAAATCATAAATCAAAGGCATTTTAGTGCATCTTTGGGGTGTGCAGTAAAGTGTCAATATGAAATCAAAAAAGTTTAAATGGTACAGCTTTGCACTTCATGCACTGTGTCCCACTTTATGGAATATATATTGGTTTCTGTCAATAACAGCGTTCCTTGACAGTTTATAGATTTTATTTGTTGTTTATTTTAGTACATTTATTATTATTAAAACAAAGTTCAACTTAGTTAATCTAAATAAAATTTAGAATATTAAAGCTGCAACAACTGTAGGAAAATTCTGACAATTGCTTTCCTATATGCCAATAGACTTTTTTTTAGATGAGAATGTTACAGATTTAATGTAACCTTTACTTAAGTAGTAATAGTATTACAACACTTCATGATCCAGCTGCAGTTTTTAATGCATTATAATTTTTTTTAACTAGATGTTTGTAATAAGAATAAAATTATAGTAAATGTGATAACAGTCAGAAATTATTTTTATCTAATGGTCTATGATTTTTAAGGTATTACTGTAATAGCTATATGTAAGTTTGTCCTGACTCTTTCCATTAATTAAATTCAGAGAAGTTCAGATGCTTTGTAATCACACCATTCAACTCTATTTCAAGAGTTCATCTATTTGCATTGGTTTATAGTGTTTGGCAACCGATTTCATTTCCATTTCCATTTGAAATCATCTGTGACTCTTTGCTTTCTGTACCCTTGAAACAGAATAGAGTAAAAGGTGGAATGAAATGAACATAAGCAAACATTCGTTCTAGTTTTCAAACAGCCTTGCTTACCATTTAACTTTTCCAAAGGGCTGTAAAAGACTGACATAAATTACTTTGATCTTTTTCTTATTTTTGCTGCTCTTAGGAAAATGATGGCACACATAGAACACACACAGAAAAACACTGATCAAAGCCATTCAGGATTTTCAGCATGCAGTAAAGCATAAAATCATCAAGTAATTGCAGAAATTCATGACCTTTTATTTGAACGATGAATATGCTCAGTGGTCTATTTGTTGAAGCATAAAAATATGTCTTCAGTTACATTTTTCTGTAAGTGGGATATCATCATCTGTCTAAAACCTCCCAAGATGTGAGTAGTTTTTGCTCTCTCCCAACACTGAAGGCATTATGAGGAAAATTATTGAGAGAACCAATGCGATTACCTATCATTAGACGGTGTGAAATGCTGATGACTATATTTCTAACAGCAGTTCAGAGATAAGCAAAGAAGAAAAAGTGCAGAATTTGCAGATTTGATCCTATAAATGTGGTCAAATCCTAATGTCCCCTTTGATACTATTGCATTTATTCCTACAAAAAAAGCCTCCAAAGTAAAATAATATAATATTAGTTTTCGGAAAACAACAAGTTGGGCTAAGATTGTTTTGGATCAAATAATCAGACTGTGCAGTGTTAAAGAAAAATGATTATTTTTAGTTTTTAATACAGTTAATCTTATGGCATGTGTAAAAGGTATGTTGAACACTCATTTTGAACATATTTCTTAATTTTGAACAACTTTGTGTTAATGATTTAAAACTAAACTATTGATGGGTAAGTATTCAAAGTACAGGAAGGAAAATACAGATCAAAGGGGATCTGGCAATGAGGCTCCGGTCGTTTATCAGGGAGGACAGGAGGCCAAAAAATGAGTATCTCCTGGGGGGGCAGCATCATTTGAGCCTCGAGGAGAGAAGTCTGCTTGATTCACAGAAGATCAAAAGTCTTCCAGAACTAACATCTGGGATGGTGTAAAACTGAATACAACGTAGAATGTTAAAACACTAACATTTAGTTTTTAAGACATTTTTCTAAGTACTAATAGCATGTTTTTTAAATGAAAATTGTATTATCTAATTTTAGAATTAACTAGTTTAGTAGATGATGAATGTATTTGAAAATTGTACTATCTGTGACAATATCAGAATCAAATGGAAATTGTTTGAATTAAAATGTTTTGTTTAGTATTAGAAAATTGCTCAGGATCTATGCTAAATGGGGTATTGGAAAATGTGTTAGCTTGTATACTTAGGATTGAATATTATGTTTCATAGGTGAGAAAAAGGAATTGCACCTCATGTTCTGTTGATTCTATGTGTTATTTTTGGTTTAAGGCAGGATTCAATCTTTTGGGGTGAAGAGTGCAGAAGAGCAAAATTGGGTTTGTGAAGATAACCTTTCCTTGAACCAAATTACTGAATTTAAGTTTGTTCCTGAGAATTTACTGTATGTAAGAAGAGATGGCAGGAGAGGCCCTGGATTCCACAGCTATCTGTGAAATCTTATCTTATGCTTTCTCTAGCCAGATGACCTTATAATCCTGGAGGCCAGGACAAGCTCTCCGCTCTTTTTGTTAAAGCTACAGTGTGTAACTTTTAGCGACATCTAGCGGTCAGACTGCAGACTGCAGCAACATGAACATCTCCCCCCCACCGCTTCTCCCCCCCAACAGTATGGCGAGCGTTACGGGACAAAATGTCTTCCACGACATCCGCATCACTTACCTTCTCAAGTGATGAGGTTTGTTTACATAGATAATTTTACAGATAGTATTTCATTAGTCTGTGTAGGGTATAGATTTCATGAAGACTTAAGATAATAAATATACCCGTTATTTTTTCTACATCGTTGTGACGTTTTGGCGATCTCACAATCGCTAGTTTGTTGGCTCTGCGCTGCCGTAGCGCAAAGATGTCTGCCTCCATGGCTGCAAGACCCGCTCCTGTGTAATTATAAATAACGAATTCTAAGGCAACGCAAATATTAAGGTTAAGAGGCTGAGCTCGTACATGATGATAAATAACATAGTTATGTATAATATATTACATTTCTGACTGTATATCCCTGTAATTATTACACACTGTAGCTTTAAACAAAAGAGCAAATGGCCTTTGATTTTTGCCGTAAATTAGGGGAAGTTCTAAGTTTTTCTGAGTGTCCAAGGTAGCTTCTCGCCGGAAGGGCCTGGGATCCAAAGGAAGAGAGAGAGCCAAACTTTTCCAAAGTTAACTATTTTAGAATATTTTCTTCCTTAACAGCAGCCATATAAAAGGGTCAGTCTGGAAGAATTTTTTTAAATCACAATCAATGACCTCCAAGCGCTTTGCTGAAGACAGCTAACAAATAAAGTTAGCTTTTAAGTAAACCTACTGGAGACACAGAGAATGAATGCCAATGATTCACCAAGTAGTACTTAGTGGGAATGGTGCTGATTCATCATCACTCTTCCTGTAAAAATCAGTGAATGTTTTTGTGCGGGGCTGTGATAGCAATAGTTGGCTCAGTGGTGCTACTTCCCTCACTTACCTCATGTAGAAATCAGGCACTGATTCGTTTACTCTGGTTACCTTAACCACAAAATATATCGATAAACCTAGATAGGATCCATGTGATCTTGAATGGATAACACCATTATTTATGCAATACAGTTTTTAAACATTATCTTAAAATTATCTTATTTACAAGTAACAGTTTTTTTATCTTAAAAGTCTAAGTAGAGTAGCTTTTTTGTCTTAAGAACTTCAAAATAAGGTAAGGCAGGAACCTGAACATGTCTTATAATCTGTATATCCTATTATAACTGCTAGGGAACATTAGGGAAGGAACTTTAGGGAAACTTCTATAGTTCCATGAATCAAACCCAATGTTAATATATCCATGCTTATTGCCTAAATGTAAAGGAGCAGAAGATGCATGTATATCTGTATGTGACCGATATTACCCAGTTTAACCGTAAGACCATAACTCAATGAATCATTTTAATGAACTAGTGCTAGTGATTAAGTTACACTGTAACTCAAAAGAAATGCCATTAATCACATGTGCAGAAATATCCCTGATAGTATTTAAATATTGGCTTTATAATTCAAATTGGCTGGTTTGATACCTAACCTGTCAATCAGCTACTTCTATAAACAATAGTTGCACTGATTGTTAGTTAGAACTTGAATTGGGGACACTCAGTTCCTATAGTGCCCTATTGTGATGCTAGCAAACTAATGCTAATATGACATTTTTACATCCTGCTGAGGTTGTTTCCATCGTTTGTTTTCGGTTTGTTATGTATATTATAGTATGAGGCTAAATGTGATGCAGTTTCATCATTCAATTTTAAATAAGCTTTTATATGTACAGATTGAACTATTTGACCATGATTTGAGCTGGAATCACACTTTCATCCGTTGTCCTAACAGGTTTTTAATTAAAAGACATAAAGTCACAAGAACAGCAGTTAATTCCATAACACCAGGTTATGATCTGTCATACCATAAGACGCATGTTCCAACATTGTCAGGAATGAAGCTGGGGGTTATTCAACCTGCTGCTCATCATTTAGACTATGTACCATTACATTTCAATAAAAAATGGACTAGACTGGCATGTACATTTTTCAAGTTTACATTTAAAGTTATCTTTAAATCAAATGATGTTATCCGTAAATAGAAAACTTTTAAACAATCTAATTGTAAGATCTGAAGTTCCTCGAAATGACGTGTTGTGAATTGGTACTGTATAAATACAATGATTTACATTGAACTGTTAAATAATTTATTTTTATCATAATGAATCATCGATTCCATATCAGTATGGATGTTAAGCATGTCTTTGTTTTCTTAGTGAGATCCAATGTCATTTTAAAATATTCTTTTCATTTTTTGAGCAGTTTATTTTCTTATGGGTTGGCGTTTGTTCCTGTAGGTTTCCCCTCCCCCTTAGCTATTAAAACCCTCCATTATTATTATTATTTTCTTTTTTGAAATAGCAATCACCTTTGAAGACAATTCTCAGGAAAAAAATATTGTTGTTTTACTTTTATGAAGCTTCTGTCTATACACAACAAGCTTTAGAAAAGAAAAAAAAATCAAAATCACCAATTGCTCTGATGCTTTCATGACCCTATCCATAGACTCCAAGAGGGCTGAGGAATCTCAGCTGTATTAAGCACAAGCAACAATCAAAAGCTTCCCTCTTATAATGTCAAGCTGCTAAAAATGTAACCATTTTACTCACCAGAGAGAGCACCAATACAATGAATATCCCCACACCAGAAGATAACCCTCTTCCATGGAAAACTTGAGTTTAGCTGAGTTGGGTTCGAGAGGTCAGGCAGTAAATCAAGCGGAACTCAAAATAGCTCATCTTTAAACAACAGCCCTAGTGCCTTTCCTACCACAGAGATAATATACCATATTCCAATAGTCTTATTATGACAGCAGGAATTTGACCTGCAGAGATCCATTTAGAGTTATATGTAAATATATTTTTTGTAATACTTTCTATTGATAGCAATTTTAATGACAATACTTTATCTGGATAAAATTGTAGAAAATATTGTGTTTCGGTTAGAAATATATTTTATTCTCCTCTTTTTGAATACGTAGGTGAACCATGCAGATACAAACAAAGGTAAAAAAAAAAAAGAAAAGAAAATAATAGAGCATAATAGATTAAACAGTCAGGGAAAATTTGCTAAACAAGAAAAAAATACTGTAGTTATTTTAAATATAATGGCCAGAGTTAAGAAACCTGCAAGTAAGTATTGTGACTTTGGCTACGTTAACGCTGCAGGCCTTGATGCTCAATTCAGATTTTTTTGTGAAATCTGAATTTTTTTTGTGTTGCCCTTCACATTTCCAAATATGTACTACTTGTATGTGATCTCCTGTGTTAATTGCAATCATACGACAGATGTTTCCCACATGTGCAGTAGAGGATGCAATGATGCCACAAGCCAGGGTGCTCTGTGTTTACAGAAATAAACATGGATGGTAGTGCTGGAGCACATCTAGCGATCTTTCCCAACCTTAAAAACAAAATCTTTTTAAGATGGTTAAAAAAAAAACAAACAAAAAAACTGTTTTCCGCATTATCGTCCACAATGGTTGTTGTTTTTCTTCCCGCTGGTCAGATGAATGCAACCTGGCCGTTCAGACACAGGTCGCGATTGAAAAGATCAGATTTATATTGGATCCAAGTGGCCTGGGTCGCACAGGAAAAAAAAATTTGATTTTTGTAGATTTGGGTCACTTCAGGCTGCAGTGTGAACGTAGCCATAAAATTGTGCAACGTGGAAATTTTTTTGCACACAAAAAAATACAATGACAACAGAAAAAAAGAAAACAGCAGGAATGCAGGCATTTATGGAGTTACATAAAAGAAAGAAAATGTAATCTAATATACCATTGAAGGCCAGCAGTTCAATCATCAGTTAGAATAAACAATGCAGCATAAGGAACAGGTCTGCAATACAACAACTAGAAGCAGTACTCTGAGAATTTTCAGCTAAAAAAAAAAAAAAAAAAAAAAAGAAAGTCAGACACCTGACTATGACTGATTGGAAACCTAATTAGATGATAGCTGCCATTCCACCTTAGGAGGTGATATGAGAAATGTTAGAGTTTAAATAGCTCAGGGATTCAAATATTAACACCATTGTGATCGTCTCGCCACAGCCAGATTTCTGCCTTCTTAAAATGATTATTGATCAAATCATTAACAATAGAACAGAACAATAGATCTCTGTTAAGGAGCGACAGCTCATGTCCAATGAACCACATTGCATGGTTTGGTTCTTTTGTTACGTTTTTCATTTGTTTCTTTTTTTAGGGATCATATTTTGTAAGCTCTGCAATAGTGTGGGGAAAAAAAACTTCAATATCATTCTGTCAAAAATACCATGAACTGAGTTATTCAGAAAAATCTACTCTGACCTGTAGAGTATTGCATGGCTTTTTGAGAGAAAAGAAATTGACAGCTATTACAGCCATCTGTAAAACTGTCAATCTGCATCTCAAAACATGCCTCTCAGGATATGAGTGGAAGTAATTATGGTTCATAGTGAGAGCGTGTGTGTGCCTATTGACTTCTGCTTGACTGCTTTTAGATGCAAAAATACTGTATACATATATATGATACTTTTCTAATTTCAAAAATTTTAAAAGAAAAAATATACACTATATTGCCAAAAGTATTTGCTCACCCATCCAAATTATTGGAATCAGGTGTTCCAATCACTTCCATGGCCACAGGTGTATAAATTCAAGCACCTAGGCATGCAGACTGTTTTTACAAACATTTGTGAAAGAATGGGTCGCTCTCAGGAGCTCAGTGAATTCCAGCGTGGAACTGTGATAGGATGCCACCTGTGCAACAAATCCAGTCGTGAAATTTCCTCGCTCCTAAATATTCCACAGTCAACTGTCAGCTGTATTATAAGAAAATGGAAGTGTTTGGGAACGACAGCAACTCAGCCACGAAGTGGTAGGCCACGTAAACTGACGGAGCGGGGTCAGCGGATGCTGAAGCGCATAGTGCGAAGAGGTCGCCAACTTTCTGCAGAGTCAATCACTACAGACCTCCAAACTTCATGTGGCCTTCAGATTAGCTCAAGAACAGTGCGCAGAGAGCTTCATGGAATGGGTTTCCATGGTCGAGCAGCTGCATCCAAGCCATACATCACCAAGTGCAATGCAAAGCGTCGGATGCGGTGGTGTAAAGCACGCCGCCACTGGACTCTAGAGCAGTGGAGACGCGTTCTCTGGAGTGACGAATCGCGCTTCTCCATCTGGCAATCTGATGGACGGGTCTGGGTTTGGCGGTTGCCAGGAGAACGGTACTTGTCTGACTGCATTGTGCCAAGTGTAAAGTTTGGTGGAGGGGGGATTATGGTGTGGGGTTGTTTTTCAGGAGCTGGGCTTGGCCCCTTAGTTCCAGTGAAAGGAACTCTGAATGCTTCAGCATACCAAGACATTTTGGACAATTCCATGCTCCCAACTTTGTGGGAACAGTTTGGAGCTGGCCCCTTCCTCTTCCAACATGACTGTGCACCAGTGCACAAAGCAAGGTCCATAAAGACATGGATGACAGAGTCTGGTGTGGATGAACTTGACTGGCCTGCACAGAGTCCTGACCTCAACCCGATAGAACACCTTTGGGATGAATTAGAGCGGAGACTGAGAGCCAGGCCTTCTCGTCCAACATCAGTGTGCGACCTCACAAATGCGCTTCTGGAAGAATGGTCAAAAATTCCCATAAACACACTCCTAAACCTTGTGGACAGCCTTCCCAGAAGAGTTGAAGCTGTTCTAGCTGCAAAGGGTGGACCGACGTCATATTGAACCCTATGGATTAGGAACGGGATGTCACTTAAGCTCATATGTGAGTCAAGGCAGGTGAGCAAATACTTTTGGCAATATAGTGTATCTCGGGAAAAAACACACCCATTGAATTAGGCACTGCTGTTAAGAATGTAAGTATTTTCCCTTTAAAATTATGATATAAAATTACTCAACATATATGCTAATCATTTGTTAGGAACTACCTACATAAATAACTATAGTTATTAATTTTCTATTATTTCTCACCTGCTTGCACAAATGTTCTGATATGTCCCTATTAATCATAATCAGTTTTGTGCTGTCTCTCATTGACCCCGTCATCTGGTATAACTGCTGCCGTCCTTTTATATTCGTTTCATCTCATTAGTTTAAAAAATTTCAATTCTACACATTTCTGACAGGTATTATTTTCTGTCTTGCATTCAAAGAGCTTTTATCTATATGGAAATATGGACTGCCAGTTCTTGAAAATATGTAAGGCTGAGTAAACAATGCAAGGTTAATAACACTCACTCAGACATGGCAGTCGCCACATTGTGCCCCACAAATCCTTGAGAAGACACACACACACACACACTTAACTAACAGTGAGAGTATTTAAGGAGGAAGTCAAAAGAAAGGTTGAATTAAAAGAGAAATGAAATCCATTTTCATTCAACGGGACTGCAAGCAAGACAAACATGTTTAAGAGACAGATAATTTGAAGTATTCAAAGACAGATTAATCACCACAGTATGAGCAATACAATATGCCAGTAATCAATCAAACTGTAAAATTACCAAGTGTGACAGCAATCTATTCTTCTGTTTAGCCCCTTTTGTAAATATTAATCCTTGCAGTCAGACCACTTTCACTTCAATCTGCTCTACCACAAGAATCAATTTAAGCCATAGAATGACCTCCTAGCGTTATTCTTTAGCTAAAATGTTTAGCTTCAGCACACAGCTGTCAACTCTAAAAAAAAACATTCATATAAATATACAAGTATAATATCTGTAAACCTGTCACTTAAAGATTTTTTCAGTGCCTATCATTTTGTTATGTAGTTTTATAAAACTTTATGATCATATTGCATTCTTGAGATATTCATTTTCAATATAAGTACAAAAGGTATTGTACTGTAAATTAGGTTGTTTGACAATGTATATTGTGTTATGCTGTTTTACTTAAAAAATTAAGGTAAAAGGTTTTAGTACAGGGAGTAGAGGAGTATTTTCCACTAGATCTTTACATATATTTATTCTACTGATTTGCTGTAGGACTTAAGAGAACAATAGGTATTTTTTATTCTTGTTTTATGTGTACATACAGGTACATCTGGTAAAATTTAAATATTGCGAAAAAGTTTACTTCAGTTTAATTCATTCAATTGATATATAGATTTTTTTAATTCATTTTTGTAATATTTTCACTGTGTAATATTTAGTGTCTCAGAAATTCAAACCTTGGTCTAGCAGCCCAATTGTCTAATTAACTCAAAATAGCTTTATGTTTCATAAGCTTAATACAATAATCGGAAATTGGTACGGGTTCTTCAGCCACAGTGGAAATGGGAAATTGTTGCCAAGATATATAAGGACTGTCCGAACTGAGCTGGCAGTATGGAATTGTCACGATCTTGGTGAAGATGGCTGGTTTAATTGTTCATTTCTTTCCCCTGTCATACTCTACCCTGTTTCTCATCACTGCTCATCAGATCCACCTGCTCCTGTTTCTATTTAAACTGCTCGCTCCCAGCCATCGGTGCCAGATTATTCTTGAGCCTTTGGTGAGAGTTTTTCTAGCATTACTAATAGTGTTGCTATTGCCTGATTCTGACCTGTTTCTGTCTTCGGATGATTGAGCCTGCCTGCCCCTGTTGTGATCTGTTTGCCTGACCTGTCTTCGGATTCTGTTGGATTCTGCTGTGGACTAAACCTGGATCTGCCTCTTGACTTTGCCCTATGGATTATCCTGCCTTCCTCAATCATCTGCTCTGATCTAATCTCCTGTCAGTTTTGTAACTTCCTAGGCTTCGGCGTCTGGAACTCTCTGTGAGGTAATCACTGCATCTTGTCAGCTGACCAGCTGGTATACCCTTGTTCTGAACTCTAAACCACAATAACCTGCCTTTGGACGTCCTAGCCATGCCTGTTGAAATTTTCTCCTTTCTCTGTGCAGCCTGGAACACTGCATTTATGCCTGTGGTTCTGACTCATTTTCAATAGAGAAACTTCCTACTTTGTAATTCTTGTAGAAGTAAACCCAACTGTAGGCTAACAGCTAAACTGGTGTCTTACATTTCTCTGTATTCATGTTCTTGGGCAAGTGAACCAGTGAGCTGATCTTTATGTCAATTTTGGGACATGACAAAAGTACAGGCCAGAACCAAATAAAGCAACACCCCCGAGTTTACGTCAATCGGGGCTTCGTTTGGATTTGCCGGTTTAATGGTGGAAGTTTAGAATTGTCAGATTTGCAGAGAAATGAGGTGTCGATGGGGTTTGAACTTCCCTGTACGTCCATTTCACCCACTGAACTATCGTTATTCAACTGTAACAATGTAAACTTGGTTTTGCGAGAGCGTATTGGGAGATGGAGATGGAGACCAACAAGACCTCCCTCATCTCAAAGAATTTTTCAAAATACTTGAAAAATTGAGCTTTTAATTCATATTGTGGCATCTGGCTGTTTTTCTTTAAAGGTTACTTCATCAGAATCAGTTTTATTGCCATTGTTAGTGAAGGAGTTCACAAACTAGGAATTTTTTATGGTACAATCGTGCGACATGAAACATATAATATGGAATAGGTAGATAAAATTATAAAAATATTTAAAACACTGTGGGTACAAAACTTTTTTAAAACACTGTGGGTATAATACTTTTTCATAGGTATTCATACTTTTATACTTTAAGTAGTTTTTGGAGCAGATGCTTTTTCACTTTTACTTGAGTAAAGAGGTCAAGTTGATACTTCAACTTTTACCAGAGTGTTTTTAAAACTGCAGTATCTATACTTCTACTTAAGTAACAATATAAGTGGTCACTTAGTCTAGCGTGGGTTTATTTTCTAATAGAAGTTAGATTTCAGTAATCCTGAATTATTAGAACAAAGACGTCTTTGTTTAACTTGCAGTTGTTTGTGATTTATATATGAATGGTTTGTCACTCAGGCCAGATCCACCCTCTTTTGGTAACAGTTTGACCTCTAGGTGTAATACCTAGAGGTCAGAGCAGGGAGAAAATTCTTCCTACCCACTACGAATAGATACAATGGAAGATACAAAGGAGATCTATATTTCATTGCTATTCCAAATAACAATTTGGTGTTATTCCATACTACAGTGGATCCTACACAATTATATTTTTCCAATAGACTATAAAAGTAGCACATAGCAATAGCACTCTGTTGTCCACACATTTTATTGAAGAACTTTACATGGGGGATGTGGCTCAGGGGTAGAGCGCATGCTTCGCATGTATGAGGTCCTGGGTTCAATCCCCAGCATCTCCATGATTTAATATCAATACATTCCTCTGATAATTATAGTGACTACTCATTCAATAAAATAATGTGAATTAAGAAACAAATGTGATTTGACTGAGATCTCATGTAAAATAAATTGTGGGTCACATAGTAAATGTTGCAAATTAGCAGCAGAACCACAGATGTTGGGTATCATGCAATAAAATTTTTTATGTGCAAATGACAGAACCCATAGTTTCTGACATACGTAAGAAATTTCTTAATGCTTTAACATGAATAATCTGCCATTGTTTGACTGTGGAAGTTCATACTTTAGGTCAGACCAACAGGTGGATAGAGTAAAGCTGAGGCAGATGAGAGCAGGTACAGCTGATCCTCATAACTGAGTTCAACTAAAGACACACAGACCTTCAGGCCAGAACATTTCAGGAAGCCAAGCTAATTATACCATGTAAAAAAAGATCCAAAATGCTTTAAATTTATATTTCTTAATTAGATCCCTAATAAATCCAGAATGTAATTAAAACATTTTCTTCTTAAAGTACCTAAATAATAATAACAATAATTAAACCCAATGTCATATCTAAGGTCTGATTATTCCTTAGATTCAAAGCAAAATACTTTACTTGCATAATGTAGTTATATTAAATTACAAAACTTGTCTCCTGTGGAACCAACTCTTAGTTTTGGTACATAAGATTCAGTTCAAATGTTAAAAGTAAGTTAGATCTTACTATTTTATTAATAGCTTTAGTCAACATGTTTTGCATACTCAGATTATTTTCCTTTTGATTGCCTTGTAATTTGTGCAAGCAAATGAAATGTGGACAAAAATAAAATCAAAACAAAATCAACTGTCACTAAAACAACATAATCACATTGGACACAACAAATCTTTCCCTCTTTACAAGAACGGCAACCCGCTGATACCACATCAAACCACTAAAAATTCTAAAACATTGTCTCAGAAGGGCCTCATTATATTTTCTTTTGAAAGACTAATAAACAGATTAAAAATTCTCAAAGTGTGATAAAAGGTAGTTGACATTGAGCTGATTACTGTAGTGACAGGGGTATAATTGGAACAGGTAAAAACGTGCACCATTTATTGTCTCATCCTGTCCATAATTAAAATATGACAGAGAGTTGCTGTAATATCTCACAGACTCCCACAAAACAAATTCAAAATAGTTTACTTTCACTTGCAATACAACACAAGATTTTAGCAGAAAAAAAAAAAAATTAGAAACCAACGAGTACAAGCTCGGAGTCCAACTCAAGGTCATAGAAGTAATAACCCTAATTTTTTTTTTAGTGTGACTTAATCAGTTTTTCATCTTGCTGCTGGGAATCTAGCACATTCTCTTTACTTTGTGGCTCTGAGGGTTAAAAAAAAAGAAGAAAAGTAATTATAATTTGTGACCTTAATTTGGAAAACATTCTTGAAAAACCTTGATTTTCTATTCTTTTTCAGACCTTCTACTTTGCTGTTTTGTTTGATTGATTGATTTACTTTATTGATCTGAGTAGAGAAATGCACTTGTTACATCAGTTTAAATAGTCAAAGTTATGAATGTACCAAGGGAAGAGAAAGGTGCATGGGATATATATATATATATATATATATATATATATATATATATATATATATATATATATATATATATATATATATATATATACAGTGTTGGGAAAGTTCTCTTTCTACGTGAACTAGTTCAAAGTTCAGTTCACACATTTTAAAATGAACTAGTTCAGTTCATAGTTCACAATTCCAAAAAATGAACTAGTTCATAGTTCTTTTTTTTTTTTTTCATATATTGCTCAATTACACCATAGCCTACTGTAGAACCACAGACAGCAATTATTTTATCAGTTGTAACACTGAAACTGTGCGTCAGATTTCATCTTCATATCCAGTTTTGAATCCTTATCCAACCAGGGTTTACATTAGCATTGAGGGGACAGATTTCCCCATTGTTGCTTTAACGCTTTGCTGCTGTCCATTCACTTCACACTAGCAGCAGCTGCAGCTTTCACCCCTACAGTATATTCTCAAAAACATCAGGAAAAATGTGCTGCTTGAATGGTCTTTTTTATGAGTAATTATTAAAAGAAAAATAGGAAAGTAGTCTTTAAGGTGCAAATGTTTTTTTTTTATTTTACTAATTTTTTCTATTTGAAATTCCATTTCAATACACACTAAAAAGGAATACTGGAATCCTGGAAAATTATACCAGGCAGGTTTAACAAACAAGTTACATGGATAGTAAAACCCTCAAGAACAGGGGTCTTCTATGTTTTCCAGACCAATGACCCCCAAACTGATGGCGAGATGGAGCGGGGACCCCCTAACTATATATATTGTATGAAATTGTGTCCTATAGTCACTCTATTACAGATGGAGTAATGTAAAGAAATTAATTTCTCCCTGGGATTATTAAAGTTTTTCTGATTCTGATTCCTGGTTGATGGGACAGGTGTTGTGAATGAAACGGTGCCCAGCTTGAAAGAGCTCCTGTGTGTCGCTGAATGTGAGCATTGATGACTGAAAGAGATCTTCTGCCTCCATTTATCTGTTTACTACAGTGTGTTGATTTCATGTTAATGAGTATTTAAAGACATTTCAATTAGTGGGGGAAATAATTGCAGGGGGGGAATATAAAAATATCAACTAACCATGCAGACCCTCATGCAGTACCTCCGTAGACCCCCTAGGGGTCGCGGATCCCCTGTTGAAGACCTCCGCTCAAGAAGATTTTACTAACACAAACTGAGGGACCAGGCTGAGGTAGGAATTTAAGGTTACTGAAGTGCGGATTTTTTTACTGAAAGCCGGCGGGCAAACTTCCTCACCGACCACCTGATCATAAACCTGTTTTAAGTCGCCTCCGTGCTGCTGTGGCTTCCACGCTGCATTTTGTTTAGATGACGCACGCGGCTGTAGGCTACGACGCTGGTAGCTGGTGTTGCCAGATTGGGTGTTTTTCCTGCTACATATTAAGGCCTGTTTATGGTGTGATTTAGCTGGGGTTTCGCCTGGAGGGCTTTATAGAAATCTGGCAACCTATTGAACGGAGTTGAACTGAGAGAGCGTGCCGTTCACAGACGCCAGAATGAACGAGTTCACAATAACGTTCATCAGGCAATAATGCAGTACGTTCAGTTCACGTTCGCCCAAAATATGAACGAGTTCATGAACTTTCGTTCAATGAACGCGTTCAGGCACAACACTGTATATATATATATATATATATATATATATATATATATATATATATATATATATATATATATATGGCGAGTGGGAAAGAACAGGCATTGGAAGACGCGCCAGCAGCACTTTATAGGTCTGCTGTATGGGACCACTTTGCATTTAGAGTGACCTACGATAACGGCGGAAAGAAAGTTGTGGATAAAAGTGCAACAGTGTGCAAGCATTGTGCAACACATTTTGTTTATGCTAACAGCAACATGACCAACATGTCATACCGCCCCGAAATCCCACATACTCCATCAGCGCCCCGCTCTGCTCCGCCCCGCTGCGCTCCAGACCGGCTGCTCAAAGCAAAGCATACAGCCTCCACTGTGGCTCCCGTCCGCTCCGCTCTGAGTTCCTTGGAGATCGTGGAGGACATGCGCGAGATGATTAAATTCAAAGCAGCAAAACATGAGGAAATGGTCCATGGTTTCTATGAATCATTAAAAATAATTACAATTCCTTAAGTTTTTGCGATTTTTTCATTAATTTCATAAAAAAAAAAAAAATCATAAATTTTTACAATTTTTTAAAAAAATTTTATTTTTCGGTGTAACAATCAACATATACAAAACCGAACCGAAAACCGTGACCACGAAACCGTGAACCGAACCGAACCATGGATTTTGTGAACCGTTCCACCCCTAACATATATATATATATATATATATATATATATATATATATATTTATATATATATATATATATATATATATATATATATATATATATATATATATATTTATATATATATATATAAATTCAAAATAGACGTATAATATACCAAAAATGTATACTAAGTTATTACACCAGTATACTTATATGAATGCCAACAACAAAAAACATTATTTTATGTACACGTTTACTTTTTGTAGATAAATCTAAGGTAAATCTGTGTTCCGCATGGTCCAAATTTCTGTCACAAACCTAAAAAAAAAATGTACCAGTTTAATAATGGAGAAGTTATTAGTCAGCTTTATATTTTCTAAATATATAAAAACTATTTATTTTCTGGGAATTTGTTTATTTAAGAGCAACTATGCACATTAACAATCATCTAGAAAAAGTACACTTTATCATATTATTTTCCATGTGAATCCCAGATTGTTCATGCTTCTTTGCCTTTTCTAAAAAGTCCTTTAAATCAGCCCTACTTGTCTTCATCCATGCTGGGTCAGATCCTGACGTTTGAAAAAGGATGTAGAGAAAGCAGAATAAAGTGTTAGCCTCACTGCATGCAGTTAGCCAAGCCTTCTTGCCTAACCAGCTCCTGGAAAAGGATGTTTCTTGCACAATCTCTCTCTCTCTCTCTCTAATGCGCCTCTTACTCCCACAACTCCACATGTCAATCACCTGCAAAACGTCTGTGCTGTGGCGGAAGGTTGTAAGCAAAAACACTTCCTGTCATCTTAAGCCGAAGCTTAGCTGTGCCCCAAGCTCTCCTATACTTCTGTGTTGAAGAGGAGCTACAGCGCATGTACAGCTTTTAGCGAGAGTCTATGGGCAAAGATTTTTGTGCCCTGGGGGGAAATATGTCACCAATCCGATGAAAAATGGAATGTCGCTTTGCTAGTAATTAAATATTAAATATTTATCTTGCACATCAAAAATATTTATATATGGTATGGTCAGTTGTCTATTATGGATGAAGAACACAGGTGCATTTTATTGATGGAATTTTGAATATACAGATATACAGTGATGAGATCCTGAGGCCATACATACATCCAAGAACATCACTTCATGTTGCAGATTTATAATGCAGGGCCCCATTGTTGCAAGGATCTGTAAGCGGGAAACGTCCCAGTCAGCGGCCATGTCACCCATTAAGTATGTTTGGGATACTCTGGATCAGAGTACACGACAGCGCACAGAGATTGCAGGGGCTACTTTTCACCTTTTATTAAAGTCATTGATTAGGAATGATGACCATTTGTAAAACTGCTTTTGCCCCCCTAAACAAAACTATCATAGAAAACCCACAAATGCATACACTGACATCACTCTTGAGGCACAGTGGACGTGTTCTAGAGATGTTCAGAATGTTTTATTTAAATTGAATACCTCAAAAAAAAAAAATAATAATAATAATAATATCTTGTTGTCCTGGTGTTGAACAATAGGAGCCAGTAAACTTAAGACCACATCACAGCAACTTTAAATAAGGTAAGAAGAAAACAGCCCAGCTGTTAACAACATTTGTTGTGAAAGACTGATCAAATGCAACATGACCGTTGAGACAGCACACACTTTGAAAAGTATCTGATACGTATCTGACTTAGTAACACATGTTGTGGAGTAATATATATATTAGTGTTGCGCCAATGCCATTTTTTGGCCCCGATACCTGGCTGTGCAGTATCGTCCAATACCATAATAATGTAAAATAATTGCCATCATGGCTTTGTCAAGCTGCTGCCTACCTTTGTGAAGCAGGAAAAAATCTAATACAAAGTGAATCCAGTAGAACTTTTTATTGCCTACCAGGAGTGGGTGACAATAGTTAAATAAACTTTTGGCTCTCAAAATGGTATCGGTGCCCTATTTGATGGTACTTGCTGATACCGATACCGATACCACCATTTTAGGGCAGTATCAGGGCCCCGTCCGATACTGGTATCGGTATCGGTCCAACACTAATATATATATATATATATATATATATATATATATACACATTAATTTGGTGTTCTTTGTTAAATAACTGTAGCTCTAATTTGTTTACTTACCAGGGTATGTGCCTTTCACCTCTGAATGGTCCCAGGATCGGCTTTTAAAATCCAGTTATTCCCACCAATTTAGTGACTTAGGCTAGGATATCAGCAGAGGTATAATTATCAATCAAATAACCATTTGTCTTTGTTTATTAAAGCTGTCACCAAATGAGGGTGGATCTAGCCTGAGTGATAAATAATTTGTGTATGAATTACAAAAAAACTGCAAATTAAACAATTATGTTTTTATTTTAATATTCAGGATTACAGAAATCTAACATCTATGCAGAACACTATGCGCTAATAAAAAATACACACAAGGTAGACTAAATGACTACTTTTGAAAGAAAGAGAACAAAATCCTAAGAGTCCGTTTAAGTGGCTTTGATGCGCAGTCAACAAAGCAGATTAAGATGGAGGTCCCCTACCATGTGGTCTTGAGGGGGGTTGTAACAGGCTGGTAAATGCTGGATGGTGATCACATGACTAAAGGTGGAGGTGGACTACAAGGAAGGAAGAGGAAGGGCAGCTTTGGTTTCCAGCTCCACACTAGTTCGTCCAAAAAAACTACTGTAGCTGGTTTTCAGTCTAACTAAGCGAAAGTCCATTTATCTTGGATTTAATCCTGCTATTTGTTATAATAATAATTTTATGTTTACGTCCTTGCTTAAAATGGCCACTTTCTCTTACAGCCACTCCTAAACTGTCAGTAGCGCACGCTAATTGTTCATTTAAAAGGGTTGTACTGAACCTATCCTATGCACATACAACCTTCAAAGATCTGTATGTCTGATCATAGCATAGTCAAGATTTCATCTGATGTAAAGAAGAAGCTATTTGTTGCTATTTTGGATGCACTAAACCAGAGTGAGTTTTTCAAAACAAAAAATTATTTAATTTATGAACTCAGAATCATAACATCTAAAGCTTGCAAAATTACGATACTGTTGTCTAAGAAAATCAGAGCAAAGGTTTTCTTGACAAAACAACTAACAGAAAAAATTTTTGCATTTTTTTCTCTTGCATGAAATTTATTAATTGTAATAAACATTTTATCATCATGGGCATGGTAAAGCCACGAGGGTTTTAGGAGCAAATTCTGCCTAAAATTACATGTATGAATTAAGGCACGTACAGCTCCAAAACTTTAAATTGGGTATAACATTTTTTGTATTTGTTTGACAGAAAGGCATTGAAGAATATTTTTCAGGTGGAACCATTATTTTAAATGTCACTCAATGTAACTCAAAAGGGAACTGACCAGACAATAAGCTGATTTACATTGTTTTAGACCTGATGCATAAGGCAAAGCCTTTTCTCCCAAGATTTAGCCATTGTTTTATTGACAATTAGCATTTAACAGACAATAATATAGAATAAGACGAATTGTATAATTGTCACCAAACAGGGATATTTCATTAAAAACAAGAATTAGAAATCCAAAAACTGTACTTCTGCCAAGAAAATGTGCAAAATATTTTTTCATGTGAATTATTATGTAAAAAATGTGCTACTGTAAAAAATTGTGAGGTGTGACCATTTTATTTTTTCTCCCTCTAGCTAGTATCCTTTCTGCATTTTCATTTGTGCTCTTTACAATGTTGAGGCCTGAGGCTGAATGTAGCTGCCTGAAAGGTGGCTGGTACTTCTTTCTCATATGGAGCTTCATTGCTGTAAAACCAATCAAATATATGTTGAAAAATATATTTCCTCTGAAAACAACAATAACACTGTAGCTACATCTGACACTGACTTCTAATCATCATACAGTAGGAACATGAATCTAAGGAAGTTGTGATACATCAGGACTAATATATGTACCTATTCAGATCTCTGCAGAATAGAAATCTCACCTTGAAGAGAATGAAGTCTCATCTGTGGGAGGGGAACTGGCCTGCAACATTTGTGATGGTCCCGAGACATCCTCTTGACTATAAAAATTAATAAAAGTAGTTTATCACAACAAAGTAGTTTATTACACACAATAAATGAAATAAAATTGCCGGAATGTGGGTATTATAAAAGTTGTACAACTTTCCCTGAATCAATCTCGCATACAATCCATGGTGCGGGAGCGGTTTTACAAGTACAGCTTCAGTATTATTTTTTCCTACAGTTTTTTTTTATGTGAGCTCTTTTCCAAAAACAGCAGAGACGTGCTGTGTAGACAGAGATACTACAATAAAAAAAAATCCCATGCATTTTACTCATAACCGGATCACGAAGCAACAAGTCCACATCTCCTTCCTTCTCACAATCAAGGCTTCTGTTGTCTGATGATTTCTCAATTTCACCATCACTGGTCCGCAAGATTTCCTCAAAGCTTCCAAATCGGTAATTTTCGTCTTTTGTGCCATCACGGTTTATTGAAATAAAATGATAGAGCCAAAAGCGAGCTAAAACGGGACCAATGGAGCACAGCAACCTTGAAGCTGCAGTGCGTAAAGTGAACTGAGAACAATGCTGATATACTGAGAGCTTTTATGCACACAACAAGCATGTGTTAGGCATGCCTGTCACATCAACTGAAATAGTTGTTCAATTTTGTCCGACACTTTGTTGAAAAGGCTTGACCCTCTAGTTTCTAATTATGCCGGCCATTAATGCTAAAAATGGCTAAAAATTAATACGTCCTGTTGCATTATTCCATCAGAGTCAGACATCCATCCATCTTCTAACATGCTTAATCCCAAGTGGGGTTGCGAGGGGTGCTGGTGCCTACTGTATCTCCAGCTGTCAATGGGCGAGAGGCGGGGTACACCCTCGACAGGTCGCCAGTCCATCGCAGGGAGTCAGACATGTCAGGTGGGATTTTAAATCTCATTTTATTTGTCTACACAGCTATAAAACAAAAAGTGTTAATGAAAAAATAATTTTGAAAGATGATTTAGAAAAGTTAAACCCCATTTTGAAAGGCATGTGAATGACACAACATGGGACTGTGTTTTGGCCATTTCTATAAGTAGATAAACATGACAAGTATCAGTTCGGCACGGTACCGGGCCTGTCGGGCCTAAAAGGTTAAATAACTGTTGTTCCCATTAATTTTGCTTGTAATGCACACCATGACGTCACTGCCGGAAGATGTCAGGAGTGAGGTGTAACTATATTTGGGGGAAAATGGCTGGTCCCAGACTCAGTGATCGCAACAAAAATATATATTTTTTAATTTGACCTGATTAACGCTAGATTCATTAAATCAACACAAACATATTAGCTTTAGGTATAAATAATCATCCAGTGATCATTCCTTTCTGACAGGATATTTTCTTTAATGCTTAAAAAAATCTCCCACAGGACCCCCAGCACTCCCACTTCCCGCAGCCATTTACACACTTCTTGTTTGTCTGATTTACATTATCTTGTCAAAGCGTAAGCCAGATTGATAATGTGTAGAATTCCAATAAGAACAACATGGTACCAATCTGAGAAGCTTCCAGTAAAAGTGTTTCCAAAACTTAGGGACACTCAGTACAATTCTTTAAGCTGATTGCATACCTGCCTCCTATGTCAAGATTTTATGGAGTTTTGTGAATTTAGAAATCCCGCGACAATTCATCTCGCTTGCGAGTTGAACATGATCTTACACTTGAAGACATTTATCAAAATATTTTGGATCTCAAAATATCGTTCCAAACTATTATACAGTTAAAGTTTAACCTTAAAGATCCTTTATCTCTGCTGTGCTACAGCCCTTACTAGCCTTTGATTGATTTTTTCTTGATAATTTCAAATATCCCCTATACTCCAGTGAGGACATATTAAGATTTTTAAAATGTACATATGATAAATCTTAACGAAGGTATCCTGCAATACCTATAATCCCCAAATTATTAATACCCCTGTCAGATTTTGACTATTGTTTGTTCAAACAGATGTTTTTCTGGTCTGAAATGAAAAAAAGCTTCTTTTACAAAAAGGAAAATGTGTAAAGCACTGTTCAACTATTATTTTGGCCAAGAGCCCCTTTCACCTGCTCACTAGGAACTGAACACCCTTGAAGCCAGAACATAAGACAAATATATTTCAAAACCTGATAAACTAAAGATGCTACTTTTGGCCAAAGCCGAAGCAACAATCTGACGTATTATAAATATCTAAATTTGTCTCATGGGGATTTCTTACATTCAGATCTCTTCAAGTGGGATATTTGAAATGATAAAATACTTTGCCTGACTCCATCAGGAAGTTAATATTGAGAATGTATTGTGAATCAGCATGGTTTCAAGTGTAGTAATTTAAATAATGCATGACTCTTTTCTCCTGTACATCCCAGATAGAAAATATCAAACAGAGAATTTCTGATGGATGCAAATCGCACATTTCTCTTATTCATAAGTAAACAAGTCGAATTCATTGATTTTCAAAGGAAGCTGTTTGGTTATGTGTTCATTTTCTAACCATCGTTGATTTTTAAATGAGACAAGGGAATTTTTAATACTGTACACAAGGGAGTTCTGATCTTGAGTAGACTGCACACAGCCTTACTGACTATATATATATGGATGGATGGATATTGGATTGATGGATGGATTGATGGATATATATATAGTATATTTTGATTTACATACCTTGGAAGGAGGTAAGAATTGCGATCGGGACCAAAGAACATGGAACATACTGTGTATTAATGATTTCCTACTCCCCTCTGCTGAGTATCAAACAGAAATTTCAAGTAGGACACACAAAGAGTGAGGCCGAGCAGAGAGATCTGTCAGATTTCAACATTACATACTCTCTGCAATACCCTTTTACTTACAGTGGAAAGATATTGCCATGATCCCCTAAACCTTCATCACTCATTTTCTATATTTCACCCATTTTAAAGAAAAAAAACACAAAATAACTTTGTTTCAGTAATTAAAGACTACAGTGTAATTACAGAAAGAAATGTTGACACATGGTCTTTCAGAAATGGCCTTTGTTTCTGTGACCACATAGGCTTGTCTGTTGACGCTCAGTGAACCACTTAGAAGATCAATAAAGAATCTTTGTAGATTCACTCTTGCAGTTTCTAGCTGCACAAAGCCCCATCATTCACTGAGATCACATTAGCAGTAAGATAAGAGACTGTGTGTTTTCTTGCTTATCCAAAGAAACTCACAGGGATTCATTTATATTCCACACATTAATATTAAATATATTTAATGAGGTGTGATTATCTGCTTCACCTATTTGCAATACTGATGCAGATTGGACAATACTAAAGGCTTTTTACGCAGAGAAGGTTTTTAGTTTACCTTTTTTTATTACCCGAGTGTTGGTTTGAGTTGTAGAGAAGCAAATCTCAAGAAATATATTTTAATGACTATCATTTTAGTAATGTAACAGTGTAAGTGCACAGTGGAACTACATGTCAAATTACTTATTTCTGACTTTATTGTTATTTCACCAGTGCTTAAAATCTGTGGCGGCTGGTGGAGTTTTCTCCAGGGGGGGCTATAAATTCAAAATAGACGTATACCAAAAACCAATCAACTCTATACAAAGTTATCACAACAGCATATTTATATGAATGCCAACAACAATAAAACATTATAAAAACACTTTATAAAAACAAAACATAATTTCATGTACAAGTTTGCTTTTTGTACATAATTCTTGCTCTTCTGAGGTTTTGTGAAGGTGCATCTGTGTTTTGCATGTCCCCATATTGTTTCACAAAAAATAATAATGTGCCAGTTTAATCATGGAGAATCTATTAGTCAGCTTCATATTTTTAAGTATAGATAAACAATTTATTTTTTGAGAGCAACTATGCAACTATGCAAACTAAAGACATCTAGAAAAAGTACACTATATTATATTATTTTCTATTTGAATCCAATATTGTTCATTCTCCTTTGCCTTTTCTAAAAAGTGCTCAATGTTGCTGCTATTTTCCAAATATCTATTACTGTAAAAATGTCCATAGCCGTGTAATGGTTATTTATTCTCCAGGCGCACAGTTTTATATTGTTAAATCATTTTACAGTTCAGTATTTTATTCTTTATCTTTAAAATCTTCACTATTATGTTATTCTTATACATTTTTCTAATGTCCACATTTGTGTGACCACTTTTTTCTATAATATTTTTGCTCCTGTAAACACCAGAGTTTCCCCATTGTGGGACAATAAAGGAATTTTCTATTCTATTCTATTCTATTCTATTCTATTCTATTCTATTCTATTCCATAAAAGGGGTAGAAAGATATATTTAAATCTAAACAATGTATGTATAAAAACTATATCTGGCAAATCTCTTATGTTCAGCAGCAAAAAATACTTTGTTACGCAAATTGTGCAAAATAGCGATTAAAAAATAAGACTGAATCTGTCCTTAAATTACAGCCAACCTCTCCCAAGAGGGATCAACTGAGTCTTTCACTGAGCGACGGATTCCAAACAGGAGGTTTGGATCCAGCCACCTTTGAAAACGCTGAGGTTTCTCTCTGATTAAGGAAATCATCTTCACCATGACCCGTTCAAGCACCACAGGAAAACTGAGTTGCAACCAGCGTCTGCATCATTCCTCACCGTCCGAGTTCTGGGTAAACCCTGTTCCGCCCTCCACCGAATCAGACAAACTCTGGAAGACTAACACACAGACTGGAGTCAAAGAGTCTCCACTTCCCTGGAAACGTGAGTGGCAACAAATCCTTTCCTTCAAGATTAACAAATCCAATTTCCCACTGAGCCTGAATCTAACAGTTTGTCTTCCCCTCGTCTTCCAGTTTCTAGCTGAGCAGAGTTTGGAGAACTGTTTGTGTCTCTCTGTTTGGCTTCACTGCATGTGGGTCCGAGCCTTAGATAAATCATGACACTTACAGTATGCTAGTTTAATCAATAAAGTTATTTCAAATATACAACCAAAAAGGAAAGATTTTGCATTCATTGTTTTTAAACCTGTCAGAACAATTCCAACTGTCAACTAGTGTATGTATTTGAGTAAGGTATTTTAGCAACCCATCTTCCACCCAAATACTAAAAAAGACAATTATTTCTTCTAAGTAAAATTACTCGTTTAGAACCTTATGTCACTTAACCTTTACATGTAAACAGTGCCGATAACAAGCCAGCAAACATTTTTAATTTTTATATAGATTACCTGGCAAATGACTCAACTATTTCAATTCAAAGTTTCAGATTGAGAACATGCATTTCATCATCTGTTTAGTGATTTCACAGTCTTATAGAAAGCATAAACCATTTCTGAATTTTGATCAGTATGGCCAAATTGTCATACACACATATGAATCCACAGATGAAAACCCAGCATGAGTAGTAACATTGCCTCTCACTGCATCAATAAATACAAGCTTTGCAATTGAAGGAAAGAGAGGGAAATTGTAAATGAAGATACAGAAGTATTGGTCTATTTCCGCGGCTTAGCTCATTCATGATAGATTACAGTGAAAAATTCAGTCTTCATTTTATTTCGAATGTTACAGTATAGGCACTTCTTTTCCAGCAGTAAAGGAAGTCAGTTTTTTTTTTTTTTACTCTTAGCTTTAAACCCAACATTGATTACACTTTAGGAGTGTATTGGTGCACATTACAAGGGTATAAAGCAAACCTTTGAAAGCAGTAGAAATTCTAGAAGCTGAGTACAAAGTCAATATGTTTTTTAGGTGATAAAATCCAACAGCACCATTTCAAACCACATTTTGCTCATTTAAAAAAAATGGTATCTTTTCATAAATTTTTACTTTCTTATAAAACCTTGTGGCACATTTCAGATGACACATCGCAAACCTTTTTACATTTTTACCATACTGTCTGCAATATTTGCTTTTCAGTTTAAAATTTTTTGAACGTGCTTTTGGAAATTTTATATATATATTATTTGATCAAATCATACAGTCAGATAGAAAATTTGTCTTATAAAATGTTTTCTATAAAGGAAAAACCAGATGATGTAATTGCGGAAGGTCATTGAATCTGAGATGAGGATGAATCAGAGATTAGAATAAAAAAATTGCTCATTTGGTAAGAGCGTGGCCAGAGAGGGAAGCTGGTGGACTGGATCGCCCCTGTACTGCATTGAAAATGAGGATACCACTCTTGAAGCGATAAAGAACTGATCCTCCTGGTTTCAGCTCCTTATGAAGACCCCCTGATTGGTGGAGATGAAGAACACCTGCCTGCTGCACCATGCAGACAGGAAGAGAAAAGAACCAATGTCTGCACATAAAACCATGAGTATGATAGCTGATTGCATTGAGTCAATGACTTTTCAGGATGCTCCTCCTGAATAAGCATGCAGCAGCAGTAGTATGCATTATCTGTCGCACTGACTAAAATT
Source organism: Cyprinodon tularosa (assembly GCF_016077235.1). Classification (NCBI taxonomy): domain Eukaryota; kingdom Metazoa; phylum Chordata; class Actinopteri; order Cyprinodontiformes; family Cyprinodontidae; genus Cyprinodon; species Cyprinodon tularosa. The sequence goes on along the minus strand of NW_024039442.1, from coordinate 397,905 downwards.
GGTAGTTTGTTCCTTAGGAAAGGAGTCTGGTAACTAAAAGACCTACCTACCATTCTACTTTTATAAATTCTAGGTAATACTAGTAGACCTGCAGACTGAAAATAAAGTACTCTGTTGGGAACATAAACAATCAGATTTCTGATATTAGATGAAGCTTGGTTATACTTAAGAAGGAGTGTTTTAAATTGTGTTCTGTATTAAAGCTACAGTGTGTAATTTTCAGTGACATCTAACGTCCAGACTGCAGACCGCAGCAACATGAACATCTCCCCCCCACCGCTTCTCCCCCCAACAGTACGGCGAGCGTTACGGGACAAAATGTCTTCCACGACATCCGCATCACCTACCTTCTCAAGTGATCAGGTTTGTTTACATAGATAATTTTACAGATAGTATTTCATTAGTCTGTGTGTTGAGTACCATCTCAGTTCATCTCTCTCAACTTGCCGTAGTTACTTTCAAGCGTAATGGGCGATCTCGCAATCGCTAGTTTGTTGGCTCTGCGCTGCCGTAGCGCAAAGATGTCTGCCTCCATGGCTGCGAGACCCGCTCCTATGTAATTATAAATAACGAATTCTAAGGCAACGCAAATATTAAGGTTAAGAGGCTGAGCTCGTAGATGATGATAAATAACATAGTTATGTACAATATATTACATTTCTGACTGTAATTATTACACACTGTAGCTTTAAAAAAAAGCCATTTATTTTTATTTTTATCAGAACTCTCGGTACAGCAAAAAAGTTAAAAAAGTGGCAAAATGGAAGCAGCATTTTAGCTGTATTTGCTTTTTAGTTCTTGATTTGTATGGTTAGTAAAGACGATCGATAGTGTGGCATTTTCCAGGAATAGTTTGTAGTTCTTTGTGCAGATGAAACAGAGCTCAGTGCCAAATACATTACAAAGGATAGAAGGTTTTGCCTGTTTAAAATGCAAAAGCTACTGAATTAACAATTCAAAAATAGAATGACCTGGACTACCGTACAAAGCACCTGCAGTATGTCAGACTTGGCTTGATTCTGTCCCCAGTACTATTACAAAGAAAAATATATTTAGCTTATAAAAACCTGTAGGAGTCATTCTACAAATGTCACAAAATCATAAATAATTTTTTTTTCAACAGTGCTATTTTACTTTTCTAATGAAACAATGCTTTCACTTTTCAAACCTTTTCTTTCTTCTCATTCCGACTTCAGAAATCTTTCAATCCTCTCATGCTCATCCCTCTTGATGTTTATGCTACTTGAGATTTATGTGCTATCGCTGCTGTTATCTTCTGTAGTTTATGAAAACAACAGTGTCCGTATAGTTTGCCATAACCTCTTTTTATTCTGGGTCTAAAAGCTCCTTGCCATCTCAGTCCTGTGTTTTTTCCACCACCCTTGGCAGTGTCTGTTACTTTGCCAGTGAGATTACCAGCTCATACTCAGAACAGATGTCTGTGCCTGTCTGCATTTTAAACCCTGGCATTATGTGTTGGACATTCACTGTTTTTTCCTGCACTGACCGCATCCAGGCCCCTGTCTAGTATAGCAGATACCAAACCTCCACTGTTCTTTTCCTTAGTATTTGTACTTATACTGTAGAGAATATTGGTTTCTTCGTATTAGACAGTTGGTCAATCAGCCAGTAGAAGCTGCCATAGTGGAGAATCAGAGTTCCTTTTGGTTTTCTTCCAAAGAGTTCTTGTTGCCTGACACATTCACTTATGCTCTGATGCCCATCAATGCCAGCTTCCCTTCTAGTACACTACAATGTGGATATATTCTTTACAGTAGCCCATGTGAATCTAGATTTTTTTTCTGTTATGCAGATTCTTTTTCTGCACATAAATATCACCCAAGCCAATTTTTAAGTAATTTAAATTGTTGGTTGTGAATTACTTTTCATCAAGGCCTCCTAAAATTGATTTTTAGTTTACTGTAAGGGACCTATTTTTCTGTCTTTGGGAGTAATGTCCATTTTCTGTTTCTCTCTGCCACTGTCAGGTGGTTTAATGGTTTATTCAGCTTTTTGGCCTGCAACTGATGAGGCCTTGACACCGGTCACAGTTCTGTACACAGAATTTCTGCACTCCACTGTCAGTTTTAGCCTTTTCAACCTTTTCATTTTTATTTCTATCTTCTTGCCCAACTCTTTCTTCTTTATTGGATCAGCTAAAGCTTTGATAGTGTTTACTTTCTGATAGTTTCATTTATGTTGAAGCATCTGTATGAATATTTTGATGTGATCAGGACCCTGTAAAGAGCCTCAAGGTTTTTTCAGTGCCTCTTGATTTCCTTCTTCCTTCTAATTTACTTCCTTAACGTTCCTTTTCTTTAACCCACAAAAGTCCTTCCATAATCCAACATTACCCACATATGCCGTATTTTCCTTTTCATGTTTGTTGATTTGAAGGCCATTGCTCCTCTTTGAGAAGTACTTTGTACCCTGGTGCAGTTTAAGACTGATTGCAAGTCAAATAAACAATGGAGGCACTGAACGGATGTGAATTACTTCAACTGATGATTTATCAAACAGAAGATCAACCAATTTCTCTTATTATCTTGTCAATCAATAAAGCTCTGCAGTGCTTTTCAAAGTCTTCCTTCCTGAAGATGCAATTTCATTAACTTGTTTTCTTTTTTTCCCCCTGTGTGCTCTACTGTCAGCTTAATGGTATTGTCGCATGAGCAGTTGCACACAAGGAGGCTTAACGAACATCAGGCGCGCAGCACTTGCTGAAAAAAATCATTCTATTAATTAATGGTGTAATTAAGGTTTTGTCATTGACATGGCACTGGCTGACAGGGATAGCTGGGGTACTTGGTCCTGCACCAGGCAGCCTCACATTCCATAATGAATGGCAGCTATTACCTACCTGTTTGGGTGATGATGGGGCCACCTGCAAAGGCCTGGCCTCCCAACCTCTTCTTCATTCCGTCACTAACCTTTTATCTGCTCCCAGCAGTTTGGCTTCCTATTTCTGACCTTATCCTTCATTTACCAGCCTCCTAATTTAACATACTGTCTCTCCTTGTGTTCATGCATTTTTACTAGCCCTGCTGCTGCAACTACCTAAAATTAATGCCGGTAATTAAACTAGATTATTCCCCTTGCCATAATATTTTTGTCAGCAGTTACTGTCAACCTTGTGCATCGTTTATTAGATTAATGCTGGTGAACATACTCATTCTGAGATAATCTGCTGTCCATCGTGGTTGCTGTTTTTTTGAACATCCATAGACAAAAACAAGTTTTTCCTCTGAGTATGTTATGAATTTAATCAGAAAATGGCTTTGTCTCTGCTACAAAACATGCAGAATAATGTTGAAAGACTACTCAACTCAAATTGGCAGCCTTTGATGGAAGATTTAAACATTAATTATGTACGATAAAGAAATATTTTTAAGGTATACTTGAAAACCATAACAAAAACGTTTCTACAAAGTAACAGTATAAGGGCTACAAATATCACACTAAAAACATAACTCTATGGAATAATGTGCTGAGCTATAAGTCTGCAACAATAGAATCAACAGAAATATACATATACATCTCCCCTTTTGAAATCACTCATGGATTGGTTGCTGCAGTAAGGTGTGAAAGCTTAAAAGGATGCTCAGTGCTGAACCGCATCTAGTCTACTGTATGTCGTAAAAGAAATTGTATGCAAATGTCAAAACAAGTTTTTTTTCCCTATTATTGAAATAGAAAACCTAATATATAAATTAAACGCTTCATCTATAGCTCTCCAAAATAGTGGGTAAGGAGAAGGTTGGAAAAGAGGGGAGGGTATGGCTGAGATAAAGGAGCATTGGTTTAAAAAATCGAAAAAGTGGAAATACATTATGATTTTTTTTTAAGAGTTTAAAATGTTCAATGCTAAATGAAGAATTTCATAAAAAAATAAAGGGTATTAAAAACATATAACTCCACACAGATGTAGACAATCCTACCAAAGTTGCACCTCTGAGAAACCCCTCGCCAAGACTTAGCACTCCATTTTTGTTTGGTGTGAGTAGCAAAGCCCTTGAAGGAAAACAGCATGGTTTGAAAATGCAAATGCCACAGAAAACAACCCAAAGCTTCAATTTAAATCTGTGCTGTGAACCAAACTGTGAACGGAAGGTGGTGAAAATTCAGCAAATGTGCTGCTAAATATGGCAACAGGTGGGGAAAAACACAATAAACAACAAAGCAGATACATTTATATGTGACTGTCTAAAGTGGGTGGTTTAATGCTTCTTGGAAAATCCAGTGTGTCTCAACAAACAGCAGTAATAACAATCAAATTAGAAAGATTAACTGTGAATATGGTATCATAACAGGTTCCATTAAGCAGTCATGTATTCTATGAGAATTTTTATTTATCACACTATGTAAGGAAATAAATCTATATGGAGAGTGCCTTATGAAAGTATTAACACAGTTTAAACATTTCCTTTTTTTAATCATATATGGCAGCGTGTGAAATTAACAGAGGACCCCTTGGAAGTTAGATGTTTCTCCCCAAGCCTGACCTTAAAAATCAAACAGGGCACCCATGCATACACATTTTAGTTATAGCTTTCATAAATTTGTTTATTAGGTCTTTATTAATTTTGTGTCCATGTTAATCTTACATACACCATTATGCATGTTGCTTTGGTGTTTAAATATAAACTACAGAGACCCAATTCAAATGAATTGAACAAAGCCTTATTGGCCACAAAGGGGAACTGAATGTTGTCTTACAGTATAAGTCTTATTTTCTTTAATGAGTTGCAGTTGATGTTAGCCGTTATCAAATTATCTCTTGTAATGGTCTGTCATGCAACAGGTCTGGAGAAGCCTTTGACTGAAAGGACCCTGTTGTTGTTCAACAGTTTTCTGATAAGGATCGCCAGAATTGTTAATAATGTTCTTTATTTTAAGAAAAAATCACATTCTAATATTATCTGCAGAGGTTTTAGAGGAGTTCCTAGAACATAGACAGCCATCTTTATTAGATCTATAAGCTTCTTTAAAGTTATTTATTTAAACTTCATTCTACCAGGAAAGAAATCACTAAGATTGTAAATAATTTTAACAAATATGCACTGGCAAAACACAATGTGCAAGGTGTAAATAAGCCATTATATTTACAACCAAGCAGCAAAAGTATTTCTAGATCACTCCCAAAAACAAAGTGTAAACCAATTAATAAAATAAAACTCTTTTCATAAAACTCTATTGATGTATGTTTAACAAAACCCGAAGTCAATTTCTCTGATGCTGCGATCCCAACTCAAAGTGGCAGAAGAGATCACACTCTCCCTAACATGCTTATGTGTCCTATTACTGCCAAGACTGAAGGAGTACAGTCATTTACCAGTCTCCTGCTCTGTCCCTTCTTGTAGATAAGTTCATCACCAGTCCAGTTTGTTGTCCAGGTAAACCCCTAGGTATTTATACTCCTCCCACACCTCATCTTCTCCTATCATGGTAATTCTATTCAAACTCTTCCTGTTTCTACTAAAATCCACCCTTGTTTTGTTAACATTGGGGATTGCTTCTACACCATGCAGTCTATTATCTCCCTGTACTGTTTCTCGTCCACCACTGTTGCACCCAATGACTGTAGTCATTTGAGTATTTCTGCAGATGACTGGACTCTGTCTTATCCAGAGTAAAGTTATGTTGGTTAACATCGACAAATCCACCAATTAGACCAGTATTTTGTATTGGTAAAAGTTGAAATGTTTTTTTTTTTTCTTTCCGCTGTAGCAAGATGAATGTTCAGTCTGAGGGATTGTTGCAAAATCAATAACTCAATGCAAGTGACCATTTACTGTCCACAACATGCTTGTCCAAGAGGAGTGAATGTTGCAAGTACTGTAAGTGAATGTAGTTTGATGGGTTTCCTTGAATCGAATATATATTAGCCAATCTGAAAACAATAATGAGCTAAAATTGTCTACATTATTTGATAACTTGACTTCAACATTAATATGTGTGTGTCACTGGATTAAAAAAATAGAGAAGTATTGAGAAAACAATTTTTTGAATAAAATCATATAGACATCATATAGATCAACTTAATTAATTGATTGGTTACAGTAATTGCTTTTAAATATATTGGAATATGTGGTTACATTGTCACATTACGTGGAACATTTCCCAGGTAATTATTGGTTTTGCAAGACATTGTATTAACAGGCTACTGTACATCTTCCTACATTTTACTTGCAAATTCTCCTTATTATTTTCTCTTTTTATGGTTTGAACTTTATCACCAGAAAATGCTGGAAAATTTGTCTTAAATAAAAAATACCTTATAGATCTCTTGGTCTGTGGAGTGTTGGCCTAGTTGGTTAGAGCACTGCGCTTGTGCTCTGAGAAGGTTGTAAGTACCCGGTTTAATCCCCACAGCCTGCACTCTGGGTCCCTGAGCAAGACCCTTAATCCCACACTGCTCCCTGCGCGCACAGAAGCAGCCAACTGTTCCCCAAGGGGTTGGATTAAATGCAGAGGTACATTTCATCAATAAATTTCAATAATAATAATAATAATAATAATAATAATTATTATTATTATGTCTAAAGAACAAAAGATAAAAACACATTTCAATCAAAAAAGAAATACAGAAAATAAAAACATCAGGAACAGTCTCTCTTGTCATCTAATGCAGGTTTATCATCTATAGTATTTCACATTCGTGCCAGCCATGTCACACTTATTTAACCATCTAGATCAGATTGTTTTCCTGATGGGTTGGACAAGCTTTTGCATTAGGCGTCGCCTGTTTGTCAACATATTATTATCTCAAGGTTAGTTCCTGTTTGAGATTCAAGACTAGAAGACTTGCCTTGTGACCTTCTTCTGCATTTCATCTCCTGAAGAGTCTCTCTAATATCAGCACCCTGATACTGCCAGCAAAAGGAAATTAGTCATTTCAGGAAATCAATCAACCTCATATAAATTCCTGCATCAACTTGACCTATTTCCAGATGAGATATTACGAGGAAATGATGGGACCAGGTATATTTTCCATCTCAGTGGGTTGGATATTTTCTTATTCGATGATTTATCAAATTATTGTGGATAATTTTATCAGCAAGATTATTCAGAATCCACACAATGGGGTAAATACAATTCCTCTGAAGCGTTCTTTTAACAGCTGATATATGCATGAATTCAGACAGTGATATACGTGTCAAAGCTGATAACACAAGTTGATAACATTGATTTTGAATTAAAATTGATTTTGCTGTAAGTGCCTTCACCAAGCTGAGCTTAAATTGAAATTATGATGGTATCAACAATGAACCAAACACTGTGCTAAGCTGTTCAGATTTCAATTACCCTGTAGGAGGTAAGAGGAGGAAAGGAGAAGTACGATGAAACAGAATGAGAAAAGAGTAAGGCAGCTGTGGCGGCTGTGATGTGTGTGTGTGCTGGGGGGGTTGGGGGGTGTCAGTGAAATGCGAGAGAAGCTATATCAGTCTGATCAGTCATCCATCCTACTCCAATCTCCTGATAAAGCAGGTACTGCAGGAGGTGAAACGATGTGTATCAAGACCTCATGAAGATCGATGGCATCCTTCTGCCAGATTTGAGAGAGACAAAAGAGAATGAGTGCAAGAAATAAAAGAGAAAGGAGTCTATCTAAATTGGTCAACACAAAAGCGACAACAGTGGGGAGACAGAGGAGATTGCGGGCTATTAAAAACTACGAAGAAGAAGGAGGCTCCATTTTTCCCCGACAGCCTGTTAACACAACGTTAAGCGATGCGGTAAATAAGTCCCTGTGAAATGAGGGTGCGCTATAATCAGAATTCAGTGAAATTTGTGCCAGGTGTGTTTGTGTACACATTGCTTTGATAAACAGAGCGACAAGTAAGTTCGGCTTTTTGTGCCTAAGGCATACAGATGTTGCGGCCATATCTAGGTTTCACACTTGACAGCCAAGACTTATTTTTTCACATCCTCTTTTGTCAACAGAAAAAGAAAATGTAACAGATACTTGCACTGTATTTGAATTGAAATGGGGGGGATTCATAATAAATGGAAGTTGTGCTTTAAAATTGCATGCATAAATAAGTGTAACAAGTGGAGGTTTTATTATTTTACAAAATGATATGAGTCAAAAAACAAACAGATGCAAAATAGGTGGACCTTGAAATCACTTTGAATTAATGTTGATGAGTTTATTCTTAACAAATATAAACACTGATTCAACATTGTACTTTTAAATAAGAATAAAAATGCATGCTGCCATTTGTTGGCTATTAATGAAGTTTCACATAATATCTACATTTTTCTTTAAGGTTTCCTTTCCCATAATCTAAATAACACATACAGTATAAAACCAAGCTGGCGCAAGTTGTATGTAGACAGAACCATATGAAGAATCTTACTTCCATAAGTTTGTGTTTTAGGTGTAACACTAAAAATAACGGTTTTGAAGAAAAAAAAAAAAAAAAAAAAACAGGAAGTTGAAAAACAGTTAAATGAAAAGACAAAACTGTTAATATACAAACAGACTTGATGTTTAAAACATTGAGCATCAAAAGATTCGATTTACAGCTGACAACAAGCATGAGTAAAGAAAAAAAAAGAAGCCTAACATTTAAGAGTTAAATGAAAGTACATACTAAGAGCAGTGTTGGGAAAGTTCTCTTTCTACGTGAACTTGTTCAAAGTTCAGTTCACACATTTTAAAATGAACTAGTTCAATTCATAATTCAAAATTTTGAACTAAGTTCACAGTTCCAAAAAATGAACTAGTTCATAGTTCTTTTTTTTTTTTCATGTATAGCTCAATTACACCATAGCCTACTGTAGAACCACAGACAGCAATTATTTTATCAGTTGTAACACTGAAACTGTGCGTCAGATTTCATCTTCATATCCAGTTTTGAATCCTTATCCAACCAGGGTTTATATTAGCATTGAGGGGACAGCATTTCCCCATTGTTGCTTTAATGCTTTGTTGCTGTCCATTCACTTCACACTAGAAGCAGCTGCAGCTTTCACCCCTACTGTATATTCTCAAAAACATCAGGAAAAATGTGCTGCTTGAATGGTCTTTTTTATGAGGAATTATTAAAAGAAAAACAGGAGTGTAGTCTTTAAGGTCCAAATGTTGTTTTAATTTTAATAATTTTTTCAATTTGAAATTCCATTTCAGTACATACTAAAAAGGATTACTGGAATCCTGGAAAATTATACCAGGCAAGTTTAACAAACAAGTTACATGAATAGTAAAACCCTCAAGAACATTTTACAAAGACAAACTGAGGGACCAGGGTGAGGTAGGAATTTAAGGTTACTGAAGTGCAGATTTTTTTACTGAAAGCCGGCGGGCAAAGTTGGCAGAGAAATGTAAGATTGTTTCCATCATCCTCACCGACCACCTGGTCATAAAACTGTTTTAAGTGATCATACTGCTGCTTTGTCGCCTCCACGGTCGCCTCCACGCTGCTGTGGTTTCAACGCTGCATTTTGTTTTGATGACGCACGCGGCTGTAGGCTACGACACTGGTAGCTGGTGTTGCCAGATTGGGTGTTCCCTACATATTAAGGTTTGTTTACGGTGTGATTTAGCCGGGGTTTCGCCTGGAGGGCTTTAGAAAAATTTGGCAACCTATTGAACGAAGTTGAACTGAGAGAGCTTGCCGTTCAGAGACACCAGAATGAACGAGTTCTCAATAACGTTCATTAGGCAGTAATACAGTACGTTCAGTTCACGTTCGCCCAAAATATGAACGAGTTCATGAACTTTCGTTCAATGAACGCGTTCAGGCACAACACTGACTAAGAGATATAATTGACTTTCAAATTTTGTCATTGTGTTTTGATGTAGTCCTGGACCCAAATTCAATTAAGGAAATGGCATGAAAAATGGAAGTTTAATTTGATTTTTTGGGGGTTAAATAACAGTGGATATGGCAACTGCAGTAATTAAGGTTTCATATATGGCAAATTGGAGGACATAGTGGAACTCATATGAGTGGTATTGTTATATTTTTTTCCGATTTTGACCTAAATTACTGGTTCACCATTTGATGAAGACCAACCCTGCCTTACTGGTTTCTCAGTAGGTTCTATTTAATCAATCAAAGAGGGTCCTATAAAAAAAAGTTTAATTTGACTTTTTGCAACACTGTGTTGTCAGAAGTCTTTTTTTCCAGACTGCTGTGTTTTCTAGATGTGTTTTTCCTTGACCTGATAGGATTATTCTTCAGTAAAATTAGCGTTTTGTTAATACAAGTGTGGAAATTGATGTTCTGAGATGTGTTTTTGGAGAGAGGTGGGAGGAAATGGACCAAACCCAATTACATGTTTACTTCATTGTTCTCATTCTTGCTGGAGTTTTCAGGTCCAAAGGGGAATCCACAGAATCCCTGTGGGATGCAGAAACTGTTAGAGAAATTTTCAGTGCAACAATTTCTCTGGAAAACGTTCACATCATTTCCAGGATTATCCGCTTTGACAGCTGAGAAGTAAGACCAGCTCGACAGCAGAGAGACAAACTAGCTGCCATCAGGACAGTGTGGGACAAGTGGGTGCGACGCCTGGCCCTGCTGTACAACCCTGGGCCAAATGCCACCATTGATGAACAGCTGATTCCATTTAGGGGCTGCTGCCCCTTTCCGCAGTATATACCATCTAATCCTGCAAAGTATGGTATAAAGATCTGGGCTGCCTGTGATGCCACTTCCTCATATTCTTGGAATTTACAAGTCTACACAGGTAAACCTGATGGAAGAGCCCCAGAGAAATCAAGGAATGAGAGTTGTCCTTGACATGTCTCAGGGACTCAGTGGACACAACATCACATGCGCCAATTTTTTTTACCGCACACAAACTGGAACAGGAGCTCCTGAGGAGGAAGCTGACCATGGTGGGGACAATAAAGAAAAACAGGTCAGAGCTCCCACCTCAACTGTTGACTTCAAAGAACAGGCCTGTGAAGTCTTCCAAGTTTGCATATACGGCTGACACATCCCTGGTATCCTATATGTCAAAGAAAGGCAAGAACTTGGTACTCATGATTACACTGCATGGGAATTGAAGAATCTGTGACCAGAAACATCACAAACCAGAGATCATCATGGATTATATGCCACAAAAGGAGGGGTAGACAACATGAACAAGCTGGTGACGGCCTACAGCTGCAGAGGACTCTACGCTGGCCACTGGTGATATTCCTCGACATGTTGGACATGCCAGCGTGCAATGCCTTTGTCATTTGGATGGCACTGAACCCAGAGTGGAAAAGAGCGAAGCTCCAGAAAAGACGGCTCTTTCTTGAGGATCCGGGAAAGGCATTGGTGAGACCACAAATTGAGAGAAGAAAACATATCCCCAGAACCCCAGCCTCTGCAGCCATGGTGAGGAGGATTCAGGAGAAGAATGCTGGTGCCCTGTCCACCCAACCGACAGAACCACAATCCGCAGAGCCTGAAGTAAATGTGTGATGCTGTTGCAGTACATGTCTGGCACTCATGTCTTGTGTGAGAGAGAGAGAGAGTGAGAGAGGTGATAGTGAAATGCCTGATCTTGTCATTATTTTAGGTTGTGAACACCAGCAACAAGAAGAAGCGGTGCAAAGTGTGCAGACCAAAGATGGACTGGAAAACACGATATACATGCATCAAGTGCAAAAAATATATCTGCAACACACACACTTTAAAGCTCTGACCCTCATGAGTTGTATAGGCTAGCGGCCAAAGGCTATGGGTTCAATGGGGCTAATGTCTTGTCTTGACTGATATGTTTACTCTGTGTTCATGTGTTCAGCTGGTGTTGTGCACCTGAATGGGTTTAATTTCAAATTCAAAGAAATAAATCAGTAGTTATGAAAAACCTTGCTTCACTTGTAAATTTGTTTCCACTCACATCTTCATTTTAATTGATTTTCTTTATTGTGTTTTAAATAATAAGTTAGAAATGTGACCTAACAAAGGAAAAGGGCAAATATTAACCATACACTGCATGAAAAGTGAGATTTTCGTCCCCGTAAACCCCCGTAAACTAGTGATGGGTCTGACGACACTGAAACCTCGGCGCATGCGCCGAGCAAACAAGGTGAAGCCCCGTGTCGGTGCGCGTATCTCTTTAAGGAAAACCACGTGACCGATACAGTTCCTGTGTCGCTTGATTGTGAACGCGCCAAATTGTATTTATAAACAGAAAATGTATCAACACATTTGTGGGTTTTGTTGGATGGAGATAGTTTGTGTTGTTTGCTTTACATTGGTTTTTGGCTTGTCATCTAAAACTATGGATCAATCAAGGAAGAGGAAGTTTTCACCCGTGTGGGATCATTTTGATCTTATCACTGAGAATAAGGTCAATTATTATTCCTTTCTTGTTTCCACCATTGATCATTCTTCTCTTGGTTATTCTAATTTCTTTCTGAAGAATATTTTAATTAGTTTACATGGATTAACTTTTATTTCTATTGTAGGTGAAATGTAGGATTTGCTCCCAGGTGCTGTCTTACTCTAACCGGAGCACTTCCACAATGCTGAGGCATTACCGTGCCCGGCATGAGATGGAAGAACGAGTTAATACTCCCGTGATTAGCCCTGGTGCTTCCAGAAAGCAGGCGATTGATGAGGCTGTAATGAACATGATCATTACAGACTGTCAGCCGCTTAGCCTTGTGGAAGACAAGGGGTTCCGAGAGCTGGTCCAACTCCTTGAGCCCTCATATGTTCTGCCATGCAGAAAGGTACGTGAAACTAACTGTTATACATGTTAACAAAGTATATGCATGTTATTTGATATCAATCATTAAGCTACTCCACTTGTGTTATTAATTTTAGGCTATCAAGACCATGATTAGCCAGAGGTATGAGGAGAAAAAGGAGCAAATTAAAAAAGAACTGAAGAGTGCAGCTGCAGTCAGCCTAACAGCTGACATGTGGACATCCATGAACATGGAGGCTTACCTGGCTGTGACCTGTCACTATGTCAACAGTGAGAACCATACACTGTGTACATCAATGTTGGGAGTGGAACACTTCCCTCAGCAGCACACTGCTGAAAATATGGCCCAAGTAAAGAAAAACTTAATGCAGGAGTGGGCCATAGCAGAGAAAGTTACATGTCTTGTCACAGATGCGGCTGCAAACATGGTTGCATGTGTCAAAAAGCTCCAAATCAGGCACACGATTTGCATAGCGCATTCTTTGAATTTAACAGTTCGAAAATCATGTGACCAAATTGAGACGCTCACTGAAATCCGAAATAAAACAAAGCACATTGTAGCATACTTTAGAACCAGTACTACAGCCAAAGAGAAGCTGGCACAAGTCCAGCTACAGATGGGAGGACCAGTGAAGAAATTAATCAATGAGGTGTCAACTAGATGGAACAGCACATATTTAATGCTGGAACGCATGGCGGAACAGAAGGAGTCGGTGTTGGTATCACTAGCTTCTTTAAAAAGTGATATACCTCAGCTCACTACAAATGATTATAAAATCATAGAGGAGACACTCCGTGTGCTTGCTCCATTTAATCAAGCGACAGTGGAGCTGTCTGAGGAAAAAAGAGTGTCTGGATCAAAGGTAATCCCAATGCTCAAAATGTTGCACCTCTCACTGCAACGCAATGCATTAAATGTAACCACGGAAACCGCAATTAATCTTGTGGAAAACCTAAAAAGAAGACTGCTAGAAACTCTGTGCAACCTGGAGTCATTGAGTGTAATGACAATGCCAACACTGCTGGACCCTCGGTTCAAGACCATGGCATTCTTAAGTGCGTCAAAAGCCAATGATGCAGTGAAAAGACTAAAATCAGAGTGTGCAGCAGTAATGAGAAACGCTATACCAACACAAATGGAAGATGCCCAAGCTGGACCTTCAACTCAACCATCTGATTCCAATCCAGGTATGTATGATTCTTAATTTTGTTCATTTGTATTTTAATGTTCATGCAAATCATTCCATGTGAATACTATGAATTAGTAACACAGATGCATTTTATTATTTCCTCAGATGACAACCTGTGGCACCAGCTGGACATAGAAGTCAAGGAGAGCAAGGCCAATTCAAATGTCACCACCGATGCCATTATCGAGGTACAAAGATACATCTCCGAAGAGAACACACCAAGATCACAGGATCCACTACAATACTGGAAATCGCAAAGACTAAATTATCCTACGTTGTACAAACTTGCAATGACATTTTTATGTACGCCGTCATCATCAGTGCCCTGTGAAAGGGTGTTCTCAAAAGCAGGAGAAATGGTTTGTAAGCGGCGCAATCGCCTTGGCCCAAAGATGTTAACGCAGCTGATGTTTCTAAATAAAAATGTGTGAAAGAACCTTGTTCAGTCTGTTTCCAGTCTTTATTGAAGTTGCCTGCAATTTCTTTTTAAATCCAGCAGATATCGCAATTGAGGGATACAGCAACACAGTTTCAACGCAGTGTCGACACAGTTTGGGAAATGTGCCATACACCCAATGGGAACTCATCTGCCCATCACTACCGTAAACTCCCGCAGATCTGCCTGATTTTCGTCAGTTTCCGACAATTTGCAACCCGTGCTTGTCCGCGTTTGTCGTGCCACAAATTGTCGAAAACGTACTGTGACGTATGTGGAGAGCGATCAGCTGTACTAATGGCCCTAATTAGCATATGAATGCAGCAAACCCGCGCGGCTGGCCAGGTCTGGCTTGAATAACCTTCTCAGTATTGGCTGAAACCACTATTCTCAAACAAATGAAATCGCTCGTGATTGGCAGCAAAAGCACACGTGGCCACGCCAGGCTTTAATTTTCTTACTGAGTATTGGACGGAACCGCTTCTTTTTAAACAAGCAAAGTCGCTCGTGATTGGTTGGCATATATATATATTTACATATATATATTTATTCATATATATATATATATATTTATTTATTCATTCATATATTTATTCATTCATATATTTATTCATTCATATGGTGTGTATTTATGTTATCCTACACTACTACACAATTATTATGCTACCATCAAGGACATGAATGAATTTATACAGGAAATGAACATTTGCCAGGAAGCTGTTTATGCAAAGAAAGAGCTTTATTAAAACACACACAACTATATACAACGCGTATCCAAACACATGCGTTTCTAAAAATTAAAAGTCCGTGAACGGTCCGTTTGCTTCCTCGGGGTTGGAGGTAACTGGCAGCATTCCCTCCGAGGCAGGTCCGATGTGCAGACGCCTACTGTGCGTGGCCCTGTACTTCGGCATCGCTTCTAACCGGGACTGCAGCTTAACACAGAGTTCAGTGAGATCCGGCCTACGAAATGGCGGCGACCGTACAATCCATCCAGAGACACCGCTGACGACGGCGGACTTCCAGAGTTCCACTCCCTCATCTGCTAGCACACTCTGCCTCGCTTTCAGCAGCTGAAAAAAAAAAAACAATGAATCAGCGCACTGCGTATGGACACAACACATCTATTAATGCACCTGAAAAATAGTCACCAAATAAAGTCTTACCCTCTTTCTTCTGGCCCGACTCCGAGCAGATTGCCTCCGCACGCAGCGTGTTGGCTGGCTGGTATATCTGAAGCTCCTGCGTACCGTCTGAAAATACGTCTTACAGGCAGCTGGAAAACAATTAAATGAGAGTGGTATAAATAAAAAATCAAACGCAAGTCACAGTAACAAGGAAGGAGAAAAAATTAAAACAAGTCACTTACACACAATGTCGTCTTTATCATCATCGTGCAAATCTGGACTTGCTGATTATGGCTCCGAGCAAAAAGGAGGTCTGTGAAAACAAAATGGAAAGCTACGATCGGTATCCATTACCTTTTACCGCAGAATGAAAGCATATTCTTTAAATCTTACCCTTGCTCCGGTTCATAGCGCCTGCAATTAGTCTCCGAGTTGTTAAGACGGCGTACTGCTTCCTGTAATCACAAAAAATGCACTTTAATAAAGCTTGTTCTTGCAAGGCTAGGCTAGATAGGCTAATAGCTAGGCTGCTATTAGCCATAGCTCAGGCTAGGCCGCTTTTAGCTTAGCAGGCAGTAATCGAACATATATTTACCGCTAGCATCTCTTCTTTGAGTTCGTCTTGTTCGATGCAGAGTCGCCATCGCGTCCAAGAGGAGTTTTACCCCGAAATCCCACATACTCCGTCTGCGCTCCGCTGCGCTCCAGACCGCCTGCACAAAGCAAAGCCTACAGCCGCTGCTGTTGCTCCGTCCCCTCCGCTCTGAGTTCCTTGGAGATCGTAGAGGGCATGCGCCAGATGAACCAGGGTTTCCGCGGATCATTAAAAATAATTACAATTCATAATTCTTTTTTTAAGCAAGGCCTTAATTGGCACTAAAATTAATTAAATATGTTTATCGTTGCATTTATGATTCTTTAATAAAAATGCTTCTAAAAACAATTTCGTCAGATATTATATCGCTATTAATTTGCGTGGAACTGTTTATAAAGCCGTATGTTCGGAAAGGAAGCTCGAGGCGGAGAAAAAGCTAGAGAATATATATACGTATATATGTGTGTGTGTGTGTGTGTGTTTACATCATGGGCGTAGGTTTGCATAGGGACCATAGGGACATGTCCCTACCAAAATTTTGGAAGGAACTATTTGTCCCTACCAATAATTGGATGTGAACAACATGTTTATACAGCAGCCGCTTCTTTTCCTCTCGCAGCTTCTCTGCCTGGTAGCTGCAGCTGCCTGCTCTTTCCTTTCCCTTTCACATAGCAGCGCATCAACTGTGCTGCGCGGTTTAACTCTCTGATTATTCTGCCTTAAGTTTCCGCCTTCTCTCTTTCTGATTGCGTGTTTTCTAGCCTGTATGTGCGCGCGTGGCGCGGGTGCTTGGAGCGCAAAAAAAAAGACGCTAAAATAAATTAATATTGGGCTACGAAACTAGTCCGAATTAAAAAAAAATATTATCTACGCTAAAACAGGCGAAAGCTTCTGATTGGAGTTCTGTAAAGAAGCAGGAGAGAGTTTTATTGATTTGTGGAACTTGAGAAATGTAAGTTAACAACGTTAGGATTTCTTTTATTTTATCTTTTAATCAGATAGCCAAAGGCTCCTTAAAGAAGATCTTTTATGAAATGAAACCAGGTGAAACGTTTAAACGTTTCCTTTGGAGGAGTTCTGGATGGAGAATATTGACAGACAAAAACTATTTTTTTTTTTACTTCTTAAATTCAAAATGTTTACATATTTTTTACAATCTTGGTATAATTCCTGCTCTAAGTGGGTCGCTCTGTCGGCTAAAGGCACATTTTAGTGGCCCTATACTTCAGTTTACGATTAATCAATTACTAAATTAGTTCACGATTATTTAAATAATTTGTTAATATGATTAATTGTTTCAGCCATAGATAAAATACATGATTTTAGCTACACAGAGTAACTACAGCCAAGATGTACAACTTCTAATATTAATACTTTAAATGCTCAGTGTCAGTTCCTCTTGTAGTTCCAGTGCACATGTAAATACAATACATTCATTTTCCGTCCCTTGAATGTATTATTTTGCATGATCCAGAGAGAGCATATTAGATAAAAAAAAAATAAGAGTGGGTTTTACTTCTGTTTACCTATGCACAATTCTCTATCTTCAGAAGATAACACAGGATAAATCCACATATTATAGACTATATTTGGTTATACAGACACTGTCTTAGTCGCAGGTAAATTTAAATACAATCCTTTTCAAAGTGGAAAAAGTCCTAATTCCACATTCATCAGAGCCAGTGATGCTTTAAATATTGATAAACAGCATCTAGTGCATGTAGTGCTTATAAGATTTGTATTAATGTAGCAAGAAAAGCTGATGTTCTCTTTAAACAAAATGAGCCCTGAAGCTCACATTAAGCATAAAAAAGAGCATGCATATTTTTTGCAAAGGACCAATGAAACTGAAGAATAGTGTCCCTACCAAAGTTGAAATCAAACCTACGCCCTTGGTTTACATACATACAGGAGTCAAGGAACTCTGCTTACAGATCCTTCATATTTCATGTACACTAATAACTTGTGTACATGGTTCTTGTTGATGGCATTAAAATCATTTCTAATAGCATTAAAATAGCATTAAATTAGAGTCACTCATTCCTGTATGAACCCTGTGGGCGCTTAATTTAATATGACGTATTAAAAAAATCCCACCATCATCCAGCATATGTTCAGTTTCTGCCCAAATATATATATATATATTTTTGTAGATTTTTGTAACAGAGATAAGGATAATTCAAAACTGCTTTTTTTTTTTTTTATGAACTTGTTCTCTACAATGTTAAAGAAAAATGATTATTTTTTAGACTTTATTACAGTTAATCTTATGGCATGTGTAAACACTCTCGCTTGAACATATTTCTTAATTTTGAACAAGGCTGTGTTAATGATTTAAAACTACTAATGGGTAAGTATTCAAAGCACAGGAGGCCCCCCGCATTCCACAAGCTGTCTGTGAGAGCTTATCTTGTGTTTTATGACTTTAGGAATTCTAGATGCCAGGACAAGCTTTCCGCCTTTTCTTGTTAAAACAAAGAAGCAAATGACCCCAGATGTTTGCAGTAAATAAGGGGAAGCCCTAGCAGTGTCAGAGATGGCGTTTGGTTGGAGGACCGAGGGCCAGCCCCTTTTTGAATGGATTAGATACAAGAGGATAAAGCTTTCTAAATAGAAGAAAAAGATCAGATTTGCCCTTGCAACTCTCCAAAGATGTCTCTGTACTCTTTGCTTTCTTTCCTCCTATGTCAGGTAATGGAATGTATGTCTCTGTTGTTCTGCAGTTTCTGGTGTAGGTTTGTGCATTGTCTTATTTCTAAAGTGTATGCATTGTCTTATATTGGATTAAACTCTGTAATTCTGTGACGTCAACACGCAATGTTGGTTTTATTACCAAACGCAGCTCGCCGAGTGGACCTGGGGAAGGGAAGAATCAGAAGCCAATCTTTTTCCAAAGTTAACTATGTTAGAATATTTTCTTCCTTTACAATTGGGGGCTCGTGCCGGTTCTGGAGTCTCGGCGGACGGCTGTTTGGTCCTGATTGATCCGTTTCGGCCCGACGCTTCGGTGTGGTAAGACAGTATTTGATTATTTTTTTAGTTGTCTGAAGCGCCGTGTGTCGTCGGACCGGGGCTGATTTGCTGTGTGCGGCCTCACAGAATTCAGATGCTGCAGAGGTAGATAAAATCCCTTCTAAAAGAGTCAGTTGTTTAAGGATTTGAATAAATACACATTACAGGGAACTGTGGCTAGTTCAAAACAGAGCCTTTACGTTAACTCTGACTTAAGCTGGGTTTTAAAAAATGTATATTCTTTTTACCCTGAGGAGCAATGCCTGGGCCTCTAAAAAAAGTATTTTGGAAATTTGTGTATTGGTTAGTTTTGGCTTGTATCAGCCGGAGATTTCGACTCATCTCCAGTGGACTTATAATTATTTGGGTTAATTGGATCGAGTTGTATCACTCATGGAAAAGGACTAATAGCGGGTTAATTGGACCGAGTTGTATCACTCGTGGAAAATATAGGACTAAAATAAATTATTTGATTTAATACGGGTTCAATCGCTCTCCCCAGCTGAAAAAGAAAAAACCTTTTGTCACTGGGCGGATTGAGTGATCGAATAAACTAAATTGAGGCTTATTTTCGCCTCGAGCTTGACCCAGCTCTGAAGTGTAGGACTGAGAAGTTGAAATGAGAATAAAAGGGATTTGTAAAATTGAAATTGGACAATTAAAAGATGCGTCATACATTCTTTTAGCCGGCTCCTGACGTTTTCTTTTCTTTTTTTTCTGTCTTTTCTTGACTGAACTACAACGTTGTCTGTGTTTCTGTGTTTTGTATGTTTCTTTGTGTTTGTGGCTGTGTGTCTGTCTTCCCCCGTTATACTGTAGCCTATGTCCCACCACGCGCTGCTGTCTATTCGTCTGTCTGTGTCTGAATTGTGCTGAGATTGTGCGGAAGTGATTTGTGTTTCAAGATTGTGTTCTGAAATATTGTTAAATATTTTTGCTGGATGTTGTATTACTAACTTTCTGTTAAAATGTGCTTCTGTGGGACAGCGGTGTCTCCGTTTTGGATGCAAGTTTTGTTTCACAGCGGGGGGACTGATTGACCCCCCTTATTTGCATTTTGGGAGTGCTTCAGTTCTGTGCTATTTCCAGCTCACGCTTTCAGGATTCTTGGATTTTGATGTGAATTGCTTTAGGACTGTGTTTTGTGTTGAAATGAAAAGTACAAAATAACAGATTCACAGATGTTTTTACTTTCTCAGCGGGTGAAATGTGTTGCATCAGTTCCAGGCTAGAGCACTGGAATGATCCAATTGTTTATTATAATACTGTAACATTGACAATCACTTAAATTTCTAGGTTTCCTGACAGGATGGAACACCCTCACTGATTGTAAGAGAACAAAAATGAGAACATATGGATGTTTTTCTGCGTAACAGTGTTTTCTACACTGTTAATGTGGGACATGTTGAAACGCTAATGAATGACTTTGTTTCTTGTAGGACGATCTTCGTGTGCAGCCCATTTCGCATATTACATGACCACATGAACGGTTTTTGGGTTTTCCTACAGGGGGTATAGGTAGCCATTTAATAACAGTGGGCTATCATGAAATACGGTTGTGTGTATAATTTGGAGTTTTTAAAAAGGTTCACTCAAAACTGAACAATATTAGAACTATTGGATAATAATGTCTTTTTATTATTTTTTTCAACCATGGTGTTATAATATTTGTGTTTAAGACTTTTACAGGATGAATTTTGGTTTGAAATCTGGGGTAACATCCTGCATCTTTCTTACAATGGGGTGTTGATGAGTGCTTGAGTGTGAATGAGAGTGAATGTGTAGGCTGATGGCCTTTGATGGGTTTTAGGATGCTCTATGTAAATATGACCTCAGTTTAGTGTGTAGCTGTGTGATATTTTTCTTATTTTAAACTATTTAGGTACACTGAAGGTTTTGTTTCATAAATATGTTTTTATTACTGCTTTAAGGGACAATTTTAAGGTAATGACGATTTCATATTTTGGTGTCACAATCTGGTTGAAGCTGAATCTTCTGCTTGTGCAGTGAAATTAATATGAAACGAGAATTCAGCCTTGGCTTAAAGCAGATAGATGTAGTTATTAGGAAATTGTGTTATCCACTTTCACTAACAACACTAACAAACTAACCTAAATTCTAACTAAATAAACTTGGTTTATATTTCATATGGGTGACTGATTGGACATGTTGAAATTTTAGCATAATGGGGGTAAGTTCTTCCATTTTTGTTTTTCCACCTCTAAATTGTTTTTCTTTTGGAAATAAGAAAACACAGGGGGATGTTATAAAGATAAGACATTACAGATGGAACTTTGAAATTTACATAATCTCAGTCTAGTTTGAATACTAGATGGAAGATTTGGAGAAATGGTGGAACATCTTATGATATTTTGGTTTTTCAGCAAATTATTATATAAAAGTGACATAGATTCCAAATTGTTTTCAAAATGGTAATTTTATTATATCAACAGGGGGAGAAGCAGAAGTAGACCCTAATTCCTGGTAAATTTTTGGATATGGTTAATGGTAAATTAGTTAATCAATAATTTTGATTTTTTCGATTCAACAATAGTGAATTATGGATTTCTTTAATGTAGAGTCATATGGCCTTCCTGCTTTGCTAAAATATGGTGTATGTGATATAGAAGCTTCTACTAAATTAGATTTGATCATCTCAAATTGAACGGTTTCAAATAACATCTATGCCATGTATATTTACATTTAAAATTGTTGATAGATTTCTGAATCACTGCTGACTTTGATTATATACAGTTGGGTGTAAATTGTTAATTTTGAGGAAAATTTTGGTTAAAACTGCTATGAAATTCAGATAAAATGTAAAGGATTCCTGAAATTTTGAAATAGGACTTTGTCTTGAAGCGTGGGACAATGATAAGGATGTTTGGTATTTAGTAGAACAATATGCAATTCATAATTATTTGACCAAGGGCAATTCCATCACAACTTTTATAAGTATCAGTACTTGGACATTCTAGAGTTTGTTCTAATTCTTTAATGAGTTTGTGAGGTTGTGATTTTAGAATTTGTAGTTGATATTTGGCACAAGCAGAGTGAATGTCATCGAGGTGTTGACGTTTATTGATTTTGAACAGTAAGTGTCATTATTTTCTTAATTCTGGCACATCCGATCGTGGACTATTTTAACAAATTTCTATCTATTCTTTTTGCAGTTCAGGATTTGGGGCAGTTGGCCGTTTGTGCTATAACAACAACAAATCTAGCGCCACACGGGAGGAGGCATCACAAGATAAATTTTATTTATAGTAGTGAAAGTAACAAAATGTGGCAAATATAAGTTTTGCTTTTTAATTACCTTGTATTATTTTTTCTCTGGCAGTTCTCCTTCCTTCTGACTTGATGGCAATCTTGGGGGAAGGGTCTTTTGAGCTCAGAGATCATGGGAAGATGTATTTGAAGGGATCTTCTTGATTACCGCATCAGGCCGCTGTTGTTGCTGAACAAAGACATGATGATGCTGAACTGTGCCCATCTTCTGCTGGACTGCTGTATGAAAGCCAAACGCTGTTGAGCGATTACGAAGGTCAGTGAAGGCGAACTGTTACCTGGCAACAGATGTCTCCTTTGACTGTTGCTTTTCATGCCTGGCTGAAAACAAAAGGGACTCAGGCGTTATCTGTGGGAGTCTTCTATGGCTGGAAATCAGCAGTGAGTCGGGACCACAAAGATCATAGACAAACCCGGACGGGGGCTTCAGTAGATGACTGGTCTGCTGGTTTCTATGTCCTGCTCTGTCGACCACGAAAGGCTGATCAAAGTTCATCAAAGCGGGACTGTATCCAGATGTTTCTGCACTGCTGGAATGACTGCTTCTCTAGACACGTTCTGATTCAGCAGATACAGAATTGGGGCATGGCAAGTCGCTCAGCGGTGGTCCTGTTGTGTGTTCTCATGTTTGATCCTGGATTCTCACCTCTGATCATGTGACCTGGGCGCCGAGGCCCACTCCTGGGGTTCCCTTCAGTCTGCAGGTTGGAGACGAAATGGGTGCCAACACAACTTGGTAGTGGTGAATAAGTTCTTTTCTTTAAATTTTTGTAGTGTGGGATGCCATTGTTCTCTTCTTATTTTAGATATAGCACTGAGGCGCCCTGTTTTCTTCACGTCCTGCAGCCCTGCAGTGTAATTCTAGGTGTTGAGGACAACCCCATCTCCTGGGGTCAGAGGTCTTACGATGCAGTTAGGGGTTGGTGTGCACCAAATGTTACGACACTGCATTCCTCCATGATTCACTCTGTTTGTCTCACAAAATGCTAGTGTGTCTTTTTCCCTTCCTGCCTGAAAAGAATGGGCAGGGACTAACGATTGCAATTACATTCTTTTTTAACTATAGCTGAATTGCATTGTGTGTTACGCTTCATCTACTAAGGAAGATGATCTAAATTTTTATTTGCATAGTACAGTGGCTACCATTCAGTAAAAATAAATTTAAATTTAAATGGAATTTGAAATTAAGGTGTTAAAGTGGATTGGGTGTCTATAGACTGACTTACTGAGCAAATGACACCAAGTTCTGTGTTGATTTCATAAATTTAATCAAACATTAAATTCTTTGCTTGAGGTGTGCAGATTGTAACAGCATCTGGGACACCGTGTTTGAATTGCATCCAACTGTGTTACATGAGGCTAAAGTTAGTGGTGATAGCGGATTTCATCTCAATGAGTTGTATAGGATTTTGATTGTATTCTATGACAGAACATTTGTTCTGTTATAGAAACAGGGGGACATGAATGGAATTGATCTGATAGGCAAATTTTTAGTTTGGATCTCTGCATTTACTTTTCGGAAAAAGAGGTTATTGAAGTTAAATCAAAATACATTAAATGTTTTACGGTGTATTACCAGCATTAAAGATGAGCTAACTATTTGGATATGAAATAAGTAAAATGTATAAATTGAATATACTAAACAAAATATTGACTATCAAATAATTTACATAAAATAGTGTTCTTAAACTAAAGAAGGTGATCATTGGATTGTTGTATCTCTATTCATATGTTTTAAAATAAGTTGTTTAACTAAGACATCCAGGAAGGTCTAAACTAAAGATTTACATCATTTAATAAATTTAGCTGTATTGAATCTCTCTCCAAAACTGAAAAGGCATTGATAATTGATAAACAATATAAAAAGGGTAATACATTATTCAATTAAATATTTTATAAATAGGTTTTCAAATGAATAAATGGATCAAAGGTAAAAATGGTTGAAATTTTTGGGATTTAAAATAAGATTGGAATAAAGTAGGTCATTTTTTATATTTAGTGACTCATGTAAAGCAGGCTGATCATTCTTTAAGGTTTTAAAAAATAGAAAATATGATGATTGAAATTAAATTGGTCTAAATTGGAAATTTACAAATTAACAGTTATGGGACTGCTTCTAAAATACAGTTAAGTTTTGGGTTTAACATGATAGGAAACTTTCATTTCTCATGTAGGCCTATATAAAAAGAGGGTCAAAGGATGGTTAAAATACAGCTCCAAAGTAGCAGATTTATAATACAAAAGGAAGACAGTGAAGCTGTCATAAAGTGTAGGATCAATTATTAACCAATCAACAGGGTTCTCTCCATATGAGCTCCAGACAGGACGGATGTTTCCAGGACCTGCTACCCGCATTCCAGGATGGAAAGGTAAGCTTGCACATTTATCTCATAAAGATTTTTTCAATGAGTTACAGGTCCTGGCAGCAGAATTTACAAAATACCAGACGTCACAGGAACGTCCAGGCTCGGGATCAGTTCGGGGAATCGACTGGGTGCGCCTGATGGTCATCAAAAGAAAGTGGTCTGAACCTCGCTTCGCCAGACCATACCGAGTCGTGGAGAGTACATCTCAGGCTGTCCGTCTACAAGAGAGAAGGAGACACGTGGTTCCATTGGAGTCAGCTGAGGAGCCACGGCGCACGCTGCAGGGCATACAGGAGAATCTACAGTCTCAACCTGCGGTCGAGGAGTGTCTGAGGGCCATCACAGCGCGGAGGAGGATCTGCATTTCCGGGCAGAAGTCTGCCAAAACCACTTCATTTTCCTGAATTACAAGGCTTAAAAGGCCCAGACAGGCACAATAATCCTGTTCCGGTGTCCTTCCATTGAGAAAAGGAGATTGCACCCTCTCCTTAAACTCACTGTTAAATTGGCATAATACTCCAATTTTCAGTGAGCAACGGACACTCAGGTGAAAACCTGAGGTTTACAACCGAGGAGGAACACGTGAAGGATCCAGCTACAAGATCATCATTAACTTATCTTCTTTTTATTGCGTCTTTTCGTTTTTGCGAACTCTTCAAGAACATTCGTTTCTTTTTGCGCGTATTTTTGGATCGTTTCCTGACGAAGAATTCATATTCATTTTTGAAAGACTATCGAAGGAGCATAGAGACGAACTCTAACTTCTTATTGTTGAATTGTGAAAAAAAAAGAAAAAAAGGTCTTTTGTAATTTTTATGTGTTTATGATGTATTTTTTATGTTGTTATTGTTTTTTATTGACAAATTGTAGTTTTTGTGGTGAATATTGTCTTTTAAGTCTGCTGAGCATTTTTTTAGTAATTTTGAGATATCTTACTTTTATTTTTTATTTTTTATTTCATATTCTGGGCTGATATTTCTATTGTGTGTTTTCTTCTATTGACATAACTGAGTTTTATGATTTTTCATGTTTGATAAGTGAAATGTATTTTTTAGTTTAGTTTTTACTGGTTAAAATTTTGTGGTTCATCAGGTGAGTATTAAATTGTTGGACAGCGCAAGATACATTTGATAAGTTTAGATTATGGAGTTCAGCTTTAGACACATGGCCTGGCAGGGGACCTAGGAGGTGCTGTTTAAAAAAGGGGACTGTTATAAAATTGGGCTAATGTTTTAGTTTTTTAGTATACTAAATAATTTTTTGGTTCCTCTATTAGAAGGCTTAATCATTTTATTTGTGAGGTCTGTATGTCTCAGACCTCAAAACGGGGACTGTTAAAGAAAAATTATTATTTTTTAGACTTTATTACAGTTAATCTTATGGCATGTGTAAACACTCTCACTTGAACATATTTCTTAATTTTGAACAAGGCTGTGTTAATGATTTAAAACTACTAATGGGTAAGTATTCAAAGCACAGGAGGCCCCCCGCATTCCACAAGCTGTCTGTGAGAGCTTATCTTGTGTTTTATGACTTTAGGAATTCTAGATGCCAGGACAAGCTTTCCGCCTTTTCTTGTTAAAACAAAGAAGCAAATGACCCCAGATGTTTGCAGTAAATAAGGGGAAGCCCTAGCAGTGTCAGAGATGGCGTTTGGTTGGAGGACCGAGGGCCAGCCCCTTTTTGAATGGATTAGATACAAGAGGATAAAGCTTTCTAAATAGAAGAAAAAGATCAGATTTGCCCTTGCAACTCTCCAAAGATGTCTCTGTACTCTTTGCTTTCTTTCCTCCTATGTCAGGTAATGGAATGTATGTCTCTGTTGTTCTGCAGTTTCTGGTGTAGGTTTGTGCATTGTCTTATTTCTAAAGTGTATGCATTGTCTTATATTGGATTAAACTCTGTAATTCTGTGACGTCAACACGCAATGTTGGTTTTATTACCAAACGCAGCTCGCCGAGTGGACCTGGGGAAGGGAAGAATCAGAAGCCAATCTTTTTCCAAAGTTAACTATGTTAGAATATTTTCTTCCTTTACAACAACTTAGCATCTCTTTTCATTCCTGTAATAAGAAGTTTCTTTTAACTGGATTTGATTAAACTTTAAGTCCCTCGGTATAAAATAAATATTTTAATGGAGATGAGAAATCTGCTTCCTGGTTGGTGAATAACCAATAGTTTGGATCCAATCATTTAAATAAACGGTGTTAGTTTTTTTTTTTTTTTTTTTTTAGATATTTATAAGAATTGTGCTATAATTTCTAGTCACCAATCTGTTGCTGCTATATTTTAATTTGACGAACCGGAATTTGTCGATGTTCTTTTTCCTGTTTGGTGCAATTGCAATTGCGGATCTTGACCTGGCCAGACCTTATGACCACAGTGTACCAATCTTCTGATGGCTACTTCCAACAGGATAATGCGCGATGTTATAAAGTGAATCATCTCAGACTCATTTCTTGAAACTTTTCCACTTAAGTAATTGTGAATTGAGCATATTGACAGACAATATTTTATTTTTTATCTTAAATGCAAATTTTTTTAAAAATAATTACTGCTCTAAATGTATTGCTCTGTCAGCTAAAGATCTGTTTTGGTCTCTATACTTTAATTAAATAAATCAATTCAAGCTAAAATGTGAGAGGCTATACTAAGCCTGATCTCTTTGTATCAGAGATTTTCTTCCTCAGAAAGATGTCACTTGGGGTAAAACCCCCCCTGCAACCCTGGTTTGCATTTGTATAGCTCACAGCATGTTCATTTACATGTTAAAGCCTCCCCTAGAATTCCATGGGGGGGAGGCATGGGGGGAACACTGCCTAAGAAATTCCACGTCAATTTCTGACAATTTACGGGAGTTTTCGACGAAGCCTGCAAATTGCCGTAAACTGCCGCTAACCTGAAGTTCCACGACAATCTACAGTGCCCTATATTGACGAAAATCCCACTTTTCATGCAGTGATATATATTGTTTATACTGATTGTAATTGCGATATGGTAAACATCTGTTCAGTATTTTAACATAAAAGTGTTTGATTGTGAGGTATTAAAAGCCACAAAATGCAACGGGATCAGACCCACAAACGCTGGCTGAGTAACAACAATATGAACATTACACAAGGGTTAACCAAGAACCATGTTGAAGAAACATGAAAAGTCCAGTTGAGCACCTATGATTTTCAAGTCCTGACTAAACAAATAAGAATCCACATAATCTTTTTTACGTTTTTGCTTTGGATTCAGAAGGTTTTAAAATATTTGCACCAGATTTTGGTTCCACAGCCGCTTTGGATCCTATAATTGGTCATTTTTGGTGATCATCAGTCCCAAAAATGGCTTTAGATTGTGCCTCCTACCTAACAGTATGCTCAATAGGTTGTTATCACCAAATAAATCCTAACACTAAGGTAGTTTCTTTTTTTGCCCGTAAATAGTAATCTTTTTATTCATTTTAGTAGTTCATTATCTATTGTAAACAAAAAAGTGACCCGCATGTCACTCATATTAAACAAACTAAAACCAAAAATCTATAATCCTGTTAACTGAGTTTTTTTATATCTGTATGACTAAAACATGTGAAATTCATTCGCAGTTTTTAAAAGAAGGTACATTGTAGATAAAATACATAAAAGTATAAACTAGGTACATTTCATATAAATGGTTGATCACATTTGAAATAGCTAGGTTCCAACTATTCTTCTGAAATGTGGTTGATATTGTAATTGCAATACTTTTTAAATATTGGTAAGTTGAGAAAACCTTTTCATTACTTTGTTTGGAATGGTTCTGAATTGGTATTTACTGTATCATAATGGATTCCACCTTAGATCAGTTCCTTACACACACTCAAAAAGCTACTGAGGCTGGCAAGCTACAGTGAGTTTAGCCGTGAAATATACGAGAGGCAAGTCTCAAATGTATTTCTTTGTAACACGACTGGCAAGGAATCAATGCAGTCTTTGTTGAATGTACTGAACCACAGCTAACACTATATAACTTAACATTGTGATCTATACAACTTTGCTGTCCTCTACACACACACACACACACACACACACACACACACACACACACACACACACACACACACACACACACACACACACACACACACACACACACACACACACACACACACACACACACACATGCATAAATGTTTCCTTTGCCAGAATAGTCAACAGTAATGGATGTACTAAACTTATTTCTCCAGTTGTTTTTTAGGTCATTTTCTACCTATCTGCTAGCAGCTGTTTTTGTTGAAGCTTATGGTGATCAGAAATGTATCAAATCAACAGGCCATAAATTGGTAAGCTGGAAACAAATACAGACAAGCAATTAGAGAGCAAATGCAATGTCGTTTAAAAGGGAAAAAAAATGAAATGTGTAAAACCTGCTTGTAAAACATGTGAAATTTAACATGAACAGTGCGTAAACTAAGTAGGTGTTGAATATTTTCTCACATTACTGAAAACACTTCTTTCATTCTGGCAGCACCCTCCCCCAGGATTTAACTGGGAAGAAATATCAAAGTGAGAAACTTTAAGCGCAAAATTACTTTTGCTGTTTTATGACTTAATGGTTGCTTAAATTGGACCTGATCACACTTAACACACTATTTTTTGTGTTATTAATTCTGATTAAAAGGCAGGCCACCTATATATATATATATATATATATATTGTTTTCACACAATCCAACTTTTTCATAGGTGATAGTCTAGATGATAGAAAGTTTTCCACCCCCTTGAACTTTTCAACCTTTTGCCACATTTCAGGCTTAAAACAGAAAGATATAAAATTGTATTTTTTTTTTTGCGAAGAATCTGC
Source organism: Cyprinodon tularosa (assembly GCF_016077235.1). NCBI lineage: Eukaryota > Metazoa > Chordata > Actinopteri > Cyprinodontiformes > Cyprinodontidae > Cyprinodon > Cyprinodon tularosa. Next base: position 368,400 of record NW_024039442.1, on the reverse strand, counting down.
AACAAGTGGGAAATAATCATGAAGTGGAATGAAATTTATTGGATATGTTAAACTTTATAAAGAAATAAAAAACTGAGAAATTTGGTTTGCAATATTATTGAGTTAATACTTGCAGAGCCACCTTTCCTGCAATTACCCCTGCAAGTCGCTTGGGGTATGTTTCTATCAGTTTTGCACATCGAGAACATTAGTATTTTTGCCCAATCTTCCAGGTAAAACAGCTCTTACTCAATGAGGTTGGATGGAGCATTTGTGAATAGCAGATTTTCAACTGGATTCAGGTCTGCACTTTGACTTGGTCTTTATTACACCCAGATGTGTTTATATGTGAACCATTTCTTGTAGGTTTAGCTTTACTTTTCAAATCATTGTCTTGTTGGAATATACATCTCCGTCCCACTCTCAGGTCTTTTGCAGACTTAAACAGGTTTTCTGCCAGAATGGTCCTTTATTTGGCTCCAGCTATCTTCCCATCAATTTTAACCATCTTCCCTGTCCCTGCTGAAGAAAACCAGACCCCAAGCCATGATGCTGCCACCACCATGTTTGACAGTGGGGATGTTGCTTCAGGGTAATCACCTGTATTGCTTTTATGCCAAACATAATGTTTTGCCTTGTTGCCAAAAATTTGATTTTGGTTTCATCTAACCAAATTTTTCCTGTGTCTCCCAGGTAGCTTGTGGCAAACTTTAAATGAGACATTTTATGGATATCTTTAAGAAATAGCTTTCTTCCATAAAGGTGAGATTAGTGCACAAGATTGTTGCCCTATGGACAGAGTCTCCCACCTCAGCTGTAGATCTCTGCTGTTCATCCAGATCATGGGCCTCTGGGCTGCATCTCTAATTTGTCTTCTCTTTGTTTAAGCTTAAAATTTTGTGGGACACCCGGGCCTTCATAGATTTGTGGGGGTCTGATACTCTTTACATTTCAATATTACTGCCTGTATAAAGTTCTGTGGGATGTTTAAAGCTTGTGAATTCTTTTGGTTTCCAAATTCAGCTTTAAACTTCTCCACAACAGTATCAAACTGCCTGTTGTGTTCCTTGTTCTTCATGATGCCCTCTGTGCTTAAAACAGACTTCTGAGACTATCCTAGAGAAGGTGCATTTAAATGGAGAATTGATTACACACAGGTGCATTCTATTTTTCACCGTCAGTCATTTAGTTCAACAATAGATAATTCCTGCTCTGAAAGTAAAGGGGCCGGTTCATTTTGCAAGCCCCACTCTTCAGTTTTTTATTTGTTAAAGTTTTAAATATCTAATACATTCAGTTCCACTTCATGACTGTGTCCCAGCCACATCTAGAATCTTCACAAAAAATTTAGATTTTATATCTTCAATCCTGAAATGCTGCAAAAGGTTGAAAAGTTCAAGGGGGCTAAATAAATTTGCATGACGCTGTATATCTGGTAATAATATGTCTCAGTAATATGGCACATACAAACTGAATATATGACTGGGATCTTCTAAATAACTGCATGATCTACTAGTTTGACTATGTCAGTGGATCTACAATTATCTAAAAGTTCGGGCAAGCCACCATTAACCCCTCACCACCTGGTTTAAACCAGCTGTTTATGGCAGTTTTCATCTGTTTGGTGTAATCCAATCAAATTCTTTTTGTAAGTCACAGCTTCATGCACAAAACGGTTTTCAGTTTTTTTTTCTCAAGAAAATTATCATACAACTTAAATAATGCCACCTATTACCATAAAAAAGAATGAGTATGTTTGTGTGATAATGACCATTTAATAAAATTTGCCTTACTTACTAATTGGCTTTATAAATGCCCAAATGCTTGTCAGATCCACCCATGTGTGGGATACATTTGTTATCATTCTAATAATATTTCACAGCAAAGTAATATCAAATTGTATCGTCAATAAAGTAACTCCTAACAGGGGTGTAATTCATCAAATAAAAACTATAACATTTTGCTGACGCATGTTGTTGCATGTATGTTGCATGTGTTTGTTTTTAGCTCATCGATAGGATGCTATCACAATATCTCAAATTTCCCAGTCAAATGAGTCATCATGAAGGTCAAGCGTAAAATAAAAAGCTTCTCTGAACTAATTTTTTTAAGCCAACTTCTCTTATCCATAGTATTACATTCTGACGTTCTTCATGGTCCAGTAAATGGTAAAATACATATACAGTAGCATAATTTTGCACATTTGGACACATATTTTACATGATGTGTCCACCCATTTAATTGAAAAGGTTATTTATTATCTACACACCTTGTCCTATTGATACACATATTTGCATAGATGTTGTCTACAAACATAAGCAAGTTTAGTAAAGTCCACATGCATGCTATGATGTATGTCCAACGAGTGGCATCTAGAAATTGACTTTTCTTTTGTCTAACTTATGTGCAAGATCTAAGAATCAGGCAGGCATGCAGTGAAATGTCTCTTCAATCTTCCCTATATGGGTTTAGATAAAAAAGAAAGTTCTAAAATAAATGTATGTTTTGTACGAATTTTGCAACTATATAGAGTCAAACAATGCCCAACATTTAAATTAACAGTGAAAACTATTATTACTGCTCGGTGTGATTGTTCAGTAGCTCTGAAACCTTTGCCTAACAGAGAAGATGTAATTAATTGTGCTGTGCATGGTGAAGTTATGCATTTTCACAGAAAGCAAAGCATCAGCACTGGGGCATAATGTTGTTTGTTTATGCAGCTTCACATCTTGGTCTTCTCCAAATCTCTTGGTATCATCAAGAAATTCTGTAAACAAGTCTTGATGAAGGTTTAGAGCAAGCTACTTTATGTGTGCACCATTTTCCATACCTACATGCCCTTTGGAAGAGAAGCTTACAGGCATATAATATGCACTTTAAACAAGATATGTACAAACACATTAGGAACTTTGATCAAATGATTGGTTATTGTTTTACAAGCTTCTTAAAATGCTTCAGGGGAATCTCAACCTTTTTTTTTGTTTGTTTTGTTTTGTTTTTTTGCTGTTGATATAACCAAATCAAATTTTGGAATATTTTTATACTTTCTCATGTTTTGAGTCTGAGAACTTTTTATACAAGGTTATTATAATTAGTCATATTAAAATTACATTATGTATAGCAGAAAATAGCTCTAATCTGTCGCTCTTTCTTTCATGTAAACATGATAAACAAATGTTTTTTTTCATTTGTTTCATAAAATAATATGGAAAGAAGGGGAGCAGTTACTTTTTAAAATTATCACTCTCTATGAAACTTAATGTGGAAAAAAACAATAAAATAGCACATAATTTTTTTGTTTGTTAAAAAAACAACCTCTCAGATGTTCCTCAGGTGTCTTAAAACTAAAAAAAAAAAACAGCTTCTGTGCACAAAGTAGAGTTCTCCCAGATTCTCCACCAGATTCATACTATCAGCAGCAGAAGACGAAAATAAATGCTACGATTTGAACATTATTATTTTTTTTTTATCTAAATCCTAAATCGACTGCAATAGTCCTGCTTGCTAAAAAGCCTTTCTCTCTCTGTTCTTCACAAGTTTTTTTCCTCTAAAGTTTTACTCTTTCTGTACCAGCTATAACTAGCTGTTGCGACAAAGATAAAATTCTATTAGTTGGAATAAAATTTCATCTCTCTCCAGCTCCTGAGTGCACTGAGCGCAACGTGGGGCTCATATGCATTACTCATTGCACCGGGGTATGTGCAGTGTTTTCCATGCCCAGTTTAAATTGGTCTGAGTTGTGCCATGATGAGCACAGTTTAATGCCACAGAAAATGTGATCTTTGGTGTTTTTTATAGATATAAATGTGTGTATGTTGTAAAGTTAAACCTGGCATGAGGAAAAAAAAATAATCCTCCCATAGTGGCTGCAGTGATACACTTCTGAAACCCCAAACTCCTTTTTTATCCTTTTTTTTTTTAGTTGGCTCAATTTGAAAAACTAATCAACAAACGATACATGGTTTCCCCGAGGACCTGTCTATAAAGCTTTACTCACTTTTAAATAAAAACCATGTTCATGACATAATCAAAGTCAAGTTATTAAAGCTATCTCTATTCCTGGGTCCATTTAAGTCATGGGTTTCCAGACATAACAACTGATGTGTATAGAATAAGTAACTGTATCACCAGTCTCTCATAAATTAACAGTTACTCAAAGTTGTAAACATGACTGTCCCATACCCTTATTCATATCTACATTCTAATCAAACACACTTTGATCAGAAACCCCCTGTCTTTCAGCATATCATTCCTATTGAGCTACTGATTGCCATAGGTGGACTGGGAAAAAATAATTTTTCATACAATCAGACCACCACAACCTAATAAATGTAAACCAATGGCCAGCTGAAATTTACATCAAAATAACATATTTCACTAATTAACCCCTACAGTAGTAGTCATTCAAAACTTCCCCACGTTCCTTGATGGGCCCATGGCTAATCCTTGTCTGGTCCCCTAATATTCCTTTTTTAAACATCAATCTTTGTACTAAAATATTCTTTCATATTTCTGTCATGATTTCTGGACATTAGGATCTAAAGAGAAATGTCAACTCCTAGTCAGACCCTGAAATTCAGAGAAAGGGTGGACTCAGAGTAATGAAATATGCATGCCCAGGGGAAAGAGGGGGTTACTCCGGTGACTGGAAGTTGGAGGGGATTTTGCAGGGAGTTGCAGGGAAGTGGGCTGCCAGTCGGCTGGCTTTTGACTGGGAAGGGCCATTTTGAATAGCTGCTACTGTAGATTCCACCTCACACACTTCTCATTATCGTTCTTTACCACTTTGGTACTGGTTTTCATCAAGGGTTCACCTATACTTTCTGTCTTTTTTTTTAAAGAGCACTAACTACAATATCATCAAAATTTACATCATGCAATAAATATCATTTTCAACATCCTGGGTTGTGTTGGCATTCACAGCTTTCTTTTTTTCGGCTTAAGTAGAGCCAGATTTGTTGTCAATTTGCTAAGTTTGTTAAATTTATTGCTATGCTGCTTTGTTCTGTTTATACCCTTCACTGGGGGCATTGCAAAAAAGGTTAATCCAGGTGTATATAGTAATGCAGAAGTGTATGACAACAAGATGTCTAAGTTTCTTGTACCCAAGTTGTACCTGAAGGTTCCTACTATGACTTCTTACTGCTGCTGTCCACCACCTCCCTGACAGGAGGAGCTGTAGCAGTATTAGTGCTCCTCACACAATAACTATGATTACTGTAATTTCTCATCTACAGTATGTAAAAAAAAGAAAGAAAAATCATAAAATCAACAAATATGTCATTAATCCTGACAGGATTTTACCTGGTTAAATTAACCTTAAATACAGTACAATAAGACAAGAAATAGTTTAAGGAGTTTACAATCTGCAGTTATACCAAATCAGAGTTTTTTTTACATTATAGCGTTAAATAGATTAAACCATCTTCTTTATAGTTTTACAAGATCCTACATAAATGCTTAAAAAATGTTTTATTGAGTAAGTTTTAGCCCCCTCAGGTTCCCTGGAAGTGGATCCTACTTCCTCATTAAGCTAGCTGTACCAAATAGGCTGTGGTAGCGTTTTCACTATACTGTACTTACCAGAATACCAACATTATTTTTACAGTATTTCTCACATAGCTCTCATGTAGCAGCAGTGGCAGGCTGGACCATTATGGCATGGGTCAGCGGCTTCTAACGGCTCTCTAGGCAAACAGCAATTGGGCCCTGCTGTGTTCCTTCGGCAGTTTAGGTCGACCAGAGCTGGATTAGCTCTCCTCTGCTGCAACCGGCAGGTTTATGAAGCACAGAGTTCAACTCGGATTTCACCTCGGTTTGAATTGCAGGAAAAGACGGTCACCACGATCAGCTTCTTCTGAATCGTAGGAAAGGTAGTCTGACTCAGTCTTTCAAGCACAGATCTCTCCAGAGGGATTTGGTTGCTCCTACTGTATGCATAGCTTTCAGGTGAGAAGAACTTAATCTAGGCCTTTGGCGGCCATGGGCCACTGGCAACAGGCAGCTGAATAAGAAGTGCTTCCTTTATAAACTCGTTTGCAGGAGTGTGACTTTAGAGGGGACTCATTCTTGTTACATCAATGACATTTGACCTCAACAGCTAGATCTATGCTGGGGCAAGAGGGACAAAAAACAACCATTCAGTGAGCATTATTTAATGAGCCTGGCCACCTGACATGAAATGCCAAAACGGTAAACTTTGAGAAAGAAGCTTTGAGAAGCTTCATGAAATTCATTAGAACTATTCATGTTGTTAGACACATTATAAATAGATGACTATAAAAACAGATGCAAATATGGCATCTGTTTGGTAAATCAACGCTTTGATGTTCATTTCCAAATATGAGCCTGTCAGTTGAAGCCTTTCTCAATTACATGAACACACAGAGACATGATTGACGGGTGCATCACCACCTTAAATGTGTTAAAGATGGATATGTTGCTCTCAACCTGCTGACTATGATTGCTGGATCCAATAATAAGCAATTTCTGGATCAATGGTCAGAGATCCCCCGTGGGCATTTCAGCCTCTGTCACCTTTTTGGTTTAAATCAATGAACATTTGGGCAGGTTTCCATATCCTCCTTCCAGAGTGTGACGGAGGAGCCGTCATCAGCTGGGACTTAGGAATAAGTCAGTGTCAGCATGCGCACAAACATACACACACACACACGCATACATACACGTACGCAATCACTTACTTTTGTTGCAGGTTGGGCTGGCGCCGTTCATCGTGGGTGCACACGCGATGGTCCGGTTTTCATTTAACATTTATTCTAACCTGCTTATTTTCAGCCAAGTATATTTTCTGCATCTATTTTCAAACAGGTTTATTTCCGGATTGTAGCGCGCCGGGAGGGAGTCACGTGATGACGTAGTGATGTCATCAGAACGTACAGAGTGTGTTGTATTAAATCGAGTATTGTATTTTTGATTACAAGTTTATTTTTATTTTTTCTCTCTCTTTAGCATGGTGTTATTATTATTGTCATCATTATCAAAATCATTATTTTTGTTTACTTAGTGAATTAGAAGTAATTGTTTAGTTTTTATTTTTTTTTTTTTTTTGTCTGTGGGTGGAGCCTATAGCTTTAAAAGCAGGCCTCTTTTCCACAGGGAGTCAGTCTGTGGCTGGACTCCTGAGATGTCACACTGAAGGTGATGGATTCTGATTTTTTGAAGGTACTGCTCTTTTTCTGATTTTAACCTGCCTTGGATGTCCATGTAAATATTTTTGCACCAACCGTCTTTGTTCACCAGAAGAAAAGATCACTGAATAAAAAACAATCACTAAACTTATCTCCGGCATTGGCCAGTCATTTATGTGTTTGACCAAGTCATAATAGAACCCCGTCACATATGGTGTCAGAAGTGGGATTATGGCGAGCCGGAGAAGAGGATCTCGTCCATTGAAGCAACGATCTGGTCTTCGATCACAATCAAAGATGGAAGAAGAGGTGACTGACAGAGCATGGGAGAGTATGCCAACGATGGATGTGTCAGATGAGGATGGTGGACCAAAGCCTGACCCCACTGGACCAAGTGCATCTGGCCGTGAGTTTCTCACTTTGATGAAGGACTTTATGGCAGGTCAGCAAAAGCGAGAGAAAGGACTGCTAAAGGAACTGCGAAATCTTAGGATGTCCCTGCAGCAACCACAACAAGTACCACGTCCTCACATTCAGTCAGGAGGTGGCGCAGAACAAAATGACGATGATAATGGTGCTGATGATGATGACGACGACGGCAGTTATCACAGCCATCAACCTCAGTCAGTAAGTTACACCACTGATCCAAAGATTCCTCCTTATCAGTTAGGAGAAGACCTTGAAAACTATCTGCTGCGGTTTGAGCGCATTGCCAAGACCTGGAGGTGGCCACAGAGTGAATGGGCCTGCCGTCTCATTCCACTCCTTTCTGGGAAGGCGCTGGAGGCCTATGCGGCCATGGATGAGGAACGTGCTCACTGCTACAAAGACTTGAAGGCTGCTTTGTTAGCAAAGTTTGACATCTCACCTGAGACGTACAGACTGAAGTTCAGAGCAACAAGTGTACCTGCTGGTGAAACTCCTACTGAAACCTACCACCGCCTTAGAGGCCTCTACCGACGGTGGGTTCGTCCGGACCAGCATTCAAAGGAGGACGTCGGGGAGCTCATCATCCAGGAACAACTGTTAAGTGTTCTGCCCTCTGATGTACGGACCTGGGTGAAGGAACATGAACCGAAGGATGGTCTGACTGCTGCAAAGTTGGCTTTACAGTACATGAATGCACGACAAGGAGGAGCCACACGTTTCTCCAAACCTGTACTGCGACCGGTTCAACAGACTGGACATCAACGGTATGCCCGAGACCAAGGCCAGGAGGTCAGAGGTACCAGCGGTTCTCTCAATCCACCATCTCATGGTAAGACATTAATTTGCTATTACTGTCAGCAGCTGGGCCACAAGGCTTCGGTGTGCCCGTTAAAGAAGACTAAGTTTACTGGCTCCTGTTATGCTCCCAGAGTGGAAAAACCGGCTGGAGTCAAAAACTTTGAAACTAGAACTCATAAAACTGTGACTGTGAATGGACAGCAGGTGACTGCATTAATTGACAGTGGTAGTTCTACATCACTGGTTAAAAAAAGTTTTGTACCTGTTGGTTGTGTGAATTATGAAAAGAAAACTCAGATTTTGTGTGTGCATGGAGATTGTCATGTTTATCCAAAAGCCGAAGTGACTGTCATTATTGATGATCAACCTTATTTGCTAACTGTTGGTGTGGTGGAAAATCTACCTTTTGACATTATTTTAGGTACTGATTTACCTGTGCTGTTTCATCTGTTGGAAGAGATACAAACTGACGTGGGCGGAGTTGGCAATGTTTCCTGTCCTGTGGTTACTCGCTCTCAGGCCAAAGAACAAGTTGAATCTTTACCTGACTTTGATGAGAGCTTGTTTGAGGTTTCAAAGAACACTAGAAAATCCAGAAAGCAAAAAAAATTTGAGAAAAAGTTAATGCTGAGTGGAAATGTGTCAACAGATTTATTAGTGGATGACATTTGGAAAATACCTGAAAATATTGCTACTTTACAGAAACAGGATGTGTCTTTACAACCTTTGTTTGAACGGGTGGAAGAAAAAACTGATGCTAAGTGGAGAGGAAAATAAACTTTTGTGTTAAAAGATGGTGTGTTGTATGCTTGTAATGAAAAGCAACGGTTGGTAGTTCCAACTAGCTGTAGAGCACTTGTCATGCATTTGGCGCACACCATTCCATGGGCAGGGCACTTGGGGCGTCACAAAACATTTATGCGAGTCAGCTCACGATTTTTTTGGCCATCAATGTACAATGACATTAATGCATTATGTGCTTCTTGTCCTATATGTCAGAAGACTCGTCCTGCTCGTAAATCAGATCGGGCGCTCCTCCAGCCACTACCTGTCGTCTCCACTCCTTTCCGTAAGGTTGCAATGGACATTGTTGGACCCCTAGTGAAGAGTGGGCGTGGCCATCAATACATCCTGGTAGTATGTGATTATGCCACCAGATTTCCAGAGGCTTTTCCACTGCATACTGTTACTGCTCCTGTGGTGGTTCGAGCTCTGGTCCAGCTATTTTCAAGAGTTGGAATCCCAGATCAGATTTTGACAGACCAGGGAACTAACTTCACTTCTAATCTGCTAAAACTCTTTCACAAACAGCTTGGGATCTCTGCCATCAGGACGACTCCTTACCATCCACAAACTGATGGACTGGTCGAAAGGTTCAACCAGACACTGAAGAGGATGCTGCAGAAGTTTGTGAATGACACTGGCAGAGATTGGGACCGCTGGTTACCATTCCTTCTCTTCGCCTATCGTGAGGTGCCGCAAGCATCAACTGGATTCTCCCCATTTGAACTCCTGTATGGGTGGGATGTTCAAGGACCGTTAAACCTGCTGAAGAAAAGCTGGGATGCATCAGAGACCCCATCCAGTGCCAAAGGTGTAGTCCAGTACGTGCTGCAGATGAGAAGTCGGCTTGCTGACTACCAGGAAGAAGCTGAGAAGAGCCTGCTTCGAGCTCAGCAGAAGCAAAAGCTGTGGTATGACCGGCAGGCCCGACAGAGTGTTAAGTCCTGGACAGAAGGTGTTGCTTCTCCTGCCTTCATCCACCAGCAAGCTTTTGGCGAAGTGGCAAGGACCCTATACCATCAGCCGACAGCTGGGACCTACTACCTATGAAGTCTACCACCCTGACAAAAAGAAAACTACACAGGCTTATCATGTGAACTTGCTAAAGGAGTGGAAAGAACCATCACATCCAGCTCCAGAAACATCATGCCTGCTGAGGCCAATGGAGGAGGAAGAAGAGGTTCCTGGCATTGAAGTCATGAATGAACAGTCAACCCCTGAGCTCAGACACTTAACCCCACACCAAGCCTCACAACTTCAGCAGATCTTCCAGAAACTGTCTCCTCTCTTTTCTCCTAATCCAGGTCGGACCACTTTGATTGAGCATGCAATTCGACTAAAAGAGAAGCAGCCAATTCGTCAGCGGCCATATAGAGTTCCACAGCAGTTGGTGGGACAGCTGCAAGATGAAGTCAAGACCATGCTAAAATCAGGTATCATTGAACCTTCAAACTCTGAGTGGTGCAGTCCAGTGGTCATCGTGTGCAAGAAAGATGGCTCACTAAGGATTTGTATTGATTTCAGAAAGCTTAATGCAGTGTCAGAGTTTGATGCCTATCCTATGCCCAGGGTAGATGAGCTGCTGGAAAGGATTGGACAAGCAAAGTTCATTACCACCCTTGACCTGTGTAAAGGGTATTGGCAGGTTCCATTGGAGCCTTCAAGCAGACAGTACACAGCATTCCGTACTCCTTCTGGTCTTTTTCAGTTTACGGTTATGCCGTTTGGCCTGCATGGTGCTCCAGCCACCTTCCAACGGCTAATGGACAAAGTGCTGCAAGGAAGTGAAGACTACAGTGCTGCTTACCTTGATGATGTAGTCATTTACAGCAAAAGCTGGGAGGAGCATGTGTCACATCTAGCAAGACTGTTGGAAAAGATTGCAGGAGCAGGGTTGACACTTAACATATCAAAGTGTGTTTGGGCACAACAGGAGACCAGATACCTGGGTTACCAGCTGGGGAGAGGAGAGGTGCGACCACAGATGGACAAAGTTGAAGCAATCCAAAAGTGCCCCCGCCCTCGAACCAAGAAGGAAGTGCGATCATTCTTGGGGCTAGCTGGTTGGTATCGAAGGTTTGTGCCTCATTTTGCTACACTTGCTTCTCCACTCACCAGTTTGACAGCTAAAGACCAGAAGAATCCTGTTGTGTGGTCCAAGGAGTGTGAAGACTCCTTTAACGCTCTGAAAGCTCATCTATGTTCATCTGCTGTCCTCCGAAGTCCTGATTTCAGCAGGAAATTTCTGGTCCAAGTAGATGCATCCACAGTTGGTTTAGGAGCTGTTTTGGCTCAAGGAGATCCTGGAGAGGAGCAACCCATACTCTACCTGAGTCGCAAGCTGCTACCTCGGGAGGTGAGATACTCTGTGGTGGAAAAAGAAGGACTGGCCATTAAGTGGGCTCTGTAAAGTCTCAAGTATTATCTTCTGGGCAGAGAATTTGATTTGGAGACAGACCATCGTGCCCTAACCTGGATCAACACCATGAAGGATAGTAACCATCGTCTAACTAGGTGGTATTTGTCCTTGCAACCTTACAAATTTAACATCTGTCATAGAAGTGGCAGACTTAATAAAGTGGCAGACTTTCTTTCTAGGTTGCCGAGTTTCGCCAACCTTGGAGAGGAGACGGGTGGTGTGACGGAGGAGCCGTCATCAGCTGGGACTTAGGAATAAGTCAGTGTCAGCATGCGCACAAACATACACACACACACACGCATACATACACGTACGCAATCACTTACTTTTGTTGCAGGTTGGGCTGGCGCCGTTCATCGTGGGTGCACACGCGATGGTCCGGTTTTCATTTAACATTTATTCTAACCTGCTTATTTTCAGCCAAGTATATTTTCTGCATCTATTTTCAAACAGGTTTATTTCCGGATTGTAGCGCGCCGGGAGGGAGTCACGTGATGACGTAGTGATGTCATCAGAACGTACAGAGTGTGTTGTATTAAATTGAGTATTGTATTTTTGATTACAAGTTTATTTTTATTTTTTCTCTCTCTTTAGCATGGTGTTATTATTATTGTCATCATTATCAAAATCATTATTTTTGTTTACTTAGTGAATTAGAAGTAATTGTTTAGTTTTTATTTTTTTTTTTATTTTATTTTTTTCTGTGGGTGGAGCCTATAGCTTTAAAAGCAGGCCTCTTTTCCACAGGGAGTCAGTCTGTGGCTGGACTCCTGAGATGTCACACTGAAGGTGATGGATTCTGATTTTTTGAAGGTACTGCTCTTTTTCTGATTTTAACCTGCCTTGGATGTCCATGTAAATATTTTTGCACCAACCGTCTTTGTTCACCAGAAGAAAAGATCACTGAATAAAAAACAATCACTAAACTTATCTCCGGCATTGGCCAGTCATTTATGTGTTTGACCAAGTCATAATAGAACCCCGTCACACAGAGTCTGTTTTGAAATATTCAGAGACTATTGTAGGATCACTACTTGTTCAGAAAGCATGAAGCCATACCATCTACCTGAAAAGCTATGGATGCCTCTGTCTACTTAGCAAGCTGCTTTAGTTTATAATAGGTGTCAACATGCCACATTGAAATTAGGTATAGGATTTACACAGATATCCATCTTAAACACATTTAAGGTGGTGGAAATTATATCCAAGAACTCTGCCATAACTCTCCCACTGGTCAATGAGGAACACTGCTGCTACATCTAGGGTGATATAGCAGCAGTGCATAATATCATTCTGTTTAGGATTCCTTCTTGGTGTGCATATGATGCTGTGTTTTATCATAATCAGGTTTATGCTATGAAATTATCGTGTTTAGACATAATGATATCAGGCAATATAGTTTTTATAATATGAGTATTATCCATCCATCCATTTTCTGACACGCTTAATCCCGAGTGGGGTCGCAAGGGTTGCTGGTGCCTATCACTGTCTACAGGTGAGAGGCGGGGTACACCCTGGAAAGGTCGCCAGTCCATCGTAGGGTAACACAGAGAAAAACAAGACAAACAACCGTACACACACCTAAGGAGAATTATAGAGAAGCCGATTAACCTAACAGTGATGTTTTTGGACTGTGGGAGGAAGTCGGAGTACCTGGAGAGAACCCATGCATGGTCAGGGTGAACATGCAAACTCCAGGCAAAAGGACTCCGGGCCGGGAATCAAACCCGGAACCTTCTTGCTGCAAGGCAGCAGTGCTACCCACTGAGCAGCCCTAATAATGGTATTTTCCAATGTAAAATTACATTTATCAAATATATTAAATTATATTGCACAATGTACGTCTTATGTTGTAGGATGATAATGTTCACAATCGTATTTTCTTGCTTTAGTGTCTCAGACATGACATTTTATTTAAAAATGTATTTTTATTGAAAACCCTGAACTTACTTACACAAGTTGATTGATCTATTTCCAAGGCACTGACACAGAGTCTGTCTTCACACCTTCCCCCTGATGCTGTAAAGAGCCACATTTAAAGTGTGCACCAAACACAATAGTTATAGCAGCAGTGCTGAATGTGTGAAACAAAAGCCAATTATAGCTTCATAAAAACAGCCATTACCTTTGGAGTGGGCATATGAGTCCAGAGTTCGGATGCCAGACTTGCATAAAACAAGAACAATGGACAAAATATAAAAAATAAACAGATTTATCTTTGGCATGCAATAAGACATTCTCCAAGCATAAAATAAGAATTGTTTTCAGCTCCATCATTATTTAGCTACAGATTGTAAGTCCTTTTTAATTCACTTAGTCTTATTTTCCTCTTGTAACCAAAAATAATATCCCTATCGTATCCCTTTACGGGTGGATGTCTCTTCAGCTTCAAACAGGCTGTGCTCAGGGATATGAAAAGGGGTTATGTTTGTCTACTCAGTATTACAGCAGACCAGTCAGCCACATCATAGATCCATGTGCAAACACTTCTGTAATAAGAAATTTGTATCAAAGTATACCCCGGCGTTCTCCAACAAAAGTCTAATTTCATGGTGTGTCGTGTTTATTCTCTCAAGATGTTTGACCCAGTATGGAACAATTCAAATTTAATTTGTGGCAAGGAGGTCTGAAAAAAAACACAATAGATGGAGAGTTACACAGTTAAGCCTCCTATACATGGAAAATCACTGTGGGGGCGCAGGGCCCTGGCTTGCTGGAAAAGCAGTTTATTTATATGGGGATTTATGCTCTTACGTGCAAAAACACAAAGTGAAAGAGAGGTTAATTTACTATAACAAACCTGAAAACCAAAAAATGTCGTTCCAAACTGTTCTTTCTAAACCAAGATGTAAGGCATAGCAAACTCATTTATATAGCACATTTCAGTAGCAACAGCATTCAATCCTACATAAACTGACGAGTAATTTTTTTGTTGCAGAATTTGATTAGTCCAAATTTCGACTTTTAAATGAGGTAGAGTTGGCCCGGTGTAGGTACCAGATCTGCTTGGGCGGTCAGATCTGCTCGGGGCCCTGCCCCTTCTTATGATATCAATATATGGCAGTTCCACTCGGACAAACTGTATTTCACCCCTTTCTTAAGGATCGAATCTCCTTTGGATTTCATTGGCGATCTAAAGTAGCCGAAAGTAAAAAAAAACTTCTTGTATGAATGGTTGTTGCTGATACAAATTCAAAAGTAGTGTAGTTTAATAAGCCAAACAGACCGAGCTAAAACCTGTTAGCTACTGAGCACAGCTAGCCACAGCGCTACCCAGCTCTCCCCCTTTATATTATATAAGTGCACTTAATTGTTTGCCTCTTTTTTTCCCTCCGAATCCCTCTTATCAGTGCTGGGCCATGTTTATTGAATGCACACAGAAATGCTTTGGCTTGATGGATCAGATGTGACTAATGTGTTGTGTTGACATTGAACACCAGATCCTACTAATTCGATCCTACTAATTGAAACATTTTTTTTATTCACAATATCAGTTACGCTTGACGCAAGCACGATCCCACAGAACACCAGCTGCCCATCACAACGTCTGAGTGACAGTCATTTTTTTTGCAGGTGTTTTTCCACAATCTTTTGATACAGTAGATGTTTTATTTATGCTAAATCAAAAGATATCTCCAGATGCTTCTGCATTGCTATACCTTTTTCTAGGTGCGCTGCACAAAGATTCTGTTTGCATGGACGATACTTGGATAGGCGTAAAGGCTGAAAAGGACTTTTTATAATGGCAAACAGATACCCTATCCCTTTACCAGTTTGTTGACTGTGCTCAGGGTAATAATTCAAATGGTCAATACTTTAGCATTTTATTGGCAAGAATCTGTCATTAAATTATACATCCATAAACTAATTTCAAAGTTGAAATTGGTTTTCTTTTTAGAATTAATTCATGCAAATTAGAAAACATCTGATCACCTCTACTTTTTTTCTCTGGTTGCACTATGGAGACCTGCCTCTTTGTTAGATATGTCCAGCATTTTTTTTTTTACTGTCATTGCACTGTCACAAGTACAGAGCAATGAAATGAACTCTTTGTATTTAAGCCTGCCATACTTGTCCTGGTATGGGCTGCTAGAGGTGGGGCTTCACCCTTTTCTGTCCAGCTTTACTGTCAGTTAAACATCTGTTTTCATTTCCAAAATTATTCTAAAAAAAGAGGCTTTAAACTTTGGGAAACATGTCACCATTTTTTTTTTTAATGCATGTTTTAGGTTTTCACAGCAATTTAAACACAGGAGATGAAGTTTTCTATTAAAAACTGTTGATTTCCAAGAAAAATGCTTCACTGCGATGACATTCTCCTCCCCATCCTCCTATGGCTAGTATTGCTGGAAACTAAAAATTCTAGCATTTTTACCTTGGTATAGCATACCTCTGTGCCATAGTATGTCCCGATGTCATGATTTAAATGCCTACAGAGTATATAAAAAAGCCTGATCACAGCTACTTGGCACAGAACAGAAAACTAAACCATGAAAATTATGAGGGACAGTCATACAGAGATAGACGAATAATCAGATTCTTACTTGGATTTTGAAGAAGAGGAAGAACAGCAGCTGATTTTGGTCCAAGTTTATGAGGAAGACACATGTTCTCTTTTTATTTCCGGCATCTTTACCTTACATATCAACTTAAGTTATTTACATTCATTTTATGGTATTATCCATTTTTTTAGGATTTGTATGTAATAATTAAGCTTTTATAATAAATCAAAAAGTCCCTCCCTCTGCCTGAACCTGCTCCACAAAAGATGTGTTGCTTTGACTGTTGGTTGGAGGATCCAAAGATATTTTATGGAGTGTTTATGCTTTTCCAATACACCTTCTATTTTACAACTGCATTTGTTTAGTTAATCTAAAGATTTTGTTTTGACATTATGTTTTCATTCATTATTAGATATGTTATGACTGCGCTGCACATTTGTTTACTAGGTTTCATTTTATATTTTTCAAATACTCGTTTTAGCATTTAATATAGTTTTGCTCATCAGATTTTTTTAATAAAATTATTTCAGACAAAAAAATTGTGAAGGCACAGCTCATTTTCTCTACATTTTACTGATAGTATGCTGCATTTTGATAAGAAATGGGCAGTAAGTCTTTGGAAAGAAATATTTGCTATGTGCAAAATGAGCCCTACGATGGATATCAGCACTGTTATTTGACCAGATTCCCTTTCATAATGTACAAAATACATTTGGCATAGTTTAAGACAATTTTGGCACAGCTGTTTTTTTTTTGTTGTTTTTTTTTTTTTTTTTTGTTTTTTGCTATAGTGAAGATGTGGATCTATGAGCATGTGGTATGCTCAAAGAAGCTCAGTTGTACCTTTACAGTGTTTTTTCTTTTTTTTTATAGTAGGAGAGGCTGAAAAATTTAGATTTTTTTTCTTCAATTGTCTACCTATAAATCAGACCTAGTGACATTAACAATTGTGCTTACACTTAAAAAAACTACTATTTAATGCCTGTCTGACATACAAAAAAATGTTTTTAATCTACATTATATAACTTATGAGCTGTACTTGATTTATATCAGATAGGTAATTCAAAGGGAAATTGATCCGTGTTTAATGAGTTATCAAAAGTGTGTCTTCTGTCTAAGGCTTCCTCCAATCAGGTGCAAGACCGACTGCTACAGAAGATCCTTCCTGACAACAACTATCAAAATCTACAAGAACAAAACAAAAAAATTAGTTACTGTAATAGTTAACTTCCCTTTGGAATAAGAGAAGTGTTTTTTAAGTGAATTGGACTGGACTGAATTGAGGACTGGACATCTTGGTGGCACAATTTTATCACTGTTGCCTTGCGGGAAAAAGGTCCAGGTTCAATTCCTGGGGTCTTTCTGCATGCGTGGTTTCTTTCCGGGTACTCCAGCTTCTTCTCACATTCCAAAAACATCACTGTTAGGTTAATTAACGTCTCTAAATTGTCCGTAGGCGCGAACGTGTGTGTTCATGGTTGTATGTCAATGTCTCTTTCTGTATTGCACTGCTACTGATTGGCGACCTGTCTAGGGTTTAAACCACTTCTAGCCCCCCGGCCCCACAGCGACCCTGATGAAATAAGTGAGAGAAGATGGATGAATTACACTGAACTGAACTGAGTTAGTTTCAGATAGAACAGCATAGAAAATCTCTTTATTGTTGAGCAATGGGGAAATTCTGGTGTTTACGGCAGCAAAAAGAAGCAGCAGCAAGAAGTGAAGAGTTAAAAAATAAACAAATAAAATACTGTACTTTCAAATGTATTAACAATATAAAAATGCACACCTGGAGAATAACTAACCAATATACAGCTATGTGTAAAATGACAGCAGCATGTTATTTAACTGACTAAGGTAGAGACTGTGCAAAATCAGGATAAATGTAGTAACTTATTGAGGTTGTTGGGAACAGTGATGGTTATAAATTCTTACAGCTGCTGGGATGAAGGATCTGTGATAACCCTTACTGGTGCATTTAGGGTGTAGCAGTCTGTCACTCAAGGAGATGAGGGGAGCATAACACTTAAAAGATGCTTCTCCATGCTTTGTTCTGTTTCTGGGTATGCAGAGTAAATTCGAACCAAAACACGGGCGTTAGCAATGGCCACTATAAAGCAAAGCCTCCTATACATTCCTCTTATTGTTTTCTTCCTTACTCAAAGCATCATTGAAAATCTAAAATATGATTTAATCAAAAATTAGAAAGTTTAGCACTATTTTATTTTATTTTTTCTGAACCTGTTACAACATAGAGTAAGATGGAAGGAGAACTTCAGATTCAATTTGGCAACTCACTATAGCTGAAAATAAGGGTTATCTCTCTGACCTCTTTATGTTATGCAGCAAGTGTCATCGGCATGCCCGAGGTGATTACACGATAATTGGATAGTGCCAAAACACATAAAATCCAGATGAAAATGCTTCTGGGAAGCATTAAAGACCTGATTACCTCTGCAACCTGAAGAAGGAAGTTCATTACCATACACTAATACAGGAAACAATCTCAAAAGTTACCATACAGGTAAATCCAACTTGAGCCATGTCCGTGGGTCCAACCGCCCCATACACACACAACCACAAATACACCTCATCCACTGAACAAAGACAGTCCTTTGTCACCGATGTTAGATAAGGAGATCTGTTAAAATACACATATAATCATGTCTTCTTGTTTAGTTCTTGATATTTTGTCAGTACACTGTCTAAAAAAATAGTCTTACAATATCTTAGTTTATTGGCAGTGGGCTGATCTGTTGAATTGTGATGCTTAGTCACACTAACGAAATCAGATTTTAATGTTTTAAGACATAAGTTGTAACATTTTTTCTTCTCCCTACTTTTGAAAACGGGTTAAAATATTTTAATGGCCTCAACTTTTAACTGTTCAGCATCCTTTAAGGCAGTGGTTCCCAAAGATTTTCTTCTGGGCCCCCCTTTGGATTACAATAAAATTTCCACGCCTCATAGTTCTATACTGTAGATTAGAAGAGGATTCTTTGTTGTCTGCGTTATTTTAAACATATTTGGGTTTTTTTTTATTTGTAACAATATTTAACTTTGCTATCATCAATACATTAAAAAAGCCTATGTGCAAAATGGAGTGAAAACATTGAACAGCTCCCTGAGAGTTTTTTCTTTGTACTTTAATCCTCCCATCTTTTCAGTGGCTGTAGTGAGCCTGCTTGTTGCTGCAGATCTTCTCAAATCTGCGTTGCAGTGTCACAACTGTCCATTATGCTCAGTCAAGCAAGCACTGTTTTTTTTTTTTTCTTCATTCATCTATACCGCTTCCCGCGCCCCCCCTGCAATGGCATTGTGCCCCCCCTAGCGCGCCCCACACTTTGGGAACCACTGCTTTAAGGTATCCCATAACCACTATGTGTCAGTAAAATGGTGAATTGTGGCTGTCCACCCTAGATCGAGTTCTTCACAGTTGACCAGCAAAGGGTAAACAGTCAGTCTGCATGTTAATCTCTTTTACTCTCTTTTCTCCATACTGTAACATTAGACCCACAGACATTCACTGTCAAGACTGATTTAATCCATCTAATTAAAATGCCACATTGTCAGTGCACAAGAAAGAATAATCTATTGAGAAGACGGTAATATCCCATAATGCTGAAGCGCCTTCTAGTCTTTTCAACAGAAAACAAAGTTAAGAAAACAAAGATAAATACTCAGACATGCTCCCACATTCCTGCTTCTCTTACATTAAGCTGGTTTGGTGTTTTATTTCAAATACATTTTGCTATCAGGCTGTTTTAACAGAAAGAACTTATAATCTAGGAACTTAGCTTCTATTTACATATAGAAAAAAGTGATTAGGTACTTTCATAGATATCTATTCTTTATTACTGTAAACGGTATAAGTTTCAAAGATGTTTCAGTTTCCTTATCTGTCAATAATTTAGCTTTCGGAATCAATATTGCATCGTTTGGCAGCTTAATCAGAATGAGGAAAGCAAGGTAGCAAACAGCCTCTCAAATTTAACAGTTGATTTTATCTTTTTTCTTATGCTATGAAGAAACCTTAAGAGACAACAGTAATAACTTTGTCACCGGGTCTGCTTGTTTACCACCCTGGTCCAGACCAAAAAATTACAAAACAGTTTATTGTCTCCAGAGTGGGAAGTATAATGACTTTGGTAATACAACCCCTTCAAATTGTGTTTACTAATGCACATCATGGGATAATTCAGTACATATCTTAACTAAGGGTGGTCTCTTGACTAAGTAAATTGCTGTTCCCACTGCCTAAATTTTAATTAACAATGCAATTATGCATAGCATTTTTACAAGAGTTGGATGCAAGCAAACACCCACTGTGACAGTTTATTCACAACAAGAACTGCTGCAACAACTGGGAAATAAAAGTGTACATCCACAAACTCATTGTCCGTTTCACTTCATCACTTCTCCTCAACTATGGGGATTTTTACAAACTAGTACAAAGTTGCAATGGTGCATCACTCAATATGAATACGGTACACATTTCTTCTTCTTCAAAAAAAGCTTTTTGTTCTGCAGGAAATTAGAAAATAAAGTACACGGCAGACTTTGTCCAAACTCTATGGGAATAAATGTTAATCTAATTTTAAAAATGAATGAAATTTAAGAAGTAAAAACAAATTAAAAAACATTAAGAAACAGGTGCTGGGCACCACCACAGGAAGAAGAATGACTTTTTTGAAACTTACATTTTCATTACAGCTTTCATTAAGAAGAGTTAACCATGATTTGAATCACGGGGATTTCAGATCCACAAAACTCTATATATCTAGAAACTGCAGGAATGTCTTTACTTAACTGGCAAGTTAAAGATTGCCTTTGTCTTTGTCTTTGGAGAAATGTGTATCCGCTGACAGTACCTGAGACTGAAATAAGAGTAGCAGCATGAAACTGCCTTAGCTCCAGAAAGAATATGAGCTAAAGATTTCTAGATTCCATAAAGAAACAACATTTCTCTATTTATATAGAGTTTTTCTTTCATTTCCATGAAGATTATAGCATTTCAAAATGCATCTCAGTCTGCCTGACATGTATGTCACTCTGAGAATATTCTTGTCCCACTAGATCAGCAGCCACCCCATCTTAGCCCAGCTTATCCCAGCATGCTGTGCTGTTCATCAAAACAGTTAACAATAAGAGGATGTGCATCAGCAGAGGACATTCGTTTTGGATAGAATAATTGTTAAATTTTTTTTATTTGCTTTGTTTTGATGTTTAAACTGTGTTAGACCGAAGCAGGCCAAGATCAAGTCATAGCTAAGGCTGTCAAATGTTATCTAAAAGTGTAATGCAGTTCTGCTAGCCAGGTAGTGTTATCTTGTTCAGCTTTATCTGTGTTTACCTTTAATTTCATCATCCTTACCTCTATAGAAGTTCCTTGCAAACATGAAAATTGTGTCTTTGTCATTGAAAAACTAAAAGTATTTTCCTTCAATACTGTAGATACTGTATCGGCAAAAACGAGATTGTATCCTGAATAATTCTTTGCAGTTGGATACTCAGTTCAAATAGTTTTTTTACACTCAGCAATACATTTAGGCAACTGGTGCTCATATTATCAGCCTCCTTGTTTCCAGGAAAAAGAAAAATGCTTCTGCACCCCAAACATTCAATGTTCAAGATTATCTACTGGTAAACTAGGTAATTGGAATTACTTGATACAAGAGGTATGGGCTTTTTTTTGCCCCTCAAGAGGAGTTGTAATTTACATCAAGAGGGGAGTTAATTAAATAAAGCAGCTGAATTTGTAATACAACCAAAATTTCAAAGTGGCATAATGGCATGAAGTGCCTATACTGTATGCACAAAAAACATTTTCTGAAAGTCCATCATGTGATGACATGACAGTTAAATTTAAAATCTGGTATTTTCAGATACATGTTAGATAGATATCGCTGCATGGCTGTGTAGGTCGTATCACTGTTGCCTTACAGGAAGAAGGTCCTCAGTTATAAATCCTAGTCTAGGGTCTTTTTACATGGATTTTGCATGTTCTTCCCATGTATTTGTGAGTTCTATACTTCAGCTTACTACTGCAGTCCAAAAACATGAGCCTTTAGGTGTGAGTGGAGTCGATGCAATCAGCTGGTTTCCCTTAGATAAAAAACTTTGAATCAATTTGACTGTATGATCTGGTTGAATTGTATCTGTAAAGTGCCTTGAGATGACATGTGTTGTGAATTGGTGCTATAGAAATAAACAGTAAGGAATTGAATGGAGTGTGTGTGTGGATGGTTGTATGTCAAAATGGAAGGATGGTGTTATAGAGTTACCATGTAATATTTTGTTTTGTCAATCAAAAAATTTGTTTAGGCATTTATGCAATTCCTTAATTCTCTTATGTCATTTAGTTTTTGTTTTTTTTATTATAATTTTTTTTATTATTTGATTTAACATTTCCATTCTTTAAGACAATAAAATATTTTCTGAGATTTGGTAAACCTTTTGATATCCAGACATTATAAGAAAATGCAAAGTCTGCATCCATCAGAATTGGTGCATTGAAACAAACCAATTAATTAGTCATCAGTTCTCAGATTTAGCTGATGTTGGCATGTGGGCTCCATAGATTGTAAAGGAGCAGAATGGAATCCCAAATTAATGAGAGGAAACTCATTAGCAAAAGATTAAAGGTTCCTATGCTTGCCGACAGAGCAGACTTGTCATTTTGCCAAGGTTTGAAATTAAAACTCTTAGTAAATAAATAAATAAACATATAAATAAATGAATAAATAAAATAAATAAATAAATAGATAAATGGAAGTGCATACATTAGCACCTGTAACTGCCACAATAATGGATGGATGGATGGATGGATGGATGGATGGATGGATGGATGGATGGATGGATGGATCTTAATTATAACCTACTTAGTAAGTTAGTAATATAACTATTGCACATAATTTGGCCTTAGAGTTCTCTTGAAGCTGTCAGTCAATGTTCTCATCATTTTCTGGATCCACCATGAAAACATGATTATTGGCAGCAATAAACATATGAAAAAAATTTCCTCACTACAATCTGTGCTTTTAGGAAACAAAAAAATGACCACAAGGGAGAGTGACATTTCCTGTTCTTCATCTCATTTATTACACCTAAATTGCATGTTGTCATCTGGTAATACCTTATCACAGTGGGAAGGGATGTGAATCTGAGAAGCTTTTGTTGTCTGTGAAATAGGATGTCCCTGACATTTCTTGGGTAAAGGTAAATTACTGGTATCTGTCTGTGTAACGCAAATGAAAACAACAATTTTCTGCAACGTATAACAGATTATTCATAGACATGATGTATTGTCTGTTATATAGATATGGTAAAGTATTTGACAATGATAAGAAATAATTTGTTAAAACAGTGCTTTAATCGCGAAAATAGTCCTAAAATAGTGATTACATTTTAGATATATTTCCCAATTGTCTGTATGCTTTGACGTTTACATAAAGTAAATGAGGAAAGCCTGGGATACACCAGTGCAATAAGGAAAAAAGACACAAAACAAACAAACAACAATCAACTTTTTATAATTACCTTTTGAATTTTATTTGCATAGCAGAAACTGCATTGGAAATATACCCCAATGAATGAATGTAAAATAAGACTTGACGAAAATTCACAAAAAAACTTTCCCATCATTACATTCTTAGAAGCACAGGAGAAATCTCTTGCTCCTCATTCTAAGGGTATGACTCATTCTCAGCTTTAGACCACTGATTAAACTAATAAGTGGGTGTACTTTACATGAAAGTGGAGCAGCAACAATTGCTGCACACCTACAGACTGATCTTAGTGTTTGGTGCACAGGGTTTGAGCTTTTATCTGTAAACTGGCTTGAGTGTTTTTTTTCTGATAAGGGCTTTAAGAGGAGAGTCTTTCCATCAGTTATATGAATCCACCCGAATAAGACACAATGTTGGGTACATTTGCACTCATGCTGTTGCATGTAATTAGCAATTTACACAACATATCTACAAATCACTAATTAGGTTGATCTTTTGAGGCAGTAGTTACTTGGATAACTTTTGACAAAAGTCACCAAACACAGTCTGACCTTTAGAATAGCATATTAGAGCTTCTACATATATGTAGAAATGTCTGTGCTGGTTCCTGTCTTCTTCACAAGTTGTCTTCACTCCCAGAGTCATAATTAGGTTACAACCAAAAATAAATTAGCTTAATGTATGTTTCCATTAGAACTTTCTACTGACATTTTAAAAAGATATGGTGTGCAGCAGCACAGTCGACACTGGATGGGATCTTACGTAGTTGGAGCTTGTTTCGGTAATTTTACACCCTGATATCTAGAACCATGGCAACAAGCCTCCAAGGAATCAGTGAAATTTTATTGAAATAGTAGTCAAAGGTTATGAATGGGGGTTTAAATCTATATTCTACATGCTGAACATTTGCTTAAAAAAAAGTAAAGACACATTGTAAATTATAATTACTTAAGACATGCATATTAAAGACAAGCTTTTGTTAGGGAGGAGCCAAAGAATATAATCTTCATGTCCTATCTAATGGACATTTGTTATTTGTATTGTATGCTTGATGAAAACAGTTAACGTTCAGAGTCTGCAGCTTGTTAGCCGATCTTACTAATCAGCTTTAGGTTGAGGTAACCATTTTTCCTATTATACATGTCTGTTAACAAAATCCAGCTGCAGTACCAGTTAACGGTAAGTGCTAAAAACCTTAGCTTAACTCGCCATCACAACCTCTGCCCATAGGAAACCTTTAGATATATTAACAACTCTAATAGTGAGAGCAGAGTCACTAGGGCAGGTTGGCCTAGTGGTTAGAGAAGTGAGCTCGTGCTCTAAGAAGGTTGCAAGTACCCAGTTCGATCCCCACATCCTGAACTCTGGTTCCCTGAGCAAGACCCTTAACTCCACACTGCTCCCCGGGCGCTGCACAATGGCAGCCCAATGCTCCTCAAGAGGATGGGTTAAATGCAGAGATAAATTAAACTCTGTTTACTTAGACAGATTTTATTTGTCATTTTGTTTACACAAGTGTAAAACAAAAATAAATTTCGTTTGGAGACAGCTCACTGGACAATTTCATCTTTTAAAAGTGCAGCCTTGAAAAATAGTAAAAAATGACTGTAATTTTACAGGTCTAACAATTTTTTTTTTTTTTTTTTTTTACGATCCCTTACTTGGACGTTTTAATTTTAGACAACACTTAGTTTGTAAAACTTTTGCTGGACTGTATTCCAAATGTCTTAAACATTTATATTTCTTCATTGATGCCGTACTAGGTCAACCAAGCTTTTACATGAACTAAGCAGAGGAGGATCTTACTCGACATTCTCTTTGCAGCTGTTTCTAACAAGGATCCATTTCTGACCAGGCTTTCAAATAGGAAAGAAAATAATATGGGAAGAAATGTTTGACCTTTTTTAGTGCAGAGTCTTCAGTGTGATGTGTGATTCAAATCTGTCAGGAAGAGGGAAAAATTCTGGAGAAGCTAAAACTGAAGGGAAAGAACAAATTATGGTCAGAGTGAGGCTTTATTGACAGAGGAGACTACTACTATAAGAGATATCTTGACTTTTTTGGCATCTAAAAAAGTAAATCCTACCAGGATATCTTTTTGACCAAACAATATGCCAATCAATGTCCAAGCAACTAATATAACTGACATTTTATGCCTTAAATGCCAACTCTCTGGCAGCAAAGTATATGCTAGCACCATAAAAAATGCATTTTAAATGAATTTTCAGTAAGAAGGAAAGTTCAGGATAAACTAAGGAAATTCTGCTTGGTTGCCATATGGTGAGTCAAAGAAATTACCTTGAACAAGCATTTACATATGACTCATAAGCCAGCAGCGATAAAGTTCTGGCCCTGAACATATCAAAGTACCTTGTTACAGGCTTGTTAAATTATGTGACACAAAATCCTTCAGAGAATTCAAAGGTTTGATTTGACTGAAATCGTATTCCAAGAAAATCATCAACACTTTCTATCTCAATCTTTTCTCACATGTTTTCAAACTGTAAAGTCAGTAATGTTTGATTGGAATTTCCGATTACTATTCAGTGGCTACAGGTGTTTGATGCCAATTATCCACTGGATAATTAGTGCCACAAGTCCAACTCGCATGACAGTTTTAAAGAAATCTGCAAGTGTTTTGTACCTAACAAATGAAAGAAATAGCATAAAAAGCTAAATATTCTAAGAAGTAGGGGGAATGATTTTATTTGAAATTCACATTTTGTTCTCTATATAGTAGAATTGATAAAGTAAAGTATAATTGCTACAATGATTAAAATCATTCAAAGGACTTCATTATTTCAAAAGTACAATTTTAATTGCAAATTTGTTTGGTTGGCAGGTGGTGCAGTATAACAAGCAGCAGGATTCAGCTCAAGTGATAACAGCCCAAATGATGCTTCTCTCTGAGTCAGCTGATTACATGAACTGAGGTGGGAAGTGTTGACTAAAAATAGGTATTCATCGCTAATATTCCATTATTTATTTTGTTGTTCCATCACTCTGAACAGTGGAACTTATATGTATAATACTGATTCTAAATAGTTAAGTCTTTACTGTGGTTGTATTCTGCATAAAGAAAGAACTAAGAGTCAAGCAGCTCACACAGTTTTAAATGGGTCCTAATTACCGTTTCTCACATAGCTAGCAGGGCAGAGCGAAAAAAAAAAAAAAAACTGAATGAACTTAACAAATAAGATGACTTTTGCTCATAAAGCAAAGCTTTGCAATATTTTTTTGTCTGCCCATACTTAATTAAAAAAGCGAAATATTTTCATGAGCATAGCCTAAATTTTATAAGTTTTTTCTCAAGTAGTATAACGCTTTCTTTTTAAATGCCCCATACCCCCAAAGGGAATTGAAACCAGACATTTCAAAAGACAGTTTCTTTTTATTTATTTATTGTTTTATTACAATGAAAGTCTTCCATTTTTTTCTAGCTGCTAAATGAGAAAGTAAATATAGTTTGGTAGATATCTTAAATGTTTCTCAAATTCAAAGGTTTATTTATATTTTCTTAGCATTTTAGTTTAATTGCCTTTAGACTACATGAATCTGGAGAAATGTTTTGTTGTTCTTTCACAAGCTTCTGCATTTTCTGACAATTTCCCCTGAGAGAATTGGCCCAACAAAGTCTATATAACTAAAATTAGAACTTTGTGATGATATACTTTGGTTTCTTGGTGTTATCAGACGTCCCAACCTTTTCTCTAAATGTGACATAACCTGTCTTGGAAGGTATTTTTCATTTTCCCTTGAGTGAGTTTGCTAATTGAACCTCGCTTTTTATTTAGCTTTGAAATAAATGGCTGCTGACCTGCAGAGACGTCTTCCAGCCCTCGTCCTTACAGGATTCATCTCACTGTTATAATGATGGACTCCTATCAGCTTCACCTAGCATCTTCACAGAGTTTTTTGCTTTTGTTCTGGTTGATATGTGCATTTCATACCGGAAGACTTTAATCTCTAGGACACAGAGTCCAGCTCCATACTGATAGGAATGATTGATGAAGGTTACGGTGATGCTTTAAAAACCCGAACAGATACGTATATATGGCACTTTCAGGCATCTGGGGATTGTGGGCAAATATGACCCATACTTGTGCAGGTCCACAATTCTCTTTCAGATATCTTGCCTTATTTATTTTTAAGTCTTCATGCTGACACCCAAAGAAATAGTGTTTGAGGTGTTGCACTAAGATATATTCATAGACTTGGCCCTAATTAAGTGAATTAGAATCATCAGTGCAGAAGGATCATCATCTAGTCTTAGCCAAATTAATTTGGAGGTATGTGTTTTTTTTTTTTTTTTTTTTTTTTTTTTTTTTTTTCTAATGCATGTTGAAAAAAATAAAACATTTTGTCAAAACGAATATCCATAATAATTTTCTGAGATTTAGCAACTTAAAATGATTTTGTTTATCATATCTAACCTTATCTAACCTGATACTTTCTTTTAGAAACAGGAAAATTTTGCATTTAAAAAAATAATGAAACTAATTGGAAAATGTCTGTTTTAGCCATGATTGTTTCCCTGTTTACTTCTATCATCACAAATACTGTAACACCATCAATTTATATTTTTTGTCTCATACACACCAGACCTTGCTTTATTCAGTACATACATAAATTACCTGTTTGACCTTGTTCTTTAATGGACATGAAAGATAAACATATTTATACTTGTGTTATTCATGAGGTCAATCCAGCAGCTTGGCCAAGTCAATAAGTCAGTGTGGAAATCAAACCAAGGTGAACAGTGTGATTGACTGCACCTGGTATATGAGGAACCATAATGCCTTAGGTATAGACACTTTCCCTAGGCTAACTTTTCAGTTGGAGACTGATAGAAATTCTCAGTAACTTGTGCTATATTATACCTGCCTTTTTCATCACTTGTTCTGATTGTCAGTGATATGACTCGCTAATCGACTAACTGAATCCATTTCAAACTGACGAAAAAAAAGACAACAAAAAAAGACAAAATATGAGTGAAAGGTCAATTTGGAATCATCATTAATGGTACTGCTGTTATTTGTTGTAGCACATGCAAGCTCACTGCAAGGATACAGGTGGAGAAATAAAGGGTTGATTCACAGTGATGTTAAGAAGTGAACGGGGTACAGTCTGGATCCAATGGTTCTGGGAAGTTTTGAAATGCAGGGGGTGAAGGTAGTGATGCCTGTAAAGTGGTTTGAGCTTAAATTTGAAATGGCTGAAGTTGGAACACAGCTTTCTGTTATGTAGATTGGAGAAAGTGTTTAGCGAAGAGTGGAGATGAGTATTCCTAGCATTGTTTTTACGAAATCAATTAATTTCACTTTATTTATATAGCACCAATTCACAACACATTTCATCTCAAGGCACTTTACAATTCAACCAGATCATACAATTCAAAGTTTTCTATCTAAGGAAAAACCAGTTGATTGCATTCTTCAGCAATCCCTCAGACCAAGCATGCTTGTTGCGACAGTGGATAGGAAAACTCCCTTTTAACAGGTAGACACCTCCAGGAGAACCAAGTTCAGTATGAGCGATCATCTGCCGAGGCTGACTGGGGTTCAAGGAGACAGAAGAAGACAGAAGCAGAGATACAAAAGGCAATTGACAATCAGTTCCACAGGCAGCCCCATCCAGGAAACACACAGCCAGGCAGAGGAGCTCCTAGCCAGCCCCCACGTCAGAGGACAAAGAGAGCAGATCCAGCCAGTCACAGTCAGAGAAACAGGACTCCACTGAAAAACAGGCAGAGTCGATCATCTACAAACAAAGGTGTTGATGGCAGCAGCACAGCTTATATTTCTCTCCAATAAGGTTTCACAGCCAAACAGGAACAGAGCAGATGAAGCTACTACTGTATGAAAAAAAGGCAGAAAGAATGAATGGGTCCTGGGTTCTTGTTAGTTTGGCTGAGTTTGGAAGGATGAACTGTTTGTGTCTTGGTAGGGATGACAGAGGGCTGGAGAGTGTGAAGGCTATAGTGAGCATGGTTTATATTGAGTTACCATGGAAGAAGGGGGAATATCGGAGCAAGCTGTTACAGAGGCGTGGAAGGGAGATTCAGGACTTGGCTTAGAAAAATTGAACCTGAGCATGTAGGCAAATCAAGCTTCAGACTTGGTTTGTCAAAAAAAATCTGTAAATACATAAAAAAAAAGATGTCACAATATTGATGCTAATCAGAGAAAATGAACCTCCTATGTCTTCTTTTAAATTGGTGAGTGTAATTGTAGACAGGTGTGCAGACAGCCATGCACAGAAAAAGACCAGGATCATAACATTGGGGATCAACGCTCCTGTCAGAGGAAAAAAGAAAATATTTCTTTCTTTTCAAGCTCATGACACATACTCATCGCATTACTCAAGCTGGTGATCATAACAAGTGTCTTAATTATTACTTCAGAAGGTGGGAGTAATTCATTTTTGTTAAGGTTTACTCTATGTACTCTCTTCCTAATTATTAAGCAATTATCCCTGTGCCAACACACAAAAACACCTCAGAGACATGGCTATGGTAGAGCAGCTCCACTTAGTTGAATATATTTCCTGTTATGCAGAAAAAAACCCCACCATAGATGTATGCACACTCCCAGTGAGCAAGTAAGAGCAGGTGATGAGTTACTAATGACTCCAGCTGGCCACCGGAGCAAGACAGTGTTTCACTACGAAGACACTTATGTTGTCACTTTTCCCCTCCACATCAGGGTGTCAGACTTTAAACTGAAGTGACAGATCCCTCCTTTGGCTGCTCTTTCCCAGCTAAGGACACTGATGGCTGAATCTGAAGGCAGAAAGGTCAGGCCACTGGGCTGGTTGTGCTAATGGACTGCTGACCGGGCACTAAGCCACACTCTCAGGAGAGATTCACAGCCCAGTTCTCACCTCAGCGGTGTGGCTCCCTTGTCCTTTGCATCGCTTCCATCACCATTTACCGTCACTGGTGCTTATTCTCACTTTTGTTTTCTGGCCTTTTGCACATTGCTCCTTACCAAGTCACTCTGTGTGTAATCTGTTGCACAGGCTGTTCTCATGGCTGCACAAGAGCTTTAAGTGAAATCTTGATTCAGAGCTGTGAAGTTAGGAGAGATTTGAAACTCAAAGCTGGATAGGAGCACGTGTGAATATCCACCTCTAGATGGCAGTGTATACCGTGATAGGCTGCACTGTGCTTCAGCTCCAGATCAAGCCTTCATCAGCAGCAGAAGCAGCAACACATGCAGAGAGCTGGGGCTTCAGTTGAGCCTTATCTATACTAAACTAAAATTAAGTATTAATAAGAAGGTAGAATGGATTAAATGATGGCTGTATCCCCATCTGCTCATACTTCTGTGTACAATTTAATGGGCGATTCAGTATAATTTATGTTGCTGCTTTGAAACTTAAGAATCAGTTAAATGGGTCATTTCACAAACTTGGTCGCAGCAGGCTCAATACAAATTAGTAGAAATCACAGATAAGGGAGGAAAACTTTAAAAACAGGTGCAATTCGGTCGCACCCTGTCGCTAAAGCAGCTTTGAAGGCTAAGAATGACAGTCAAGGTTATTTCTGAGGGACAAACGCTGACGGCTGGTCGGCTGCGGAGCGCAACAGAGCGCTGCGCGGAACGCCAAAATGCACAAATATGCTGAGACAATGTATTCTCTTTCTGAAACCCAGATATGAGGTTCTTGCACAAAGCTTGTATAGTAAGCTTGGTTTATCCATTTCTTTTTATTTCTTCCTTCCGGGGCCATAATTCTCCAAGTGTGTCCTTTTTTTTTCTAAGCAGCTCCCCAATTATTGCAGCCTGCCTGACAAACAGGTTGGCACCTGTGCTTTGATGCATATCTTTATCAGCTTTTTGGCTCTATACATAAAAGAAAGAGGACGTTTTTATTTTATTTTTTATTCATTATTATCAATATGACTGCCAGCTTTATCATTTTCATCTCCGTCGTCATCCTCATCATCAACCCCCTCCAGCCTCCGGGTTTTGGTTAAGCGTCTCCCTGCAGCCTGCAGCATCCTCTCCGAGCGTCTCCGGACCGCTTTGAGTGACGCGGCCGCGGACCAATCCTGCAGCGGCTCCGGGTTGACAGCGCAGCTGAAAAAGATGGGCGGTGTCCAATGACGAGGGTCGGCGGGTTGGGAGGAGGGGAGCGTTAGAGCGGTATACTTCACCACCCCTCCTATGGGTTTACAAAGAGTTAGTGCAAGATATTCTGCTCTGGGAGTGAGACTGCGAGGATAAGCGGGAGTATGAGCATCGCTGTATAACACTGTAGAGGTTTTTCATGTTGCTTGGCATCTCCGAGCGGGATTAACTCTAAGGTCTTGCACCTCATTTTTTTTTTATAAATATATATCCTTTTTATTTTATGCTTTTTTTGTGCATGTACCTGATGGAGCTGCGTGAGGTTGAATCATGACGGGACACGAGTGTCTCCTGCGTTCACCTCGTCGGCACCTTCACCTTCACAGGTAGCCGGGTAAAAACAAGGAGAAAGACGGTTTTCTCGGGACATTTACGGGAGATCACTATTCATTTATTTATATATCTAGGTGTGCATATATACACTGGATCCGTACTTATAAGAGGCAGCACATACCTCTGATAACCTTGCTCTGGCTGCCGGGAGAGCCGGGCTGATCAATCCTTGTTATTCTCTGTCCATCCCTGAAGTTAAATTGGGAGAAAGGAACTGCGACACTGGCTATGCAACCTCGCATTAACCCCAGTTTTTGCGCTTTGCAGTTTTTACTCCAAATATCATAGGTCTGATCACTCCTACAAGGTTTTTCTTTTTTTCTTTCTATCTCTCTCTCTTCTCTGGAACAAAACGCCTATCAGCAGAGAGGGGTCTCTTTACCTGAACAAACTTGCATATGGCACCAAGGGATGAGAAGACTATGAGCTGACACACTCCAGTTTTTTTTTCTGCTTGCTGCAACGGATTTGGGGTATGTATATAGGATAAGAATGAGTCTCAGATGCCCACTGAATGCAACATCTCACTGAGCTTACTTTGTATAAGCTTAATTCATGTGCATTCATTTGTTTAGGAGCCCACACACACAGCTTAAACTTTTTAATGTTGCTAGTTTAAGTGAGAAATTATTAAAACTGTGTAATTTGTTGTGAAGTTTTTCAGCCTATGGGGTGGAAGATTCTTGGTGAGCATGAAATCAGGAGGATTTGCAAAGGGAGAAAGACACTGTTACAGTTTATTACTTGCTGTTTTTTTTTCTTTTCAATGTTTTAAATATTCAGCTGAACATTTACTGTTAGATTTAATATTAGACTCAATGAATACCAAATTAAAGGAAATAATTTACCTTACATACATTTTATTACTGTGCATCCAAAGAAACTTCACTGAAAAAACTCTCCTCTATTCGTAGGTGTTTATTTGGACGATAAGTGTTGACGCTGCACAGAAGCAAATTGTCAAATTGCAAAGCCTGGAGAAAAATTAAAATTGTCATGGATCTGAAAGACTATTACCTGTTGGGTGCTCTGCTTGCCTGCATATGGCTTGATCCTTCCATTGCTCAAGAATTAATATATCCCATCAGGGAGGAATTGCAAGAAAATGTCCTCATTGGAAATATACCAAAGGACCTCAACATTTCCCATACAAATGCTGCCACTGGAGCAAGTGCTAATCTTGTGTACCGACTGGTTTCCAAAGCTGGAGACAACCCACTGGTTCGTGTTCTGAGCAACACTGGAGAGATATTCACAACATCAAACAGAATAGACAGAGAGAAGTTGTGCCCTGGACTCTCATTTGAGGACAGCGAGTGCTCCTTTGAAATTGAAGTGGTCATCCTGCCTAATGATTATTTCAGACTGATTAAGATAAAAATAATTGTCAAAGATACAAATGATAATGCCCCCATGTTCCCATCCCCTGTGATCAACATCTCCATCCCAGAAAACACTCTTATTAACAGCCGCTTTGCTATTCCTTCTGCCACTGACCCAGACACTGGCCCCAACAGTGTCCACAAATACGAGCTGATCAATGGGCAAAGTGCCTTCGGTTTAGACATCGTGGAGACGCCTGAGGGGGAGAAGTGGCCCCAGCTTATTGTGCAGCAGAATCTTGACCGGGAGCAGAAGGATACTTATGTGATGAAAATTAAAGTAGAGGATGGAGGGAGCCCACAGAAATCCAGCACTGCCATTCTTCAGGTCACTGTAACAGATGTCAATGATAACAAGCCGGTGTTCAAAGAGAGTCAGATAGAGGTGCATATACCTGAGAACTCCCCCATAGGCACATCTGTTGTGCAGCTCCAGGCTACAGATGCAGACATAGGGGCAAATGCAGACATACATTATGTATTTGGAACTCAAGTGTCTCCTGCAACTAAAAGACTTTTTGCATTAAATGCAACATCTGGCTTAATTACAGTGCAGAGACCTCTGGACAGGGAGGAAACTGCCATTCACAAGCTTTCTGTTTTGGCCAGTGATGGCAGCTCAAGTCCTGCCAAAGCTACTGTTTCTATAAATGTGACTGATGTTAATGACAATCCACCTAATATAGACCTCAGATACATCATCAGTCCCATTAACGGCACTGTTTTCCTCTCAGAGAAGGATCCCATCAATACTAAGATTGCTCTCATCACAGTTTCAGACAAAGACACAGACATAAATGGCAAGGTCATTTGTTTCATAGAGAAGGATGTACCTTTCCATCTGAAAGCTGTGTATGACAACCAGTATCTGCTAGAAACATCTGCTCTGCTTGACTATGAGGGGACGAAGGAATACAACTTTAAAATAGTTGCGTCAGATTCTGGAAAGCCGAGTTTGAATCAGACAGCCTTGGTGAGAGTGAGGCTGGAAGATGAGAATGACAACCAACCTATTTTTACTCAGCCAGTCATTGAGCTGGCCATCATGGAAAACAACAAACGCGACCTGTTCCTCACTACCCTTACAGCTACAGATGAGGACAGTGGCAAGAATGCAGAAATAGTCTATCAGCTGGGACCAAATGCATCATTTTTTGATCTGGATCGCAAAACTGGAGTCCTAACTGCATCTAGGGTTTTTGATAGGGAGGATCAGGACAGATTCCTCTTCACTGTAACGGCAAGAGATAATGGGACCCCCCCTTTGCAAACACAGGCAGCTGTTATTGTAACTGTGCTGGATGAAAATGATAACAACCCAAAATTCACACATAACCACTTTCAGTTCTTTGTGTCAGAGAATCTGCCTAAATACAGCACAGTAGGGGTGATTACTGTGACAGATTCAGATGCTGGAGAAAATGCTGCTGTCTCTCTTTCTATACTGAATGACAATGAGAACTTTATACTAGATCCATACTCTGGAGTGATAAAATCTAATGTGTCATTTGACAGGGAGCAACAGAGCTCCTATACTTTTGATGTTAAGGCTGTGGACAGTGGCAGACCTCCTTGCTCCTCTGCTGCAAAGGTGACCATCAATGTCATTGATGTCAATGACAACACACCAATTGTCATCTACCCACCCTCTAACACCTCTTTCAAGCTTGTCCCTCTGTCCTCTATTCCGGGATCTGTGGTAGCTGAGGTGTTTGCTGTTGATGGGGACACAGGAATGAACGCTGAACTGAAATACACCATTGTGAGTGGGAATAACAAAGGTTTATTCAGAATTGACCCTGTGACAGGAAACATTACGCTGGAAGAAAAGCCTGCAGTAACGGACATAGGCTTGCACAGATTAGTAGTCAATATCAGTGACCTGGGGTATCCAAAATCACTCCATACCCTGGTGCTAGTGTTTTTGTATGTCAATGACACTGTGGGCAATTCAACACTCATTTATGATCTCATTCGGCGCACCATGGAGACCCCGATAGACAGAAACATTGGTGAAAGCAGTGAAACTTATCAAAATGGTGACTATTTAACTATAATGATAGCCTTTGTTACCGGTGCATTGGTGGTGATTATTGTCATCTTTGTGACTGTGCTGCTGCGATGCCGCCATGCGTCCAGATTTAAAGCTGCACAAAGAAAAAAGCAAGGGGCTGAGTGGATGTCACCCAACACAGAAAACAAGCAAAACAAAAAGAAAAAGCGTAAGAAACGAAAGTCCCCCAAAAGCTCCTTGCTCAACTTTGTCACCATCGAGGGAAACAAACCAGATGATCCTGCGCATGAACCGATCAATGGAACCATCAGTCTGCCCACTGAGCTGGAAGAACAAGGAATTGGACGGTTTGATTGGAATGCCACACCTACTACCACATTCAAACCAAGCAGCCCCGACCTGGCTCGACACTACAAGTCAGCCTCGCCACAATCGGCCTTCCACCTCAAGGCCGACACACCTGTCTCAGTCAAGAAGCATCATGTGATTCAGGAACTCCCACTGGATAACACATTTGTTGGGGGCTGTGACACCCTTTCCAAGAGATCCTCCACGAGCTCCGACCACTTCAGTGCCTCAGAGAGCAGCTCCCAAGGAGGGTTTAAAACGAAGGGGCCCATGCACACCAGACAGCAGGTAAAGGAGCACTTTTACTGGTCTATAAGTACTGCCTATAACTGCCCTGTTCCACAGTGCTGAAGTGCCAGTCTAGATTAGGGACTCACTATAAGGTAGTTTCAAGAAACAAAGTGTTGCAGAGTTACTACTCCAAAAAAAATCCTCTGTATCTCAGTCTAAAATTAAAAAAGGAGAGGTGTGGAAAATGGAGTTGATCATGGACTCAGCATTATAATTTGGGGATAATAATTATAAGCTGGTTTTATAATTAAACCTATTCAGTATTTAAGGAAATGCAAGTGGGTAAGCAATTTTCAAGCCTTACTATTCCTCTTCAGCACCCAGTTTAGAAAACTGTCATACTATATCTACACAAGAATAATTGTGATTCAATGTACTTTGTGAAAGAAACATTTTTTTCTTGCCTATCTACTCAGATAAATGTTATCATCACAGCAAAATGCTGCCAACATAAAAAAGCAGACTTTTCACCTCTCTTCTCATAAAAGTGTTTTCATTTTTTATTTATTTATTTTTTTTATTTTAGTGTGCACTGTAATATCACTAAAGAGTTTGTAACCTTTTCAACACCTGCTGCAGCAACAATAGTCAATAATTAGACTGCTACAGAGCTATTGTGAATGTCACTGTGGGCTTTGCCTCATCATCTAAGCTTGAATTTAATTCCTTCTCTAAAATCACACCAGCGAACTGAGTAAAGCTTGTCTGGAACTTGATACACATCCAATTCAAAAAGGATTAGCCAATAATGAGCCTCAAATTTCAACGTAATCCATGCTGCTTTTTATCAGAGCCTTATTAATTTTTCTGCTAATAAAGTAGCACTACACAACACACATTTATAATCTAGTGGAACACACGTGGACAAAAATGGAGGAGAGAAAGTGAAATAAATGGAAGGCTGTGAGATCACTCTGTTGGGCAGGTTTGACGTGTGGTGGTACTAAACCTTTAGGGGGCACTGTTGCGCTGCACGGCACAGCTTGGCACTATGCCAACTTGCAGTGGAATGCAAGGGAGGACAAGAAAGGAATGAAACCTATGTTAGAGTTCTTAGTAAAATACTCTCACCTAATGATGCAGAAGTAGCACAGGGAAGATTGATAATGGCAGTTGTAGATCTGAGTGATAGCATCTATCTGGAGGAAAGAGTTGAATTACAGGGACAACACCGGGCAACTCCTTTGGATGTATAACTCTGGGCGACTGCATCTTAGATGCATGTAATGTGCTTCTGTGTGAGAGGCAGTAGTCAAAAGAGGCATTCATTGTAGCGTCACTCAGTATTTGGTGCTTGTGTGTCGTTGGAGATTTGAGTAAAGAAGATAAAACAGGTGATGGTGGTTGCGGCTGGTGGGTTGGGGTTTTTCCAGCCCTAGAGGGTGACACATGAGATATGACACTATACTGTAAGCACAACGTCATTGATTTGCTCAGTCATCCCACAATTCCACACAAGATTTACTAGAATCAATATTTCTGACAAACGATTCAAAGAAGCGCACAAACAGAGCCAGTGTGTTCTCTATAGTGCCACATACAATGTACATTTTTACTCACCGAGGTTTTTATCATTTGATTTATGAGCTTTCAGGTGCTTTTGTATAACATTAATACTACCTTTGCAAGCCTTTTTTTTTCCACAAATCAATCCTTCTTATACACTTAATCAACAACTGTAAGAGTTAGAACTTGTTGATACCCAGCAAAGAAAGATAAAAACCTTAAATAATTCTACAATCCATATTGTTTCAAACCTGAACTTATCTGGTGAAAAAAGCAACACAATAAATAAAGATCAATACATAATACTTTCTCTAAAATTTTATATCTTGATTTATTCTTACTTCCCCTAAGCACTGGCTTTTAAAGTACTTCACACACTTACGGCATTGACTACATTGTGGCCACAGCTGCCTTGGGGCACAATTACATAGAAGAAGCAAGGCTGCCATACAAAGGTTCCACAAGGCCCTCTGATCACAATCATTAGGCCAAGGACACAATGACTTAGACAAGGATTGAACCAGAAATCCTCTGATTGGTAGACGGGGCTTTAACCAGCAACCTTCTGAATACAGGACGCATTACGAACACAAAAAATGAAAAGAAGTTGTTTAAAAGAAAATTTAAAAACAGTTTGTATTCATTGTGTTCTATCAGGCATCAAGTGTACAGGGAATTTTATACCATATATAAATACTATATAAAAATATATATATAGTAATAACTTAATATTTTTCCCTAATTCAAAAACTGTTTCCATTGATTATAGTATATATTATAGTATGAAGTTCATTGATATTTAATTTAATAAAGTTTAAGGAAAACATAAAGCATATGTTATAAGTGCCACAACAAAGGGTAGAATCTGCTTTAATAATTAGACTCTTTTTCAAAGTAAACACATTCTAAACCTCAACCTATATGTTTTTTTGGCGTAATTTCATCAGTCTGTTTGGAAAAAATGACCTCTAATTTGGAGTTTTATAAAGTTCATTCATTATTATTATTAATGTGTTGTTTTTCTAAAATCCAGAGAAAAAAAAGAAACAGTAGAATATTTCAGGAAAACCTGTCCTCAGGAACAACTTTAAAAACCTTCAAAGTTTAATTTTGGCTTTATCACTTTATTTGAAGACTAGCCTTGCACAGTCATAAGGTCCTCAATAAAAAATCATCAGATTACATGAACTAAATTGTAGCTGCAGCATTACTTTAACAGTACTTTTACTCTTAGCACAGAATAAAAGCTGAAAACACTTTTGGTGAAAATCCCAAACACAAAAAAAATAACTAGATTGATTTTCTTGTAGTTGAAAGAAATTTTTTTACCGACATTTTAAGCGTCAGCAAAATCATGGGGCTAAATAAATATTATCATAATCAGTATTTCATTATGATTTCATTTATAAGGAATAATTTGAGGTGGTTCAAGATACCTTCTAAATATCTGCCTTTATAGATTTTCCACTAAGTAGAGGGCCCCTTGGCAGCCCCAGAACCCACTGGCAAGTCTATATAAAAAGGTCCAGTCTGACCTTTGATTCTATGACCATACAAGTTTTATTTGGATCATGTTTAACTCTCAGAATAATGGTTAAAATACAGTAAGGCATGTAAAATTTTCTCAAACTGCACCTTTCTCTCTTTTACTCCTGTTCGATTGTTTTTGTTCCTCTGGTGCGGTTTGATATATTTTCTCTTCTTGACAGCTGGATGATATGTCTTCAAACATTTGTTTAAAGAACAATACAGAAAAAGTAATACAGGTAGAATTAAAATAAAAATCCACCATTTTATTATCCACCATGATCCATATTTGAAGATATATATAAAAGACTCCAAAGAAATTCTGTTTCTGATATATAGTCATAGCTATTTTAAAAGGATCTTTTTGTTGGAGAATGAGGTTTACATTTAGTTGAACGTATAATAGACGTCAGGTATCCTAAAATTGTCATCCTGCAATAATTTAGGGTATTATTAAAAGCTATTCATTTCCTTTTTCCATTCTTATTCCGAATTTATTGTACACTGCAAACCGGTAGGGCTAAAATGTGCATATCATTACCATTTTACAGTTATGACAAAAAGAGAATACCTTTGCTTTTAGGTATTTCTCTCAGTTTGTCAAATAAAAAAAATAACAGGAATAGGATTAGTGAAGTTTCTCTTTAAAAGCAAGAATGAAAATGAGACCAATTATATTTGAGTGAAACCTTAAGCAAACAGAAAATCCAGAAAGCAATATCATCGGATTATCATATCATATGCAATGCAGTTGCTAGGCTTTAGGGAAAAAAAAGAAGATAAGAACTGCAATATTAAAAGATTTCTTATATGCACACAGATAATAAAATGTGTCAATATGAGTTAAAGTTATTACTACTTATTTTTTGGTCGAAAACTGAGTTGAGGTAATATACTGAAACTGAAGTCAGTAGGGTGCAATTTGTTGCACTATATAAGCCATCACAAAGGTGAATGATAGACTGATGAAATTTAGCATTTACTCTTCTTTAACAAACCAATGGCAAACAACTTCGCTCACCTGAAGTTAACTGAAAATAAGCAGTTAATTTAAAAAAGGATGTTCAAGAAAAAGACACAAAGCCCAGCAGAGCAGAGTTTAAAATTGACTTTTCTCTAAGAATTAAAAAGCAATTTTCTTTCAGTTTTCAACAGTCACTTCTGTGCAGCATCAATGCCAATCAATAACAATGAAAACTGATGGAAAAAAAGGTAGCAGGAATAAAAGGCATTGGAAGCAACAACAAATCCTGACCTTCCTTTTCAGGGAGTATAGAACATGTAAGGAATGGTAATAACAGACATTTACAACTCTGCCATCACAAACAAATGCCTTGTGGTGTGGAGTTTATATCGCCCCCCGAACCCTGCTGATAGCCGTGGAAGCAATCCTGGTCTGCTTTTTCTTTTTTTTTTTCCTTGCTTATTATTTACCCTCCAGGGACCAACATTTGTGTAAACAACATTGACGGGAAAAAAAAGCTTGACAAAAACTGTCCTAGTTTCACAAGGCATCACAAGCATCTAAGAAACCAAATATAATCATCACCATCAGTCTTCCTCTCATTCTGTCAGTAGTCTTGGGCATAGCTATGGTTCACTATCACAACATGAACCCAATGGCTATGCATTAACTATGTGCTGTGCGTCAGATCCCAGAGCTCATGTTATTATGGTTGACTGGGGGTTGCAGGGTTTGCAAGTAATACTGTGAAAATTAGAAATCTAATGGATACACATGCAAATTCTCACATCTACAACAAATGCATCTCCCCCCTTTTTTTTAGCTTAATATACGCCATGTGTTAAATTATATCATTAAGACCAGTGTTTTTTTTTTTTTATGTACAACAACTTGTCCTTAAAATTAATTTGTTATAGACTTTTCATTTTTGTTTGAGGTCTTGCTTAAAGGTAAAGTGGAGGATTTTTACAAATATTTGAAAAGAACTGCCCTCTCCACTTAAAAAAAGGCACATACATAACCCTTTGCCACTCCCGAGAGGGAACGCCTATTGAATGTGTGCAAGAGCATGCACAAGCCAGACTCAGAATGGGGACAATTAGGAGGACCACTTATTTTGTTGATCCACCCAGAAAAAGAACATCCTCCGCTATACCTTAACCTTTTGTTGCATATCAGGGAAAAGGTAGTCTTTACATTTTACTTTATGAATTATGCCTTAACTTTGGTTACAGAGGCCCTAAATTTTTTTTAAAGAACTGACCATACAAAAAAAACACCATATACAGGTTATTTTTGTATTTCTACCAGGACTCATGTATTATTTTTTCCCCCTGTTGTGACTGTTATAGCCAAAGCAGACATGTAGGTGTATAGGTAACAAATAATGAGCAAGCTGTTAACTTTTACACTTGATGGAGTATAGAGAATAAAGCATGGAGTGTTATAAAAACCTGTGAGAGAGAAACATGTCTGCTTAGCTCAGTAATTCTACCGTTGTCTTGTCAGTACATTTAATAAATGGACATTCAATGCAAACAGGAGTTTATACAGACCATTGTAATTATGGAGCCTTGGGGGAGTCGTCCTTCTTGTGCAGGTTCATTTGCCACATTAATAAGGGGATTAGTAGTATGTACGGGGGCTGATGGCAGCAGGAGAAGTTTGAAAAGATTAATGAACTATGACAATGTTGCACCTGAGGGGAAAAGTCTGTTGCTATATCTTCTGGGTTGTGCTGACACAGAGTTTGGTGGAGGAAGATGGAGAGAGGCCAGTGATTGTTGTCGACTGTGATCATACATCCTTCTGCTCCACTATTCTGTCACTTAATCAGGATACTCTGGTTGTGATCTCTAATG
Organism: Cyprinodon tularosa; assembly: GCF_016077235.1. NCBI lineage: Eukaryota > Metazoa > Chordata > Actinopteri > Cyprinodontiformes > Cyprinodontidae > Cyprinodon > Cyprinodon tularosa. Next base: position 326,472 of record NW_024039442.1, on the reverse strand, counting down.
GGTTACCTGCCCTATATACTTTGACTAATAATACTCGGCTTCAAACTCTTGAAAACTAGAACCAATGCGGCATATATCACGTGTTTTTGTGGACATGAATTAGTAATACCACTGGATATATAAAAATTAAGTCTTAAATCAAGCAAATTTGTGATTCGTCTTGAGTTTGTTGCAAACAGCACTTTAATTATTTAGCAACGTAAGGGTAGCTGCAAGAAAAAAGCCCAAGTACTGTGCTCATTTAATGCATAAAATGTAGCATCATCCAGAGACAAATGTAGCTATCCTTAAACAGTAAGCCAATAAGTCTGTGAGGGAAGTTTTCTATCAAAGACTTGAATCATCAATGCAGGATTTGCCAGGCTCTTTGCCGCAGACAACATTGTATTTCTTTAAGAACCTTGTCATGTACTCTATGTCTAGGTAGGTAAAAGGAAATGAAATGGATGGCAGGTTTTACTAAGGTTGCGGATGTGAGTAGAACTATCTGCGAAGATTATTGCCCCAGGGGTGAACTTGTTTTGTCTGCACATAACAACAAAATAAATCAAAGCGTTCCTTCTGGTGCACTGGTTAAACTTAAGAGTTCATTTATATGTTTATATTTTTCACTCTGTTAAAAAATGATATTTATGTATAGTATTTATGTATTTATGATCTTTCTGTTGTCTTGATTTCTTTATTTTTTGTAAATACTTTTGGCAGTATAGCCAAAACACAGACAATGGCAAATTACCAGGAACTACATTTAGTTTCCTTTATATATATTTATGCGGTTATTTTTTGTTTTCAATAGATTTTTCGTAACACAGAACGACAAACCTTTGCTCATCACAGACACATTTACAACTAAGCTTCCATATTGACAAATGTTGCTCCATACTAAAAAAGTCTTATGTGTTTGCGCATATTATTATGTTTTTTTTTTCTAGTTTTGTTAATTGTCCATCATTTTTGGCTGGCAACCCATTTATCTCAAATACATCATTCACTTGTGCTTTGTAACATTTGTGCACAAAAGTCTGTGTGGCTTTTGTGCAGCTGTCATTACTTAATTCAACTCCATGTTTTTACCAATCTGCAAACTGTATTTCCCATTTTATTTCTGAAGAAGCAATCAATCAAGCTGACATACAAGCCTCGTAAATTTTCTAACACTGCATGACAAGAAAAGGACAAACTGCTGCCTAAAACATGTACAGTGTGTTATTAACACCTCATTTCAATTTTCTCTAAATACCAATAAAAATAAGAGTAGAGGGTGGAAGAAAATGTTTCTTGACTGCTTGCTTGTCTGCAACAAAAAAAAAAAAGTTTTGTATAAAAAAAGTGATCTTTTGATGCTACTTCATTGTTTTAATACCCCTCACCCCTAACGACCCATCTCTTCCTTCCACACCTTACTCGGTCCCTTCACCCACTCTTTTTCTTCCCCATCTCCAGCCCTAACCTTTCACCCACGCTCCTATCTGGTTCAAAGCCATTACATGCTATGTTAAATCTTCAACAATGGGGGTGTTTTCACCCTTGTGTTGTGATCATTAGTAATAGATGATGGTGGTTTGTTTGCAGGACATGTTCCTATTTTTGTCCTCTCTGTTTATCATTAGAGGAGCAAGAGCGCCTGGGTGTTATGGTGCTGTGCGTTCTGACAGGACAAACCCCACAGGAGTACCTTGTCAGTTGGGTTGTCATGTCAAGCAACGCACAGTCACAAACTGTCACTGAGGTGTGCCAGTGTCCAGACTAATAATGATACTGGCAGCCAACTTCTTCCCCAACCCTGACCTTTCCACCCAACTCACCCCCATTTTATTTTTCTTTACACTGGACTTTAAATGTGACTGCCATTGACTGCTTTGCCATTGGGCCTCATACTGTAGCTCATAAAGAATCTGGTCTGTAAAAACCTCATCAATGTAAATCTTTCTTGTATATATGATGTTTCATTTGAGCTGAACTCCTGGTAATCTTGCCTAATGTGCTGTGTTAAACAATAATGGACTTGTAATTAATGTTGATGATATTATTTTGGTATCATGCATTTGCCTTGCATTGCCTTTTACTTTGAAGTTTTAGCTTTTAAAATCTTCTGGGTACACATTCATTATATCTGGAATCAACTTTTACAGTTTTTAAGTAAACTGCATCTCCTATTCTGTTAAGAAAAGCTTTACCTGAACAGTGCTATTCTACCTTTATAATTTCATAATAAATGTTTCAAAGAGACTATTTCTCACTTGTTTGAACTTTGTCTGTTTGTTCTCTACTTTTGTTATATTAGGAATTTTAAGCAGTATCTAGTCTGCCATCTGTGCTCCACGTGGTGTTTGCCTGGAAAAGAAGAACAGCAGCTGATTAGACTGCCCACCGGTTTAATTTGTGGGGGAGATTTTTTCGGTTTAACTAAAAACTGATTGGCAGTCAACATTATTATTTAAAAGAGAATTCAATAAAGTTTTTTCTTTCGTCTCTTAGTGTTGTGCTATGCTGACCCACATTTACAAACGATAGTGGGATCAAGTTGGCAGCTGTTTTCAAGCATCTGACACCAAGGGTCTTATTTAGAGTATTTTTGCTTTCCCAGCAAAGAAAGACTTACACATTTTTATAAATATATATACTTTATATTTCAACCTTGCCCAAAGGAAGTGATAAAGAGGTTTTTGTGCTGAACAGTTATTTGTCCTTCTAAATTTAAAGATAATACCCCTCCCCCCTTTGTATTTATCTATGTATCCGCATCCCAGTAAAACCCATTTGTTTGATTTCATGTTCATGCTTAATTTGGCACAGTTTGCTTTCTTTTCAGAATGTTTCTGTTGCTAAACAAATAATCCTTCAAACCGCCCATTTACACCAGCTGTTGAGTTTTATTAAAAGGAAAACATGTAAATAGTTGCTAAATGAATTATCTTGGAGGTTAGTTAATTAGTCTGTATGTATATTCATATTCAGATTTGTATACATATATTTGGATAATGTTTTTAAAATTATATATATATATATATATATATATTTGCAAATGATTTTTTTTTTTTTTTGACAGAAGACACAAGATTTTTTTCTTAAAGCACAAACAGAGCTGGAACAGTATCCAATATTATCCTGATTCAAAACAATGTAAAAAAAAACATAGGAGACAAGAGTCCAACTGGTTTTGGCTCAGTTCTTTAAAACCAATTAAAACAGACTTTTTGTGTGTGTGTGTGTGTGTGTGTTAGAAATGAAGACTTGAAAAAATGAAAGTGACTTTATTGGAATGCAACACAAAAGAGAAAAAGGTAGTAGTATTGTAACTTACGATTAATTTTTTTAACTCTTAAAAATGTGTACATACAAAAGCTGATCATTGAATGAAATACATCCCTATAAATTCCATAAGAAGCCTCTTTATATTTGATAGATGTGCTTCCATCTAATTTTTTAAAACACAAACAGAACTAAAAAGTGAAAGCTTTACAGCCATAAAAGACTGTAAGAATCATTAAATACACTTGAAATTGCTCACCCTACGCTTCTACAGCCTTATTTCAACATTTTTATATGCACTGTTCACTTACATTTATTCATTACTACATTACATCACTCTAAGGTAAACGAGGGCAGTAGCTGAATGTGACTTCTAAAAGTCTTTACAATATAACTCCTGAATGAAAAAGTATTGTACAAGTATTATCATCATAATCTCAATTCATGGTAGATTTTAATAATGGGGTCCTTTAGAACTGTTTTATTGATGATTTGGTTTTGAAATACTCTATGTAGGAAGTATTTGTCGGGTTTCTGTACTATGCTGAGCAGCAGCTTATAAGAAAGAAAATAAAGATCAGTCAAACCATCAGGCCTAACATTTCATCATAATCCCCATCTGGATCATTTTTATCAGTAACCCCTCAAAGTGTGTATTTGTGCATATCAAACAGCCTTATGTACTTGTGCTGTACTTGTTTTTTCCCATACTGACACATTTTTATCTGTTATTATCCAGCTACTTTTCACATAAAGCACAGATATGTTCCCTCTTAACGTTTCTTTCTATTCCAGGGGAAATGGTGTATAGAGCTAAGGGGGAATGGAGGATTTCAAAGTGCCACACCAACAGATTCATAAAAAGTAGGCCTAACTCAGCTTAATCTGTCTACTCGTTTTCAAAGCCAGAAGCAAAGCTTAGTCTGCATTTGTAAGAGAAAAAAAAAAAGAATAAATAAAGATATTTTTATATAGGTATTAAAACTTGACCTCATCTACATGGTCATTTATAAAAGCTGTGCACACCAGCTGCCTGAAATTGAAACCAGATTTCTGTAAAGTAATCACATAGCCTGGCTCTTTAAAAAGTGTCCTCATTTTCTCACTTTTAATTTTCTAAATCAAACAAAATTCATATGTACAACAAGACTACATGGAAATGTATTTAATTTGTAGAAAAAAACTATTTAAGCTCTTATAGAGATGGTTATGACATCCATATGCATGCATATACATAAAGTATTTGAAACAATTACTAGTCAATCCATTATCTTTGCACACCATAATATGCAAATAGCACTAAGCAATATGCAAGTTTTTTTTATTTTTTTTTTATTTTTTTATGACGGTGCAATTAAATGACTGCACAGGAGACAAAAGTCCTGTCTTACAAAAGGCTTAAATTGAACCATTCAAGCAACTAGATTTGTTAAATTCTACGAAGGCATCTCACTGTAGTTGTCAATGTCTACTGAAGGAGCTATACACAGTCTTTTGAAGCAGATTTATAACCCTCATGTTCACATTTGTTCTCTTATACAAATTTGTCATGAAGAAAATTGAGTGTGCCTGACAGAGAATACATCTACTCGATCAATTATCAACATGAGCGTGATGTCACATGCCTTTTTAACATTGTTTGCATAAAATTCAGTCCAAAGCTCCATATTTTCTGCTCCTCCATCAGTCATGTGTTATCCAAAGATACCCTGTATTTACAGCATATGCCTCTAAAACTGACAGTTAGATAATCCATGAATATTATATGACTCACTTGTTGTTCCGCAGAAGTATTCAAGTAATATGAAAGCAAAAGAAATAGGTTTAAAAGTGACGTTCTTTATTTTTGATTCTCTAATGGAAATGTTCAATACTATACAGGTTTACATAAGTATCCGTCTTGATAGTTCTCATTATACAAACAAAAGGTTCCCATGGTGTTTTCTTCTCCTTTTGTATTTGATCACTGAGGTAGCTACCGTAGGAGAATATGCTTTGAAGCATTCAACACTTCTGTTGGAAAATATTGTGTAGGCTGCAGCTTTTTATTCACACAAGAATAAATTCTGTAACTGCCCACATTTTAAAACAATATTGAACTCTATTGAGACATAAAAGGGACTCTTAATTTGCTAGGAAGATTAAGGGGCTCCAAATAAAAAGAGAAAAATCCTCTGAGAAGCTTTCCCCTCTCTTTACAACTCTGGGGTTCACATTCCTCTCCATCAAAGGAAGTCTTTATACAGGGAAGATACTGAAGCCTACTTTATAAATTTGAAATATGTTTTTGTCTGAGAGAGATACGACTAGCAGTCTAAATAATAATCTGCTCTGATTTTCTTTTAGAGGCTTTCTACTGAATAAAAAAAACATTTTTTTTGACAAGGTGCTGCTTTAAACAAAAACAAATTTGAATAAAATAAACTGAATCATTGGGAGTTTAATTAAAAAAGCTGAAGTTTCAATAAATAACTTAATATTCTAAAATGAGTGTGGACACATTGATCAAATCTTAGAAAAATAAAAGAACAGTGTTGGACAAGAGGATTCCAGCAGTGCGTGTAGTGGATCTTCACTGAATTAGTCATCACCCCAATGCCATTGCACTGAATTAAGATCACAATCAGTCAGACACTTGAAAAGGGGTTAAGTTTTGGTGCAAACTTTAGTCATTATTTTTATCATCTCTGCAATTGACACAAATCCCTTTTGATAAAAATTAATCATAACAATGTGGTTTCTATGCTTATTTTTTCTAAACTTGTATGTTTGGAGTTGAATTTTAACATGTGAGGATTCCCAAATGCTACTGACCCCAGACAAGAGAAAAACAAAAGAAAAAAAAAAAAACATTAAAGACTCTGCTAAGTTATGCACTGATGTTACAGGGAGGAAAAAGCCCCTCCAGTCTAAGTTATGAGTTGGATCCTCTTTGAAAGTAGGTGCATTGGTCACTGGGAGCCTGAGGCTAATGTTGCTTTTTTATTTCCCTTTAGTTTTCACAGACGAGTTTACATTCACGTACAACTGCACGTACAAAACAAGTGCGCTAAAGGTCACGAAGGCGAAGCTTGGAGGAGATGGTTGCTTGGTCAATTTTTAACAGGGGAGGATAAATTAGGCGAGGGAGAAGAATCCCCCACAGAGGTGCCCTTTAGCAAGGCATAAGGTCCCTCTTATTCCAGTAGAACCTTTCAGTGGATGAAACAGCTATGAAATAGGGATTAAATCTAAATATGTAGACCAGGATTTTCTTAGACCATTCCAAATTTACCTCATGATAAGTAGCAAGCAATTTCTCGTAATTCCAAATGCAGTATCTCAAATGTATACTGGGAAGGAGAATGTTAGCAGGGAGCCACAGCACTAGTTAAATTTATTAATGCCCAAATATTGGCAGTGGGACTTCCTTAAGGTATCAAGGTAATTTAATCAGCTATTTATCAGGGTACCTCTCTGTTGCTTCCATGGGATCAGACAAGTGAGTACCTCCGTTATTGTTTCAAGTTTTAATATAGGTAACACAGTAAAGGTATAACATACAACAAGTCCACTGCTTTGATCTCTGGATAGAATAGCCTCTAGTCTGCCAAAAGATTGTGCTAGATAAAGGCATACTTCTATGGTGAGGATCTTTAACAAAAACCTGTTTGTCACTTACATACCTGCTGGTCTCAGTGATATTTGTATATACATATGAAGCTAAAAAAATAACTCCAGGGGATGAAAATCTACCAGGGTAAAGGTCTGTATTGCCATCAAAGAAGCATAAGTAAGTTAGTAGTTCCGTAAGTTCCCAAGTTCTTGCAAAAGTTTGGCCCCCTCTGTGTGCACATACACTATATTGCCAAAAGTATTTGCTCACCTGCCTTGACTCACATATGAGCTTAAGTGACATCCCGTTCCTAATCCATAGGGTTCAATATGACGTCGGTCCACCCTTTGCAGCTAGAACAGCTTCAACTCTTCTGGGAAGGCTGTCCACAAGGTTTAGGAGTGTGTTTATGGGAATTTTTGACCATTCTTCCAGAAGCGCATTTGTGAGGTCGCACACTGATGTTGGACGAGAAGGCCTGGCTCTCAGTCTCCGCTCTAATTCATCCCAAAGGTGTTCTATCGGGTTGAGGTCAGGACTCTGTGCAGGCCAGTCAAGTTCATCCACACCAGACTCTGTCATCCATGTCTTTATGGACCTTGCTTTGTGCACTGGTGCACAGTCATGTTGGAAGAGGAAGGGGCCAGCTCCAAACTGTTCCCACAAAGTTGGGAGCATGGAATTGTCCAAAATGTCTTGGTATGCTGAAGCATTCAGAGTTCCTTTCACTGGAACTAAGGGGCCAAGCCCAGCTCCTGAAAAACAACCTCACACCATAATCCCCCCTCCACCAAACTTTACACTTGGCACAATGCAGTCAGACAAGTACCGTTCTCCTGGCAACCGCCAAACCCAGACCCGTCCATCAGATTGCCAGATGGAGAAGCGCGATTCGTCACTCCAGAGAACGCGTCTCCACTGCTCTAGAGTCCAGTGGCGGCGTGCTTTACACCACCGCATCCGACGCTTTGCATTGCACTTGGTGATGTATGGCTTGGATGCAGCTGCTCGACCATGGAAACCCATTCCATGAAGCTCTCTGCGCACTGTTCTTGAGCTAATCTGAAGGCCACATGAAGTTTGGAGGTCTGTAGTGATTGACTCTGCAGAAAGTTGGCGACCTCTTCGCACTATGCGCGTCAGCATCCGCTGACCCCGCTCCGTCAGTTTACGTGGCCTACCTCTTCGTGGCTGAGTTGCTGTCGTTCCCAAACACTTCCATTTTCTTATAATACAGCTGACAGTTGACTGTGGAATATTTAGGAGCGAGGAAATTTCACGACTGGATTTGTTGCACAGGTGGCATCCTATCACAGTTCCACGCTGGAATTCACTGAGCTCCTGAGAGCGACCCATTCTTTCACAAATGTTTGTAAAAACAGTCTGCATGCCTAGGTGCTTGAATTTATACACCTGTGGCCATGGAAGTGATTGGAACACCTGATTCCAATAATTTGGATGGGTGAGCAAATACTTTTGGCAATATAGTGTATGTCCTCTGTGGTTGCACAGGTTTGACATCTGGGCTAATAAACTCATGATTACTAAAGTTATTTTGAAGGAATCATCTTACCTTGTGTAGCAACAAAAGGGGAACAACCATGGTTGGTCTGAGCTCCCCAGTTCTTATCAGCCTCACCAATAATTTTATCCTTCTCCACGCCCAAGGCACATTAGTTATTTTTATTCTTATTATTCTTGTGTGACACCTGTTATAGGGTTTGAGGTTCACTTATGTGATTTTTGTGATCCATCTTCACACAGTCTCCTGTGCTCTGCTACTGAAACTCAACAAAGTAGCCAGGTGAATGAGAGCGTGCATCATGTGACGCACACAGCCAGGGAATTCAGCTCAGATCACTGTCTCTGTTAACAAGCATTTGCTGAACTGCAATGACCTGAATCAGCTGTGCTGAAGCTGGACGCGCCTGCTTAAGATGCAGCTATGTTAAATAGAGGTAAAGCCTATTTTTTCATTTTGGACAATTGTACATGCACATACGTATGTGAAAGAAAATAAGCAATTTTCAACTTTGTCCAGATAACAATATTGCTGTCCATCCCCAATCACACTCTAATTGATCCATCTTTCCTTTGCTAGTTTGTCTATTGAGGCTACTTGGAAGCGGTTTGCTATGCAGCCCTTCCTCTGCAGCAAGCCATACACTTTTTTTCATACATCATCAAATATCATTCCTGCCTCTATCTCATTGCTTATAGCCAGGGATACATTTTGTTTTCATGAAAAAATAGAGTAGAAATTAAGCAGCTATTATTTATTGTACCACAGATTCGGAGTATAGAAAATCCAAGTACTTTCTAGGAGTACATAAATATACTTGATTATATTTAAGTATCCACAAAATTGAGTGAAATCAGAGTAATGTAAAGTTCAGGTAGGATTTTTTTCAATCCTGCCTGATTCGGGCATTTATAGTCCTTAAGACTTTGGCAGTCAGAAGCAATCAAACGTTTATTGAACCTATATACTCCTGATAGATTTAGGAAAAAAGTACTCTTTTGGTTTACCATGAGGTGTCATCAGACTGAAACAATACTAGTGACTTTGATATGCCCGAAAAAAGTCCTGACTTGAATCTTAAATACACAATGTAGAAAAAGCTAAATATTAGTTTAGAGGAGCCATTAAGGTTCCCACCTCAAAGGTTTGGAACTCATCATTTAATACACGCCATAAAAATGCCAATAAAGACTAGCAAAAACCTGGACAAGAATGTAAGCAGGGTTTGACTGCTGCAGTGACAATAAAGAGAATGCATACTTTGACATGCAACTTAATTATAAAAAATTTAAATGGCAGATAATTAATTTTAAAAAGCATCCCTCTTTTAATTTTTTCTCCATTCTAAGAAATATGACTCCTATTATGATATCCTATTTCTGTCGTATGGCTAGACAATGAAAAATGATATTTCATGGTTACTATTTTACTGATAAAGGGCTATAATAACTTAATCATACCCAATGTAGATGTAATTACAGAATGTACCTTATTTGAATCTGGTTACTAATACAATATTCACATAGCACCTCTGCAGTTAAAAAGAGTGTAATGCAGTTTCTTTTGTTTCATTAAAGTCGGGTTGGATTTAAAGATATTTGATCATCTCATCAGCTCTAAGTCAGCTGTATTCATCCTTTTTTTGTGATTTTCTTTTATTATTTTCATTTTCATTTATTCCGTGTTTTGTTTTTTGGGTTTCTTTTTTTTATAATTTCATATTGAGATAGTGTTCTCACAGTACTACTAGTTACACATAAAGTAACACCTAAATTATTATAGCAGTATATCAAAAAAGAGTTTTTATGCCAAAATCATTTTTTCAAAGATTTCTAAAATTTGAACATGCTGCAGTAGTTTAAATAAATGTAAATTAAAGATACATTGCATATTTTTACATATTTTACACGCCGTAAAATATCTAAATAAAGATATTTAGATTGTGTTTTTCATCAATGCATTGTCAAACCCAAAAAATAGGCCTCTCTTGGCTCACATGAGGGCTTTAGTGAACTTAGTATTAGCATAGAAAAATGTTTGATCTTGCGATTGCATCGTAGCTGATTAAGTCTACATCTGTTCCCGTCGTGAGAGGAATTAAGAACATTCATTAATTAGTGTTAATGCTAATTATATATTTCCTTAAATCTTTGCAGTGATTTCCCTCACAGGGACAACAAAGACAAAGAGGATTTAGCCAAGATAGTTTTTGTTAAGTTTTTCTTGTGAAAGCCTAAAATAAGAATTATTAGACATACAATGTTCTTTAGAGATCATTTGAGAAAAAAGCTATGATGTGTGTCAGCTAAAAGGACATATGTCAGCCTATTCTTCTTTGTATAATTATATTTAGGTTATGGTTGTTCTTGTACCCCAGACATTAGAGTTCTATAGTGGAAGCCACACTCCACCTTTGTCTGTTGAGGAGAGCAGATAAGACTTGTGATAAATCTGCTTTAGAAAAAGCTGTCAGAGAGGCTGCACATGGGATTATTTAACAAAAACATAAAATATGACTTGTCTTTTGTTTTATTGTCAAGGGTGTAAGAATTTGCAGAGTTTTTAAAATACTCTCTTACTCCTATTTTTACTCTTTTGTTGTATCTCTAGCCCTCACATTCACCAACGTTTAGAAATGTGCTCATCTTTGTTTGGGCAACATAGCTGACAGAATAGAGGAAAATAAGAGCTGTTCTGTGCACAACGGTGAACCAGCACCTTATCACCACTCAGTAATATGCAGAGGTGTAAAACATTTGGCTGACTTATTTAGATGAAGTGATTTAACCCTGGTTGTGCAGCGTTTGCAAAGCCTGAAGAAAGTAGTATGTTGGTTTTGCACAGGGAGGAGGTGAAAATTGGTTTCCCCTATCTTGCGGTTCACATAGAGATCCAGCCTGGTATCCTCTCTCTCCACAGACTCCCCTCTGACGATAACGTGCCCTGATAATGGATATATGCACCCAGATTTATTTTCTATTTCCTGCCACAACTGCATTTCCAAGAAAGTTTTTTTTTTTTTTTTTTCAATGTAAGAGCTTTATGGCTGCTTTCAGCTGTGACATTCAGAAGGCAGAGTTCCAGTAACAGAAAATTGAGGGTAACATCTGCCAGGCAAAAAATAGAGAAGGATTCTCTTTTGAAGGCAATTTTCATAAAGCATACAAGGAAGGAAAAATAAAAAAAAATTAGAAACTTTATCCGTTTTGTTGATTTATCCACTATAGTTGCCACCCAACAGAATTTTATTCTAGCCATCAATGCAGAAAACTAATACACAGCAAAGACCCTAGCTTTAGTCTTTTATTTCTCAGATGCAGCAGGAGACTTTGGCATACACTACCAAGTGATTGAAGTCAAATGTAAGAACTAGCTGGATACAGAACAGCCACATGTTTGACCCTGTTGCCCACGTTTCTGCTTTTAACACTGTGGCCTATTTTGCCTTGTGGCCCGACTTCATACTTAGAAGGGTTTCTTAGTGCCCCAGAAACCAGCCCACCCTCCTTCCAAGAACAATGGAAGTCCTTCTTTGCCAGACTTTGGGATGTGCTCCCCCCAGGCTCTACATCACATGGAATCCCTCATGAAAGTGGAACATGTGTGTCTGAGTGTATGTATTTTGCTGTGATTGTTATGGGATTTTGTTCCCTTAACACTTCTTCAATCCTGCTTTCAGCAGTTCACCCAAAGAGATCAATGGCTGCCTTGTTCTGGTCCATATCCTCAAAGTGGGATGTATGTCTGTTTATTAATAGCCCAGTCATTTGGCTGATATTCATAACCAGACCAGAAAAGAGCGTGTTTGATGTAATGCGCGAGACAGATTGAACTGATTAGTGTCTTGAGATCATGTACTTCAGTTATTATTCAATTACTAGTGGACAAAGAATCATTGATTTTCTTAGGACTCTTAGGAGTTTGGTGTTGTTCCAAGTATTATTAAAAATAATTTTATGAAAAAAAAAAACTGTTTCTTTTTTCAAGCTACAAATCTCTGTGACTTTTCAAGAGTAAATAATCTCCTGTTTGCACACTACTCCTCTGCACTGCAAAAGCTGATCCAAAAATAAGTAAGCATTTCTTAAAATAGGTGTACTTTCCCTTTATTTGAGCAGATAAATAAGATGATCAGCAAATGGAATGAGTACTTTTGTCCTTAAAATACAATACTTAGAATTAGATAATGGAAATGTGTTTTATTATTTTAAAAGTAAATAATTGTATTATTTTACTGTTAAGTTGTCTTGTCGTTTTTTAAATAAAGGGAAAATACATTTAGATCATCAAAAAAGAACTTGCCGGATTTCTTGCACACCATGCTTAGAGTTTTATGGACCTGCTGTTAGATACCATGAAGCTTTTTTGAGGCTATGGAGATTTCTTTTTTCTTCACTTAGGAAGTTGTTATTGTACATCAAATCAGGAACTATTTCAAATACAGAACAATAAGAAATAAACATCTTGTGGTTTATGGCAAAAATTTGAAAAGCTGCTTTGCACTGAACGTTTTAGCAGGATAATAGTTCAAAACATAAAGTTAAGACGTAAATGTTTCACAAATATGAAATCACCAGAACTAAAAAATCACACAGAAAATGTGATGATTATGACAAAAGAGTAGAAAGGGAACCAGGATCCAAAATGAGAGCCAAAGAAATTATGCTGTCTAATTGGTATAAAGTGTCTATACATATATATAGAATATATAGATCATATATAGATCAACTATAGGGATGCCAATAAGTCTGGCTCCATGGACATTCCTTGCAAAAAAAAGGAACTAAAACAAAGGTTAGAATGAACATTTTTATAATTATGAAATAATGCTACTGTATGTTTTTAATGTTTTATTTTGATTACATTTCAAAAGGATTGCCAATAAGTGTGCAGAGTGATGTAACAGTGCTTGAAATAAATTTACATGTGGGAAATGAGCCAATCATTTGCTAACCATTTTTACTTACTAAGTGAATTCCCTTAGGTATGTACTCTGGATAGTTCAGAGTGAGACAAAACAAGTTGTCAGTTGCAGCTAAGGGCCAGTTTGTCACTTGTCATTTTTTTTGCATGAGCTCACCCACTTGAAGGTATTCACACACATTCGCACTCATAAACACATTGTATTGTTAATATGTTTTGCGTTTCTTACCTGGCTACCAGCATTATTGATAGGTAGTCAAAAAAACATTATAAAAACACAAAGACAATGAAAGAACAATCTTCTTGTGATGTGAGATCTATATATTAAATTTATTAAATATTAATTTCATATTCAACCATTTTTCTTATGTTATTATGTATTATTGTCTATATAATATAATATATACAGTCAAGAGTATAAACTTTGCTACTTGTCTTTTAATTTGTCTCACAACAGGATCATATATAAATGGAGTCAGCTTTGTCATAAATAAGATTATACAGTTGAGAGTAATCCAATATGACAAACTACATTAAAGATAATCCGGTTTATAACTGAAAGCAAATGTTTTCCAATATCATTATTTTGATAGGGAACTTTGTCAATATTCTCTAACGGTTCAGATTTTGTAGCTGTTTGTGAGAGATATGAAGCATGATTTAAAGCACAATTCTAAGCCAGACAGTCCCACTCTGCACCTGGCTGTCTGTGTCAGAGCTGAACAAGAAAGCATTCTTTCTTTCCCTTGAGTTTGCATGAGTGTGAAGTGTGTGGTGTGAGGGGGTGTAGAGGTCAGTGCTTTTCATTAAATAAATCAGTGGACAAGCTCTATCCTGCCAGAAACAAAACAAGGAATCAAACAACAACAAAAAGAGCTGCTTGTAAAAAGAAAAGAAAAAGAAAGCCTCAGATTTGGCAACTAGTCAAATTGTCTGTGAAGTCTAAGGCTTAAACCAAAAGGCAACAACCATGTTCTAATTAGATGAAGGCTTAATCTCTTTTGTCCTTAACTTTAGACATGACAACAACACTCAGATTTGTATTTATTTCTCAATTCATTGGGATTTACCAAATGCCATCTTTAATTTTGACCATGGATCTGGCCTTGAAGCCCCTGGTAGTATCAAGTATAAACAATCAATCTTCGCCAATCTCTTGAGGCCCTAATGGACTTGGAAGGAATATTAAGAGGTTTTGTCTGCAGAGAAGCTTTCTGCCACAGCAGTCGTCCCTCAGCTAATTTCTGTTTGTGTGCCAAGGGAGGCCACACAGTGGGGCTGCTGTAACAAGCTTTCAGTCCTACTTTCTGAGTAGCTGATGCCAGGCCAATGAGCACATGCAAAAATGCAAATGTCTTCTCTAATCTAGAAACAGAAAGGATACATGGTAATCATTTTTAATAAAGCTATTCAATGAAGTCCTCCTGCAATCAATGCTGGATCCAATAAGTGATATTTTTTTGCATTGATATATTTTTTGTACTTTCTATTTAAACATTTGTTTAGAAACGTGAGACAGGACTGACTATAATGATTATGACTGCATATTTTCTGAGGATTCATGGGCTTATGGGCTTTTCACATGGCCAATCTCTAGGTGGTAGCTCTATTGTACATCTGCTTGTTATTGCCACACGTTGCAAGTAAGGAACATTAACATCGCCCTGGAGGTGTCTAAATTCTTAATGGTACCTGGTTGATTAGCATATGAAAAATCAGCAATGAGAATGAAAATTAAAGAGGACAGGAGGTCTTTTGTGTGGCTTCAACTCCAGTTACTCACTTTTCGGGGAGCACCATTCACCATGGGGGAGATAAGAAGGGTAGCTTAGGATTCTGACTTAATACTAGGCTGACATTTGTTTTTTTTTTTTTTTTTTTTTTTTTTTCTTCTTCTTCCTCTGTTGTTCTTCTTTTTCTGTCAGCATTCATTTTATTCCTCTGCTTAAGTGCAGGGATGAGACCACGGGCTACATCTAAAACAAGCTTTTACTCTATATTTGTGTTTTTATTCCCTGGAAGATTAAGCTGTTCACTGTTCCTTTGTCATCAATTTTTTGGACCCCATTTTCTGTTCCTTTCCTTATCTTTTTATGTCTAATTTTTACTCCTCTATTTTCTCTCCATTTCTTCCCTACTGATCTACTCAGTTCATTTTCCATCTGTGTTCTTGAATCTCCTGTATTTTATGTCTGCATTTTATTACTTCCTCCGCATTTCTGATTTTGTTCTCTAATATATATCTTTGTTTTCATCATTCACCATCTGCCAGTCAATTTCCTTGCACTCCACCTTACTCTTTGTTGCTTGTTTGTTTAAAAGTAACATTATAGTTGTCCAATTTTAACCAAATTCTGCATCTTGTCTAGTTTCTCCAATATTGCACTTACCTTAATTGTATAACACAGCTCTGTTTATAACTTATTTGATTTTACCTACCTGAATACCTGAATATCTCCGTCTAAGCGGTTGCTTAGCTTACTGCCAATTTAGAGTTTAACCTCAGGAGGCAAAGGCTATTGCCAGAGAGGCAGATGGTCAGAGGCGGAGGCAAAAGATGCTGGGAAATTCATCCCTTAACCTCTAAAGCTCACTCTGTCATTTTGTCTGCGCTGCCCTTTTTTTATTTCTATGGTTTTTATGAGTAAAGGGGCAAAGAGACAGACAGACTGAGAGTGCATGGACAATGTGTGGGTGTCCTTTGTGAGTGGAGGCAGTGGCATACCGTTTGCTGAGAATCTACTTCACAACCAACCTGCATATTTTAAAGCCCTCATGCAATATTGCTTTGCAGTCCTGTGTCGATGTCTGTTGCTGCTCTCACCAATTTTCTGCCTCATTGTCATTCATGTGCAATCTGTTTGTTTGGCTAACCTCCTCATATTTGGGCCATCTCAGCTGAGCTGCTTCTTGCCCATGTGTCACCAAGTGTATTTCATGCTACCTTTTGTATTATCCACATTACCTTGGTGATTCGATCCTTTTGTGAGAAAAGCTGCAGAAGTTCTTTACAAGCTCAAGGCTTTCACGCCTCCTTGAGGTGTAAGACAGCGTAAACAATTAAGATTGGAACAATGAAACCGTTCAAACTGTTTTCACAATTTCTTTCTTTGCTTCACCTCAGTAGGATGTCTTTAATAAATAAAAGTGTTTACTTGGATAACCTGTCCTCTTGCTATATGGACAGACTTTCTGCAGGGACTTCTAATATAGCTTTCTAATTGTGAACTTCCAAGAGATGTATACCTTTTCTTTGAACTCAAAGTAACTAAACAAGAAAGCATACATTTAGAGCTTAATGTGACTCAATTAATGACTCTTTATTTATAATTGCCAGACACTATCGTAAGCTCATCTCCCATGATTGGGGTTGTTTAATGGTTTCAAACAGATGCAAATGTATTGGCTGCACATCCCTAATGTGAAACTCTCATTCTACTGAATATTGAGGGTGCTTTCTGGAATATACATACAGTATGGTGACATTGGGGTTCAGTGGAGTGTAGTAAACTAACTGCAATATTCAAAACATTGGTTTTAGATGGTTAAAGTCATGTAACATGGTGTGTTATCCTGAGGGACTTAGTCAGACAATTGGTAAACTGGGGTCATAATGGGATTGACATAGAATAAGCAATAACATTTAAGTTGGCTCATGGGCCAAGACAATATCACTAGACCATTACAGTCCCATTACAGGCCTAAGGTGTTGATACACGGATGGATAAATCTACGCTTTCATATTGTTTACACCAATTTTTTTTTTACTTTTTTTATTTTAATATCCTTTTATTGTCTCAGAGTAGGACACAATAGGACTATTAACATATATTAGAAGTTATATTGAAAAAAAAGTATCTCTCTATATAAATATGCTGGGCACAGTGGAACAATTACCTTCTCCCCTGGATTCAACTCATTACTTAAGGGATGCAGTGGGTTGCAAACCCAGAGTGGTACCCAGATAGCCTCCTGGAGGTTAAGGGACCAAAAATGATAGTCAGAGTTTCAAACCGGTGCTCTTTGCAACCTCTTCAGGACTCAAATGCTTTTCTCTTAATATTAGAGACTGGATATGAATGTTGGAATAGAGATGGTAATTTGAAGACAAACCTCAAACTAGTCTGAGCTCTGACATCAACATAAAACATGCATATACTGAACTGGAGCTGATGCACTATTTTCTCTTCATGTGCATGAAAACATCAGTATATCCCAAATTCTTTAATTGGTCAGACCAGTCTCTGCTTCATAAACAATAATTCCACATTCAAAGTAACCTAAATGTCTTTCCTTCAACACATGGATAATGCTCGGAAATTCCTCAAGTCACCTATTACATTGTCCAGATACCTAAATGCTTAAGTTGATAGGTTGATGCCATGTTTGTTTTTATGTTTTTACATGAACAAAAATTTTGAATTTGTTGAATTTGCATTGGAAAAACTAAAACTTTGAGAGGCATTTAATGTAGTATATCAATCATATTTATTGCAGATGTAACCTGTAACTCCAAATGTAACTAATTTGTGTATGTATTTAGGGTTTTTTCGTGAAAACAGAAAATACATGAAGAGCAAGGGGACATTTTTTATGTTGCTGTCGAAATAAAAAAAAAAAACATATGAAGGAAAACATATGAAAAAACATATGGGGTAGCAGATATCTGAATCTTAGAATTCTATTTGCATTTATTTGTTTTTTTTTGTCAAAACGCTGAGGCAGTTTTGCCGTGCGAAGTTGCTTGTGTCAGAGCTGCTATGGTTTCTAATGGTTACCGGGCAGGATAAGAGGATGACAGGCTCATTATAACTGCACTGAGTGAAAATTAGCCCCACTCTCTAAATGCTGCACTCGCCTTTTCTTCAATGGACACTACTGCATATCTGTTGTCATGATAATAGAGCTATTCAGTGAAAGAGGAGTAGTGTGCTTTTAGCTGTATAGGTCATTTCCAGATTTAAGGTTGTGATTCTTCAGTGCTGCAGGCTGTCTTTTCTGTGTGCTGGATCACATCATAGATAGCAAAACAATATTGCCATATTTACACTGAGTCACTTTAATTACATTGCCCAGTTATTATATCAACCATTTCTTTCAAACCAACTCCTGCTGCAAAGAGCATTGCTTAGCATTTTCTTTTTTTGCAATGATGCTATGCAGTTTGATAAAAAAATGCAATGCAAATCCTTCATAAACAGCTTGGAAGGATTTTAGAGATGGTCATGACTTGGTCATTATCAAAAGTTTACTTTTAGACTGACTGGAGGGGAAATGTGTTCCTTCAAAATGAAACCAACAGTCACAAAACAGTTGATGGGTCAGGACAGTTCACAACACAATCTTGTTTGTTCATTCCACTATTTCTTCAAAGTAAACTATACCAAATATGATCACTTCTATAGTTCTTTTCTTCTTTTGGTCCAAGTTAACTTTTGCCTCAGATTCAGTTTGCAACCACACAGCTTTGTGCAAAAGCAGTGATAAAAAGTGAACTACTGCACCTTGAGTATATTACAAAGTTAATTCTGGAGATCTGTATATACTCCAATTGATGCTGCAGAGAGCACTAACCAAGTGGATAATTTATTACTCTCTGAATTATTGAAAAATGGCAAATTCTTAAACATTGCAGACATGCATATTTGAAAATCAGCAGTCTATAATATAGAGGACATTCAAGTAAGGTGTTTGAAAGCCTTTAAATCAGAAACGTTACATAAAAACTGGAATAAGCAAATAGTTTTGTTGAAATACTGCAATGCTTGATTGATCAGGCATTGGAGCATTTTTTGGGGACTTTATTTTGAAAGGTGTTTGTTGGACTATTGCATGTCATCCTTGGATAATTCCTGGTAAGGCAATATTTTTCCTCTATTTTACAGCAAACAGCCTTGATTCTATATGCATTAACCTTTTGATCGAAACAGCAAACTCAACTTATTAGAAAATAGGTTGGACGTTTTTTTGTGAAGATGTTCTAGTGGGTCCTTATTCTAATAATGTTTCCATATATTCACAAGAAAAGGAACACAAAAGGGTTTATGATTAAAGGGCATAAACTGGAAGAGAGTTTTGATTATCAACATTTGTGTCCTTATCAGGAAGGCTCGTGGTGGATATGATGTGAACTTTTAGTCAGATGTTTTTTATAGGCAGCATGATCGTCATTTTAATTTTGGCCTTTTTTAATTCCTCTTTTTGAGAATACATAATTGATAGTTCTGAATTTATTGGATGGTTTTTTGTATATATTTGGGGAAAAATATGCAAAGATGGTTCAAATCCAGACAGTATAAAAATAGACTCTAACCAAGGACAAAATTTTGGTTTTAGAGGTCATATATGTTTTTATTTTTTTTTAATACAACTCATATTATATCAGTTCACCATGTTTTCTAGGCTTAGTAATTTTAGTTTTCTATTGCTACTTTCAATTTGCTGCTCCTTTTTTTGTTTGACTGTTTCTTTTGGGACAATTTGGAGTGTTAAAATCCTAAATGTGACACATTTGTAGATTTAAAACATGGTTTTACAATTCTTATTACCTTGGATGAATAATCACATTCATAGATTGTATTTTTCCCTTTTTGATTACCCTACTATATCACAATAATACGTTTTTTGTATCATCACTTTCATTAAAACTCATATTATTTTTTAAATAATGTAGAGCTTTATAATAATGAGCAGGATAAATCTGTTTTATGGACCGATGGAAGGTGTTGCAAAAAATGTGCTACACATTTTCTTAAATGTAACTTTTATCTCCTGTTGTTTTTTTTTTTTTTTTTTTTTAGACATCCTAATAACCCAACACACACAGCCACATATATGCATGCACATGACACCTATTCAAAGATTAGTGTAAATGAATACATCTGTTATTACTACCCTATTAGATTACTGACCCAAACAAATGCCCAATTTACAGCAGCAGATTACCTTTTATGACCACCTGTCTCCTTTGACAGACCTGTGTGCTTCTTAAAAACTGTAACTCCTGGACCAAAATATGTCCCCTGTATCCCACCCCCAAAAATTATGCCCATGACACCAAGTGATATCTGGTTAGATATGCCCTATGCAAGAGCAGAGATACTACGCATGTTTTGAAGCTGCTTTATTCTGGCTTAATATTTGAGCATCTCTTTTGAGCAGAATTGGTAAAATGAATAAAAACTGGCTATTTCCTTAACATTTTTCAAGAATTCCTAGCACAAAAGATCCTCCATCTCTATTAAGTCTTTTTCAGGGATGATTTCTAACCCCTTTTTTGTTTTTTGGCCCTGAGTTACATATAAATAAGTGCTTAGTAAAGAAGATTTGCTTGCCAATATCTAGGTTTGCTTTTCTGTTATATGGCAAGTAATAAACTGCGTAGATAATAACACAGTTAATAATTTAATGTTCTATTATTGATAATTATTTTTTGCTGTCTGTTTAAAACTGAAGAAGAGAAAGTCTACAGTAGTTATAAACTTGTAAAAATGCATACTTGTTTTCAAATTCACTGAAGCTGTTTGCTATATGATACATCAATCTTAGATATATAACTTATAAAATGATCAACTAAAAGTATCTGACTAACTTGTCATTCATACCCATGATGACTTTTTGCAAACATCTGACCTGAGCTGTTTTAAAAAGAGACAGGCTATTGTGGTTCTAAATAAAGTTGCTCAGGGTAAATACCTCCATCTACGAGCAAAAGATCTCCAGCTCTTTGCCTATCACTACATGTTCTCATTTCTGTTCCTGCCTCCAGTAAACGCAGGTTAACAGAAACAGTCTCACTTTGTGAAGGCGTTTTTTTCTTAAAATTTCTCAGCTGAGCATAGCTAAATGTAGCAGCGACTCACTCTTGCTGGGAGAACAGACGTTAACTCACACCTACTCCATGTCAGCATATTTTGTTTGACAACACGTCAATGTCTTTTGAAAACCAATAAAAAAAAATCAGGAAAATCCTTCTACAAGTAAATTAGAGGGAAATTCAGACAACACCTAGTCAGGTATGTGACTCCTAAAACCTATAGGTCAGGACACAACTAGTAAGAAAAACTGCATTTCATTTTCCAAGTCCTGCTGGTTCACCCCCTTCTTATTCTCTTTTGGGGAACTAGGAAAATGCCAATCAAGATTTTCCTCTAAGTACTAGTTTCAGTTTTAGTTCAAAATATAAAAACAACAACAACAAAAGAATTAATAGTAGTAATGTATAATAACTCATGATAATTTAAAATTAGTTCTTTAATGACCTTTCAATATGTTATTGTCCAACCTAAACTTATTTGTATATGTTAGTTTGCTGTTTCTGTTCATATTTTCCTTTCTGCCAATTCTACATCTGTGAATTATTTGCACAACCTGAATATATTTAGTTTATTTGCTTTCATTACAAGCACAAGAGGGCATGCCTAGGGCTGTCTATTACATAGTTGTTGATATATAGACGCCGTTATCATTCCTCTTTTTCTGTTTGTTAAAGACAGCAGCTGAGACAGAGAAAATTAAGGTTGTGTACTCTATAAAATGAGGTGAATCATTTTGGTTCATTTGCTTGCTGCTCTACATGGAGTCTGGAATGTACCGTTTCCAAATTGGCAGGACACTGTGCATGAAATTTAGATTTGGCTTTGTTATCATAATAGACACATAAAAAAGAAGATAACTAGAGCATGAAAAAAAACAATCGAAAAAAACATGCTGCTCAAGATATGAAATGGCATTTTCTTCCATCACTATCATGGTTTTCAAATTTCAGAATATCACAAAAACACTTTGTTTAAGATGCAGGCTTGTCATTGAAACATTATTCACCTTATGTTTTGACCACCTGCAACAGCACAGCTTTGTCTAAGCTTGTCTGTCTTTAAAACATACAGCTTGTTTGCCAGGAATATATTCATATTACAGTGAGTCCAAGTGAATCGACTTCAGAGAATCCCGCCGCAATTATACTTAATTCATAATTAATGCAGAGCAGACTAGGGACCTAATTTACACTTGCACATTGTCAGTTTCCTTGCATGTGCTTGTCATTCTGCATGAGAGTAAACAAGGCTTGCTTTGGAAAGAGAGTAGCAACTCCCCTCTATTGCTTAGACTCAAGGGAGTTTAGCACAGTGGTGTATAGTTGTGCCATAAGATGATGAAAATAAAGTGCATGATTTAACTACACAGTTGCTGCAAACAAAGGCAGGTGTCTACAGCTGTGTAAATACCATAGAATACTCTCCTATTGTGTTCCAGGCAGCACTGCTGATTTCAGAGGCCTCACATAGAAATATCTATTTTGAGTTGATGGAAGAAAGAGTCTAAGACATTTCAAGCAAAGCCTCCTCACAGCTATGGATGTGTGTATATGTATGTTAGTGGGTTTTTATGCATCTGTTCATGTGTAAGTTGGGTGTGTTTTTGTATGTGTTGTGTTTCAGAAAGAGAATGTGAGTTCCAACAGTTCTTAGGAGTGTCACTCTTCGATAGTGTGGCACTTGATCTTTGTTGTTTGTGCTGTGTTGCTGTTGTTGTGCTGCACACACTGTATAGAGTGGTGTTTCTGATAGGGTTTGACGTGTTGCAGGCGATGAGCACATACAGAGGCCGCTGAGGAAAACCGCTGAGTATTAGTCCAATCACAGGACTGACACTCAGCCTGACATTTGGAATTTGTTATTCTACTTTTTTTTTTTTTTTGCACGTTGGAAAATTCCCACAAAAGCTGTCAATGAGCCACCTCGGCTGGATCAGACTGAAGAGTTTGAACTCTGTCACATGCATCAATTTTATGCACATTACAGTGTGTTTGCCTCTAAGGTCTAGTTTTGTCAGAAAAGGGTTAGAATGATAAGTCAAATGGTATTGTTTTAATTGCTTATTTCTCAGAGCCAGATTCTGACCCACTCTTTTTGTTCTGCCCATGGTAACAGTACTCTGACTCACAGGAGGTGATTAAGATTTCCAAAAAAACACATTCCTTTCATTGCTCTACACAGTTAAAATCTAACAGAACTTATGTTTAAGAGCCATCCAGGAAAACAGAAATGTGCCAGAGAGTTAGATAAGAGCTGTGAAAAGTGAATATAATCCTTAGTTTGTGTGGAAGCAAAAATGGGCCATTTCTTAGTTTGCAAATTTAGACAGAGTAAATCTTTGAGGATAGGAGGCCTCTACATGACATAATTGTAGAACACATGAAAGCTGTAACATTAGGTAATACATTCATTCAATGCAGCTAGTTTTATACTGGGCAGATTGCTATGTTCAGTAAAATGTAGTATTGTGTTTTTTTTATTAGTATTATTTTTAAAAAAAAAGAACAAAGGTTACTTTTCAGGGCAGACTAATTAACTGGGGGGTGCTTAAAAGTGTCATAGAATGATTACACAGTATAGGGTACTGTACATTAGTAATGCAAGCCTGGTTAAAAGCCCTAGAATGAAACAACAGGTTTTCTTCCTTTTATGGTATGCTCATCAATATTTAGATGAACTGTGCACTGATTGGTTGGTTTACAATGAGCAAAGCTGCTGAACAAAGACGCATCATAGCATCAAGCACTCACTCACTGAAAAATCTAATTGTTGAAATGGTAGGGTGACCAGACATGTCCTACTTTTTATACCTAAACAAATGGGGGAATTTCAAAATCATCACCGGGTCGGGTTCGGTCGCTCCGTCCCCGGCTGGCTCCCTGCCCTCATCCGCCGGGGTTCCATGACCAGTCCTGGAGCTCACGGCTCGGTTCTAATGCCTGGTCCGGTCCAGTCAGTGGTTGTGATGGCCTTATGGTCGGAACAGCCCCTCGTTTCATTAAAAGAAATTTTGCAAATCCTGCTTTGAACCGTCCAAGATTTTGAAAGCTGTCTTAGGTAAAATGCTTTTGCATTTTCGGCAAAAGTACAGGCCAGAACCAAATAAGGCAACATCCTGGA
Source organism: Cyprinodon tularosa (assembly GCF_016077235.1). NCBI lineage: Eukaryota > Metazoa > Chordata > Actinopteri > Cyprinodontiformes > Cyprinodontidae > Cyprinodon > Cyprinodon tularosa. The sequence goes on along the minus strand of NW_024039442.1, from coordinate 302,243 downwards.
GTTGACATCAACTCAGGGCTTCGTTTGGATTCACCCGTTTTATAGTGGAAGTTTAGAATTGTGAGATTTGCAGAGAAAGGAGGTGTCGATGGGGTTTGAACTTCTCTGCACGTCCATTTCACCCACTGAACTACAGTACTGTTATTAATCTATGACATCGTAAAGTCGGTTTTGCATTCTATGACTCCTTTAACATATCTCTAAAAGCTACAAGCTTGACATGGAAATATCTGTGGACTAGATGCTTAGTGACTGTCTACAAAGTGCAATATTCAGTTAGACATAATTAGCACCATCATTATCACAAATTACATTATCACCACCACTGCCTCTGACATATACTTTTTGTTCATGATTTCAGTTGTCACCTGTATGGGTTTTTTATGTTGTGTTTTATTTTAATGACTGGATAAAATAAAGACAAAAAAGAAATACTATAATATCCTAATGAAAACCCTGCCGGTTTGTATGAAAAATTTTATTTCTAAAATTTCTGTAATTTCTTCCTCACCACCTAAACCCCTGGACATCAACATCATGCATAGCATGTTAACCTTCAAATAACATTTCAGGAAATGGTTAAAAAACATATTTACATCACTTTATAACACGTATTTTACTATTTATCTATTTACAATTTGACATATCGGGTTTTCTTAATTAGAACAAACCATGATGGCCTTACATATGTTATGATGGGACGGCGTGAATGTACCTTTTGGCTTGGTCATATTTAACCAAATTACTTCTTTTGCTTCATGCAAATCTTTTACTCATGGGATTCACATTTTAGGCAACGTTTCCTAAGTTCCTTTTCATGTTCAAAGCTACAGATACACATAAAGGCACACTTCTACCTACGGCAGATGCTCCTTGAACTAAAACGATCTCCCACATGGGAAGTTTTAAATGCAAATTTAAATGCTATTTGTAACAGTCTATTCGGTTTTAATGAAAGGGTAGAGGCAGAGGCCTTTTTAATTTTATTACTACTCCGGTTCTTATTTTAGCTCATTGTGCCTGTGATCCTTCTGGTGCATTGTAAGAGTTTGACAAGTCCTATTATTCAAACAGCGGCTCACACTCTGAGCCTGTACTTTTCTAAGCAACCTTTCTTGAAACTCATCATTCGCTATTTATTATCAGCATATTGAGATAGCTGGTTGTTGGATTTTTACAAATAAGTAGTCTGCTGCATGTTTGAAAAAGATTTCACTCAAATAAAAAAAACTAAATAAAGTGCATAATGAAACTGAAATATATATATTTCAGCATGCATACATATGATGCATATGTATATACATATATATATGTATATATATGTATGTATATATATATATATATATATATATATATATATATATATATATATATATATATATATATATATATATATATATATATATATATATATATATATATATATATATATATATAGGTGATGTGTATCACACAATATAAATAACATATTTACTGGTTAGAAATTATTCTATATCTGTGTTGCCTATAAAAGCAGACTTAAAGGCAGTTGACGATTAATGGAATATTTTTTCCAGTCATGTTTTTGAAAATCACATGATGCAGCCCCACCATTATTTCCGCACTGACTCTGACACCAGATGGATCTAATTCAGTTTATTTGCAAGAAACCACACCTTCCCCCGTCACAAACAGAAAAACAAATGCTTTAATATTTTTATTCCTTTTCTCCAATATGCTTCTTTGTACACGCAGGGCATCCTTTTTTCCATTATTTCTCTGGAAGTGAGGTTCTCGTTTTAGATAGTAGATGAGCTTTCTTGTGAGAATAAGTCAGAAGGGCATGGAGGTTTTTTTCATTTTCCACCTATGCTTGAAGCGGTTGGTGTCCTTTTTTAATTAATTGCATGAAGGTGATAATAAAAATCATTATTTTCCTTGAAATATTTGTCTTCAGGAGCAGTATAGGAAATATTCAAGAAAATTATTTCAGTTAATATTTTCTGTATTTAACAATTTTATATCAAGTCTATGATAAAATTATTACTAGCCAGTGTGACTTTAATTATTCAACCCAAAAAGTTCCACATTCTGTTTAAAGCAATCCAGCAAAATGAACCAATCTAGGGTATAAAGTTATATTCTAAATGACATTTAAAAGCAAATTCTTCTTCTTTGAAGCATGTGTATGCAAGCGTGTTCCTGCCTATCTCTTTGACTCCATATTTGCACTTTAGTTAATTCATTTTGTTCAGCACCCAAGTTCAGACACGAGTGAGTCACGAGTTTGAACACTCATAGAGGGGGAACACGCGCTACAGAAAGAGATTTGCAAGAATGAGGAAGAGCAGGGACAAGAGGTGACCAGGGTGCCATTGATTGCTGTAGGGATAGAGAGATGTGTTCGTTGGTGAGATGCGAGTCAAGATGAGGCAAAGCTGTGTGCCGCAGGCCATTTTTGTGCCTGATGACTTGCAGCTGATGTTTTATCTTGGCCAGTCAGCATGGACAATTGTGTGTGTGCACAAAGAAAAAGAGAGAGAAAATGGTATGGACGCGAAAACAGGCTATCAAACAAAAGATAGTATATCATATGAAATATAGCTTTGTTTTTCACATATATATATGTAGGCAGAGCATGCAAACTCCATGCAGAAAGACACTGGGCTGGGAATCAAACCCAGAATGTTTTTGCTGCAAGGCAGCAGTGCTACCCACTACTCCACTGAGCAGCTCAAAAACTTCAAACTTTGAATTGCCTTACAATTAAATAAAATAGCTTCACAAAAATGATGTAAAAAACGATGATGATTTCACTAACTTCCGGTAGGAATTCTGAATTTATTATAAAAATGGATCTGACCTGTCACTGCTCTTGGGTGCCTCTGGCTTCCATGAAGATTACTTTAAATGTGTTACTTATGTCTTTTCCCTCTCAGCATCAAACAGGATATTTTTTCTTTTCGCATTAATGTTGTAAAGCATTTACACCAATGACATCTTGTTTCTTTTTATGTATTGCTTTTATTCTAGTTTGCTCTTTGATCTTGGACTCTTTTTTGGTTAGGGTTAGGTTTGCTGATGCTGGGTGTTGCTGTGTTGGTTAACTTCATTGATTCTCATTTTTTTTATTTATTGTGTTCATGCCCAGTATCATACCTTCAATCACATGGTTTTGTAGTAGTAAATACAAAGATGGTTTCTTTACATACGAACAGAAGAAAAACTAAGTGTACAAAATAAATAAAATCTTAATCAAGGGTTCATAATATGGTTTAAAGACCTTTGTATGCAACCAGAATGAACTACTGTCATAGAATTTCATATAGTAATTATACGTTACTAAACCTCTTTAATCTTACCATAACACATTTTTTCTAAGACCTTTGATGTCACACTGAATTGTGACACAAAAGGTAAAAAAAATCTTTAAATGCAAATTTATGTCTACAAATAATTGGAATGCTAATAATTATTTTTTTTCCCCTTTGTTCCTTGATTTAAGACTTGAAAATAGCACTTAAAAGACCAACTACAAAGACTGGAAAAATATATGACTTTCCAGTTAAAACCATCCATAGTGGTGCAAGAAAGAAAAAGTCAGCTACCAATACAAAAAAATATATGGTTTTAAAAGGATACTCTTTTACATTCCTGAAAAAATGTCTATAACATCATTCCAGTGAGTGCACTAGGGTAGCTGGATCTGCTATGGCTTTAAAAAAAATGTAGAGTAACATAGCAGTACCCCTTCCACATGTTGCTGTGTACTGAATGCCAGTTGGTTGAAAGGAATTAATTCACTTTTAAATTGCAAGGAAAACAAATAAATGTTTTTGGACAGTCTGACAACCCAAATACATAGTCAGCCCATGCATAGTGCCATGTAAACCAGTAAATCATCCATCCATCCATCCATCCATCCATCCATCCATCCATCCATCCATCCATCCATCCATCCATCCATCCATCCATCCATCCATCCATCCATCCATCCATCCATCCATCCATCCATCCATCCATACATCCATCCATCCATACATCCATCACCCAGTAAATCATTTGCTACAGGAATTACATTTTTAAATCGGATGCTCTTAAGGCCTATTCAGTAAAATCTAAGATATTCAATTTTTTTTTAACAAAATAGAAACATCTAATGTTCTGACAATTACAGTCTCAAACTAAAGTTTGCCTTTAAAGTTCTATACCATGCATTTTTTTTTTTTACAATTTCAAAGTTAACTAAAGGGAAATATGATGACATTTTACATTTGGCGCTATGGATAACATGTTTTAAAATATGAGCAGTTTTCTTTGGTGCTTTTTTTACAACCCAGAAGAAAGACACTTGCCATCATTGTGACAATGCCTCTTCCTGTATAGGTTCTGTCTGTTTCATGATGACTCACAAACATCGGTATCATGCCAAGTCTGGCTCTTCTTTATGAAGCCTGAATACAGTTTGAGATCATTCGCAGCTGAAAACACATTTCAGGCGACTTACATGATGTCTATAGCTAAAAAAGAACAATTGCTTTCACTGTGCAGATTAAGAACTAAAAGAGCCAATTTGTCTCAAGTTTAATTTGTCAGATAGAGTCGACATGTTGTGCGCTGGGCAGGTGCAGCACAGACAGGGAAGATGCTTTTAGGGGAGCATCTAATCACTGCAATATATATAACACCGATGACTAATGGTTTACCCAACACAGTCTCAGTCCCAACTTTTCAAATACTGACGCTTGGTCAAAGTGCCCAAGCGTCACCAAATGACGTGCATGGGGCAACCCTTGTGTCAGTATGTGACGGGCAGGGTAAATGACAGGTTCAGGACACTGTATTAAGTGACACGCACATGTTTTTTTTTTTTTACAATTTAGCCTACACAACTATTTTGGTAGCTTAGGTGAGTTTGGTGGTGTTACGGTCGGGTGAATGGTAAGTTTAAACGTCACAGCTTAAGGAAAGATTTTAGGAAGTTCCGGTTTAAACTCGTAATGAACCCCATGCATCAGTTAGTAAGGAAAGAAGGGGACTGGTGTATATTGGCTGTCACAGCTGCAAAAACTAGAAATATTATTTCAGATTAAGTGTCTAACTATGATTTAATCTGCATCTGCACTGAATAACTTTAAAGAGCTCAAAGTAAAGTGGAAATAATTGTACTGTATTCTAGTGCCAAGACATGTCCAAAGTGTAGAGAGCCAACATCTATCAAACCAGTATTTACAATTACCACCCAGTGCTTTTTAAGCACCATAATTAGACTGACTCCATAGTGATGAGATAGGAGTCAGGTGTGCCGTCTGTTGCTGAACTCCTTGTTGTGCTTCTCCTCACTTTTTATGACTGGTTGCTTGCCTGGGGTTGTTATCATGCTACTAAAGGAGTAAGAGACAAATCAACCACCCCCAATTTTAATGCATCCTAAATAGAAATCTAAACACCCACAGTGTGCTAAAGACAGAGGCAGAACTGATTATAAGATTTCCAAATATAGAAAGGTAAGCATATGCACCTCATTCAAAAATGGTATGAAGTACTAAGCTCCCACAAGTGCTAAAAGTAGCAAGCACTGGAAGTACTGGCCTGACAATCATTATGAAGTGACAGTAAAAAACTTCCTTAGGAGCTATAATGAGTGATCAGTCTTTTTTATTCTGACCTTTCCTGCTTAACTGCCATGGTGGTTATTTTCTTTCACACTGTCAGAGTAACACTGGCATTATCTTGAATGTCATTGGTTTTAATGTCAAATCCATGTCCTGAAAAAAAGCCCAGAAGAATATACCATTGATACGATTAATGTCATCAGACTTAATATGCCAATCGCATTTTTGAATACTGTTATAATATGGGTATCTGCAACATAAACCACAAAATATTTCCTTTTTGGCTAACTAAATGCCTTCATTTTAAAAACAGAGGAACAGTGAGTTTTTACCATTTGTGTTCTCACATAAAACGTTGCAAAAGTCTTGTCTTTTTTAGATTGTGCAGTACGATTTAACAAGTACCTTTAGTTGCAGTTAATTTTCAACATTAAGGATTGATATGAGAAAGTAAGTAGATCCACTAACCATGCTTTTTAGAAGAAAAAATAAGGAAAAAAGTCTGCAAATTCTAAATCTTCATGTGACAGAAATTTTAGAAATCATCAAACAGAAACTGCATATGCAGATTTTATTGAAGTATTGAATTGCTGTTTGAGGTTCTTAGTTTTAGTCAAAATGACAAGACTTTGAAATGTTTCATACATCGATTTGTAGCCATTTGCTGAATTGAGAAACACTTTCAGAATATAAGTGTTTGAGGGTCAAGTTGTGGATGTAAGAAATGGGAGGGAGGTTGCCTTTGTGAGCCATAAGGCATAGCTCTGTTACTTTATAAACTCTTAAAACATATTCTTCATTTCTGTCATTTTCATCAGCAGGGTAAATAGTAAATGGGCTGTACTTATATCGCCTTTTCCAGTCAAATGACTCCAAAGCACTTTACACTACATTCGCCAGCTCACTCACATATTCACACACTGATGGTGGTAAGCTGCATTGCACAGACACCACAAGGCTATCTGACCACCATCAATAGGGAATGCAGGAAAAGTGTTTTGCCCAAAGACACAACTGAGGTGAACAGAGCTAAATGGGTGACCCTTATAGGTGCGCAAGAGTACATGCATTTCTACTAATTGTACTGTAAGTGCCATTGCTCTTTCTAGTGCCTTGATGATGCCAATAACTAGACCAGCCTTAGTCTGATATAAAAGAGTAAAGGCATATCTGCTTGTGAGGAACTACCAATGCATAGAAGTTTGCAACCTCTGGTGTTACAGAGACAACAGTATAGATCAAGTAGTGTTTATGGTAAGCCATTGATCTATATATTTCAACATTTTGTACAAACTAGAACCAGGAATTTAATCCTATAAAAAACAAACAATTGTCTATATGAAGAGGGTTATTTAGGTTTATCTCGTGGTGCCCTGTGCGTGGAAAGTATTATCATTTGATGATGTGGAAAGTAATTGTGATTTTCTATGCTACACTGATGGCTGTACTGAACAATAATGGTGATTACACAAAACACTGAGATTCTATCCATAATTTTTACATTTTCACTTAAAGGTTTATTTATTTCTGTGGTCAGGGGTCTGGGCAATACTGTCAATGTGTTAACTTAGGGACAACACTGATCCCTTTACATTGCAACTTACTGATCGATTTACATGCTACTCTGAAGTAGAGGCATGTTGAGATGCTCAGCAATGTAAATCGATGCAGGCCTGATTATGATGATTATAGTGACGTAACACCTGCAATGGATGTGCAGCGAATGTTGAAATAGTTGAAAAGTCTCAACAAAAAATTTATTCATCCACATATTCACCCTGAGGGTTTCAACTTACCGGTAGTCCTTTCTGAACCTGAGAGGAAATTTTGCACGGAACACAATCAGCAGATATAAATATTGTTGAAAACCTTTGCCTCCTATTATCAGCTTATATTACGAACTTCAAATGAATATTAGGTAATATTGTTTGCTTTATATATATCGCATAAACTTTTCATTTTCTTATCCCTCCCGGCATCCAATAGTATTTTGTGCTTTTTCACATTTGATCATGGACTTTTCCTCTTTCTTTACTTAGCTGGCGTGCTGACTTGCTTGGCTTCATTTCTTTGCCCATAGACATAATACTAAAGCTCTTTCGTGTTTAGACATTGCTGGCTAGTCTGGCCTTCCCCAATAGTCCAAAAGTGTGATTGATTTATAGGTTGGTTGCAACTGGTATCATTGCTTTTACTGTAGGTACAGTTATGCGTGCTTAAATAAGTGTTTGTCCTGTATTTTGTCTGTCAACATGTTGTTGATATTTAAATAAGAAATCAACATGGTGGAAGTAACATTTGTTGATGATATGTCTGGAACTATCATTGGATATCACAGGCAAGTGAAAACCTTCTACTGACCTTGTGCCAAATCAGTAAGAACATATATTTAGTGACAGGAAAAACAAAAAATATCACTATGTTTATTTAACCGTATTTATCTTTGTTTGGGAGACTCAAATTACCACTTCTGCTGCAAAACCAAAAATAAATGGTCTTTGCAGCTTCTACAAGGTTATCCCTTTTGATGCTACGCCTGCCAACCATTGTGTATATATAGAGACTGACAATATGCAAACTTGGCACTGTTTCACCTCTCCTTCACTAAGCTTATTTTGCAAAGCGCTGATAGAAGAATAAAATTACTAAGCCAGCAGACATGATTATCAAGTGCCATGTTTAAATGCAAAAACACAATGAATTATTTTTGTCTGTATAGCGTTACAAGATGGGCATTACATTTTTATAGCAGGTTCAGGTAGTCAAAGTCCATTCAGGCTTACTGTCAGCTATGCACTCACTCAGTGCCGTTTTGGCTGGGTGAAGCATTAGACCTGCAGTAAACACTGTGAAGGACACAGCGACAATTTTTGTTTTGTCATCATGTAACGGTGGCTTGACCAACAAGCTAATCTCTTCAAACGTCACTGTAGTCCATTTAATAAAACCTTTCACCCTTGACTAGAATGCATAATAGGTTTAAAAGAAAACAATGGAAAACATCCACACAAACACTGATACGTTCCAATGCTTTTTTGCTTGAATGCAGTAAGAACGAGGACCATAATATAAAGTAATAAATTCTCACAGCAGTAAATAAGCTTGTTTTGGATGAAATTAAATGAGTTATACATTGCCATCAAAATGTTTTGGTTCAATTTTCCTGGTTTTGATTTTTTTTTTTGTTAAACTTAAAATATGTACAATTATATTTTTAGTAAATACAAAAATACGTTTTCAAAAAAAGATTTAATTTAATTGGGGAAAAACAAAACAAAACTATTCAAATAAGCATAGCCAAAGGAAAAGACAAAGTGCCCTTAGATTTAATAAGGGGGCCCTTCTAGGGCCAAAACAGGGATCAAACAGTGAAACATGGGGAGTTTGTTTAAACGTATAATATATTACATGAAGTTACGACTTAACAAAACCACCTCAAAACTTCAACTTTTTTTTAGCCAAAGGAGGTGTACTTACTTGTGTGCTTTAGATAATTTGTCTGCCACAAAGTTCTTTAATCAGGTATATACCAGCTTGATATCATCCACAAATTGTCAGATGTTCTCCTTTGGGAATTTAGTTAAGGAGAAGAATTTATTATTTAATCAAGTAAAGCAAGGTATCCAGGTCCCCATGCAGTAAAGCTTTCCTGAAGCACCACACTACACCCTTTTTGACTTGTTCTTTTTCTATGCTGTTAATGCAGTTAATTCTAAACAAGAGTTAATAAGAATATATATTCAAGTAAGAAAATCTAAAGTGGTTTCATAAAGCCATAAACCATAAATCTGTACTTATTCATTAATTTAGAATCTGAATGAGAGTCAACTTTATTGACAGGACTATGTTCACAAAATTGTTTTTATCAGATTCAATTGTTCACAAAGACAACTTAATTAAATGTAAATACATAGACTTTAGAAGACATAATAGATAAAAAATAATACCAGCTCCATAAAGATACTTTTATCTAATAAAAACAAAAAAGAAAAGCATATTGCTGCATGTACAACTATGACTTCTTTTTTATTCACAGAATAGCAGCTGACTACTTAGGGTGTCGGGTGTTTATTATGTTGATTTGAGTGACAGCCTGGAAGGAAGAACCTCTGGAGTGGCTGTTGTTTTTACAAAAAAGAAAACCACATAGCAATGATCTAAAGGAAAAGGTCTGAATGTGTGGGGTTTTCTCTTCTCCTGACTCTTGACTTGTACAAGTCCAGGATAGAGGGGAGATCAGCCCTGATTATCCCCCCTGCAGACCTACTTTTCCATTGAAGATTGGGAGTACCCTAATTTCTTCTTTAAAAAATATATATAACAGGGGTCCTTTGTGCCCTGTACATGCTGTCTGTATTTTGGCAATTCATTTGAGAGGTTTGCACAGTTTAAAAACAATTATGATTTAACTCTCTGTGCCTGTTAGCTCAGTGTGCAGTTTTTGATTTGCAGGCTTATTGTGGTAAATTAATTGGTTAACTAATTGTTTACAGTTAATAAAAGAGAACTCCAGATTAGGGTAATGTGTCTTCTGTGATACTTTAGCTGTACAGACATCAGTTGATAAAAAAGCAGATTCCCATACTACAGTCCGCTTAAAACAGCTGAAAGCTGGAAATTAGATGACGTAGGTTGGGTGGAGGGTGGCAAACCCAAGGAAATCCAACTTCTTTGCGCTGATTAGGAGTAGCTTGTCCATTTTGTTCAGCAGGGAGTGGACATTCGCCAGGTGGCAGATCACACAGTCCCATCTGGGGAGTTTGTCAAGCTTACCTGTGCGTCTCCCTGGTCTACAACTCTGGTAAATCCCATTGTGAGCTGCTGTGCTTCCTAGCAGAATCTCAGAAAAAAAAAAAATCGATGAATACAGTAAAAAGCTGCTCAGAGGGGACTGCCTGATGCTTATAATTTGTTGTCTGACAAAAGTGACTGTAGCATAGAAGCACAGTAGAGTGCAAATACATAAAAACCTATAAAGTACGAGTGAGTAGGTACATAATCAAATAGTTGTGCATATCAAAGCACCATTTCATATGTAGCATGCTAGATAGGTTTAAAATTCGGTTCTCTATTCCCACGTGACATTTAGAGACTCTAAACAAAAAAGAAACTAAATTCAATAAGTATATCTTCAGTTGAATTCTTTATTAAGGTCTGCAGCCACAGTAAATATAATGATATATATATATATATATATATATATATATATATATATATATATATATATATATATATATATATATATATATAAACGAAATTGTAAATCCTGTTTCAGGTTGGCTTTTCTTTAATTAAATACTTGTGAAGAGTACCGCAGTGATTTTTGTGATCAGCAATAATGGCTTGATTTCTGTTTCAGGAAGCCTGGATTTAGATATTAACTGTTTTCACAGTAGTCAAATCTTTTAAAACAACTTGATTGGGACTAAGCCAGTCACAAGATAATAATGACCTAAATGATACAACTAATACAATGGCAGAAAATAGTATTTAACTAGAGAAACAAGTGAAAACAGAAATGCTATCCTAGGCTATATAGTAAATAATACATAAATACAGTTCCATCTCCCGAGCTTACATTAATCATTATGCTTAGGAGAATAGAAGCTAATTAAACAAAAAAAAACAAAGATTCCTTTATGGTGACACTTTGATGATAAAGACAAATGATTCTTCATTAATATTCATGTTTGCCGTATGTATTTGAGAAAAAAGAAAAAACAAAATTAAAAATGTTTACACATGAATTAAAAAGTTGTATGTAATTTGTAATTTATCAGTGTTGGCATATGTATTAAGTGCTATCAAATTCTATCAGTAATTGGGTATTTAGGGCTGTAATGGCAACAATGAAAAAAATAAATCAGGGATCCTTTTGGCAAGGGGCACCAGCCAAAAGCTTTCTGGCATGCAAACTGGATTATTTCCATTTGATTGACAGGTGTGTCATAGCCAGAGATGCAGTGGGCAGACCCCCAAATGCCTTGCCTTTCCTGTCAATATGGTTGGTTTGAGGCTGTCTACATGGATTGTCTGGCCAACATGGAGAACATGGTGAATTAGAGGAGTAGACATGGTAAATCAGTTGAGCTGGCTCTGCTTTTAACTCATGTGAGCTATGCTTTTTGTAACTGAAGAAACTGGGCTTCAGGCTATCAGCTTTTATGAACCAGCAGCTGCCAGTGAACATATTTTGTATCTGTGCATTTTTTTGTATTTAGAATGGGAAGTGTTTCTTCTTAATGCCTTAAAACTTTTAAAGTTTATAATATTTATAACATTTTTTAAGCGTCTCTTTATAATATGTTGTTTAAATCAATCAAAGAGAGAACTATCTTTTTAAATCATTGTGTTGTGAAGCAAGTCTTACAATTTACGGTAACAAGAATTTATACCAGAGATGGAAAAAATAAATAAACTTTTATAATCTCACTAAAAAATGTTAGTAACAATCTTAAAAAGAAAAAAAATTAAACAAATAATGTCTGCTTTTATTTCACATATATACAAAAAGTCATGTCTTTTTCTACAATGTATGTAAACAACTACAATTGAACATTTTTTGAAAGCTCTGTAAGTTTTGTAGTTTAAGTCAAATGGAGAGTGGTTGTGTAAGTCTCCTTCCCTACAAATTGCAATAATGTACAACAACTTGTAAGAATTTAAAAGATTAAAAGATTGGTAAATTTAACCTTACATATTGAATGGACAAAAGCATTTATAATCCAAGAACTGCTCTAAGAAAAACATAGATGTTTATAATGCAACAAGAATAAAGCACAACTAAAAAAATGCTTTTCTTATGCATGAATTTCCATGAATGCTTGTTGTTGGAGATTATAAATGTAATAGGATTTTTTTTATAACATAGACTGTAATTATTAAAGGTATAGTGGAGGATTTTCGCGAATCTTTGAAAAGAACAGCCATCTCCACGCACATGCACAACCCTGGACTCTTGTGTGAGAGCTTGCACGAGCCCATTTCTCCTCGTGCACGCTTAGTTTCCAAAAGAAGATTTGTAATTTTTCCACTATGTCAGACTCACCACCGCTAAATGAAAATGGGGACGGGCACGTAGGACGGTCTTACAAAAGCATATCACCAGAATGATTGACAATTAGGAGAACCACTTATTTTGTTTTTGAAAATGGAACATCCTCCACAATACCTTAAAAAAAAAAAGCAAGCATAGAAAAACATGAAAAACAGGGGTCATGAATCAGAAAAAGGGGGATTCAAAACAGGGAAAGACCATGATGCCCAGAGACAGAAGTTCCAGAGACAAAGCAAAGAATGCATCATCTTGTAAGAAAAAAAAAGGCATTTTCATGTTTCCTGTCACACTGAGCTCACAGAATGCAGACATCCACGCTCGGCCGTCAACGGTCAGGGTCTTTCCCTCCTTTTCTGACCTCCCTATTGCCAGGAGCTCTAATCACTGTAAAAGTGATTCATTAAAATCTGCTGTTAGTGAGAGGACACACACGAGGGTGAGCAAATGGACCACAGGCAATTACGTGATTCCATGGCAGTTAGAAAGAGATTTAGGCATTAAGTATCTCTGAGGAGGGAGACAGTGATAACTGCAGCACATCTACAATTATTCCAGGCTTTAGAAGCATGTGGACTGAGCGTGCATCATAGAGAAAGTGTCTGTCGTTGACAGTATTTGGCTCTAAAGGACTTACAGGGTCTGCAAAACAGTTGGATATTCATAGGGATTGCTTTTTCAAAAATATGAACTAGACAATAATAGCAGAAGGAAACTGAAGTCTTAAATCAATTAAGAGCAGCATTGACAGTAGTAACACATAACTGGAAGGATTTCCACACTGCTTATCTAAGAGAGCTAGAATATAGTGTAGTTATCCATTATAGCTGACAAATTGAATTTAAAGAAACAACTGTTTTTGTGTGATAGCTGATAAAGGATTAACATTCATTCTGCAAATATGCTTCCATTACAGAATAGAAATGTAGTTATGATCAAAAAAAAAAAAAAAATAAGGTTAAAATATAATCCAGGGTTTAGGTAGGGGTTAACAGTCCGACAAAGCAGAAACCCCCTGACGTAATTATCATGATTTCTAATGGTCTAATAACATAGGCAACACATGGTGCCTAAAATTGGACAATTAAAGAACAATATTTTACTTTTCTGTTTTAGTTCATACCCTTTGTACTCCTCATGACTAAGTGCATCACATAGAATATGTAGTTTTGCTTACTTGTAAGCCTTTTTTTCTCAAGCTTGTAGGTGTTCAGCAAATAGTAAGGGCTGTGTAAAGAACAAAATCAGCCTTCAGTGCCGTACATGTAAGATTGCTTTTACGGGCAGGAAAAAGTCAAAATGTCTCAGTCTGTGTTCACCTGCTGTTCATAGATCATTCAATTCTGTTAAAAAGGGAGCTTTTTTAAGCACAATGTTAAAGACCTTGGTTTTGCCACCACTGGTATAACTTAGTATAGTCATTTGTACTTTCAGTTTCCTGCCTTGCACATTTAAAAAAAACACCACAAAGAAACAGACAAGAGATCCTTGGAAATACATTTTAATCAGAAATAATTCAAACTCATTAAGAGCGATATGATAGATAACAATTGTGTCTGAAGTGCAGCCCAAGGGAGAGCTCTTTGGTACTGGGAATGATTTTTTGCAGCACAAAACCACAGTTCAGTAAAAGAAAAATTTAGTGGTTGGTGTAGATAGTTAAATTCAAATTAAACCTGTAGGGTGACATTCACATATGTGAGCCTTTTGTGAAAAGACAAATGTTTAATCTAGCTACAATAAAAGATGCTTGGTATTGCTTATATAATTTTTATTAAGCATTTTTTTTTAGTTTCATTTTAGTTTCAATTTGAATAAATTACACAGGTCAAACCCACACATTAAAGACTAATAGGATGTAAACTTGACTTATTTAAACCTGAATTCGGAAAAGGACTATATATCCTGATATATATATCTCATTTTAGTTGCTGCAGATCGCACAAAAATGTTTCTACACCAAAAAAATATTTAAAAAAAGTCAACTCAAGCCATTCTGATGTTTGTATTACTGTTATTATATATCCCATTGCTATTGTTTATTTATCAAGATATTGTATTTTCAGTTTTCTGTTGAGTTTAAAAAAAAAAGATATCACGGTAAAAAAAAAATGTTTTTTACAATACTAATGAATAAACATTAAGACTTTTGTAGTCAGATTTGTAGCCTGATTTCGCCGGGGTGGCAAAAAGTAAGACAGACATGTTAATTAAAGTTATTATAGGGCAAACAAACTTTTCTTTTCATTTATCATAAATGATCAGTTTTGCTTTACTTTAATGCCTTTTTTGTTTGTCATGTTTATTCCTACACATTTCCATATTTTATTGGCATTAAATTTATTTTTTTATGTGTGTGGATTCAATCTGTTAAATCAAAAACAGAGAGTTGTAGAAACAGAAGATTGGCAGACTTTACAGCTGTTATACATTTAATGTTGGGTTTTTTTTCCTCTCTCTTGGCTTCAATTCCATGAATAACATTGCTGGACCTCATAAAGTAAATTGCTCTATGGCAGAGAGCAGATACAGCACAAGAGAGAAGTAGCTTTTAGATTTTACTGTAATAGCAGCTGGTGGAACAAGTGAAAGGTTGATGGCAAAATGACGTCTAAAATTCCATCTAACGGCCTCTTTAAAGTCCTCCTAGACTTAATATCTTCCCAAAGGCCTTGAAAACTTGGATCGCTGAGTTCTTTTACTATTATTTTCTCTTGTTACCTTTAGGGCACGAGAGATTTGTTTTAAGTCTGAAGCAGAATCGATACAGCAATATCAAGTGAACCTCCGTTAAACATCAAGCTGTTTTCCCTGTTCAGTCATTCTGAGCTTTCAATCTGAAGATATAAATTGAGCTTAAGGTTTTATCAAACTTAAAGGCATAATTGAAATCTGAACTTTGGTTAAAAAAAAAATGTATTACACAAATAAACCCAGATAACATTATCAAACTAGAGCTTTGACTTCCTTCCTAAAAAATAACCTGATTGTGAGCCTGTCACCCGATTCTTAAAAATACTCAGCTCAATCTATAATACTGCTGACCCATTAAATCAGTTTTGTTTTTCTCTGAACAGTTCCAGTCCCTTAAAAAACTCCAAGCTCTCTTCTAAAGCTGTAAAACAAGGTGACGCTGACAGGAACCACTGAGCTAGCAGAGTTGAGCTTTTCCCTGAGCTACATCAGCGTAGGGAGATAATCTGGACCATTAATGTTGTTGACACACTTGACTTCATCTAATTCCCTGTCATTAGGGATTGACCAGAGAAGATAGCATCTGATGCCTTTGTGTTATTAATTGTGGATTATCTTAGGTGGTCGTACTGTTGACTCATTTGAATCGTCTGTAATGTTATTTCTCATATCTTAGTGTTTTATCATCAGCTGGTTTTGGCCCGGAGCTTTCTGCGGATTCTTTCAGGTTCAACGTTGATTTACATATTCATGGGAAGAGAGTTCAGTGCATGAAGCTGGCAGACGCTCCTTTGATAAAAGAAAATGTTTTAATTATGTTAAATTAGGTATTTTTGACATTTCAACCTGGGAGAATGTGTAACGAGATGCGTATCTGTAATGCATAAAAACATCTCTTTAATTTGAACATTTTATAGTTTAAAGACGCTTTAAGACAAAAAAAAAAATGCCTTATATGAAATGTAAGTAGTACTTTGCATGTCACATTACTTCCATTGTTCAAAATAAACAATGTTTAAAGTCTTTACTACAACAGTAGTATATTTTGAGTTGATGCTGTTTAGCTGAAAGTGGTGGGGTCCTTTTATTTCAATATCAAGTGATGTGAAAGAAATACACTTTATTTTTAGTTTTTTTAAGTCTATATAACTGAACAGTTTCAGTTTTTCAAATGAATGTTAAATTCATCATCTTTCAACAGCTCTTTACATTTTATAAACGCAAAAGACAATTCACCATTACTTAACATATCTAATATTGACACAAGATGATTAACCTCTAGAGATACATGCTGCCAAGTGTTGCTCATCTTGTCATGTCATTTTTTTTGGTTATAGACTTCCAATCTATAATGTTATGCTGTACAATTCCACCAAAACAAAAGGCAAATAAATCATGCATAAATTATGAAAACAATGTAAAAAAAAAAACAAAAAAAACAAACATATATAAGCTGAAACATACATTTTTAACTGGTTTAACTTCTGTGATCACTCAATCAAAACCTAATAAACCTTGCATCAACATGTATCAGCAGCTCACTAGGATCTTTAAACTCACACACACTCAGCATTCTTCTACTGTTCATATCTTCCAGCAATGGCGGCCATACGTGGACATTTACGGATTCTTATATGCAGCTTTTTATTGTCAACCTGATTAATAATTTTATCTTGGATCTTATGCTTCGCTGTGTTAATAAATGATCTAAACAGATGAATATTTACAGTTTACATCCGACTAAGGCAATTTCCATCATTTTATATGTGAGTTATGAGGCTAAATCTAACTCATTTTCTAAAGTTTAAACTCATGGAAAAATATCCAGTTCAATGCTTAATTGGCATAAAGTAACTGAACAGAGTCACGTTTCATTTTCTTTGATCAGTTATAGTACTTTTTTAACTTTTTGCAATCTTTTGAAAAGTTTGCTTTGCTGCTGTAAATTCGTATGAAAGGTCAAAAGTTTGTATGGATTGAAGTACACTTTTACATGAAGTTCTCTTTTTAAAGAACCTGAGTTGTATGTGAAAGATCATGCTGCAGGTTTTCTGTGTTATTTATACATTAGGCCCCTGGCCTCAGACTAGGCTATTCTAAAACATCACTGTGCATTTCAAAAAGTAACTTTCTGTTGGTTTTAAGGGATGTATTTGGATGAGAGTGCAACATTCTGAGTCTTCTGTTGAAAAATAATAGGAAACTATATTTATGTGTTGACAATCTTGTTTTAATTCAATCTTTCTATATATTATGTAATAAAAAATGCCCAACACTCTGCACACATTCTATGATCCAAGTCATTCGGACCATCTAGTGTCTTTAGCAGAGTCTAATCTTCATTAGTGCATACAGAGCATCTGCATAAATACCTAGAATTAGATAAAGTAAAATTAGAAATGGGTGATTGCTGAAAAGAAATTGTAGCTCATGTGCAATTTGTGCAGAAGTAACAACTACATCATTGCATTAAAAAAAAGCAGCCTTAGTGTTATGATAGCTTGTGTGGAAACATTTTAAAAATGTCCTTAAAACACAGTTACAGCCCGACTTAGGTGATGATAAAATAATATATATATAACATAATCAAATGCAGCAGAACATTAAACTGAAATGTTGTTTTTATTAAGCTGTGCATTGGATGTATTTATATTGCACATAAACACAAGATAGCAAGAAAAAATAGTGTGATAGGGGCATGACCCACCAATAAGGGGAAAACAGAATCATGAGACAAGGGAAAAACACAAGGCGCATTATTGTTTTTTTGCTTTTATCAAAGGTCAAACTAAAAATATAAAATCTCTCACTTTGATATAGACACATTGTAGAGACTGGAGGAATTGATAATAAACAATATAGAATAACAGCTGAATGCATAGCAGCAAGCATGCTGTCTAAAAATGTTGGCATGTTTTTGTTAAACTGTGCTTCTGCTCGAAATGATAGAATAACACTCATACACACACACTTTTACGCACTCATAAGGTGAAAACAATACCAGACATGCTGACTCATAAATATTGGCTCACCGAGTTGATTGGTGGGTGTGAAATGAAACAGTTTTGCCCTGCTATCCATCAGATCTCCTCTAACTCATGCACTCACCTTTGAAAAAATAGGGATGCATATCAAATAAAGCCTTTTACTGTATAATGCTAGCAATAATGATCAAAAAGTCTCAACATGTTTAAAGTTCCATTGGGATGCATCTTTAAGAGCATTGAAAAACATTTGGAGTAACATTTACTTAGAAAAAGCTAGGTACCTTTTCCCACATAGAAATGTCATTCAGTAAAATCTAATCTGATTTTATTTACAAAGAAGAGTTGATTTAATAAACAAACTCAATAAACTTAATAGCGAATATCTACAAACGATAAACAAGTTCCCGACTAAAAATTTGTTAAGGTTTAAATTGTTTTCTTAATACTATTTGGAAAATGTATTAAATGTAATTTTCTTTTGATGGATATGGACTGACAAATTCATTTTAAGTAACATATAAAAAAAAAGGTGTCACTTAGATGACAATTTTCAGTACATTTTTTTGACTTCTGTGCCCCTCAATTCCTACTTTCATTGTTGGAATGGAATACTTTAAAATATAGCAAGTTTATGTCTCATCTGTTCAACTTAAAGTACTTGTTTATTATGAAGTGCTAACAAACAAGTGTGCATTTTCACTCTGTCAGCTGTCTTACTTTTTTATTTAAACAGAAATAGTCTAATAAAGAATTCTGCTTGCTGACAGAAAAATATTCATGACTTTTTTTTGTAACCAACTGATGAAATTTTAATTGACTATCAATGTCTGATGGTTTGACTTTTGTCTGAACAATGAGGGCTTACGCTTCTCACTTGGCAACCAGCTGTGACTACTAGTATATGAAAAGAGAAGCCACAGAATATAAAAAAATGCTTTCAACAGCAACATTTTTTCATCCCTATTTTTACTGCCACATTATGTAATAAAAAGATTATATGTACAGATGGCAGACAAGAACCTTAAAAGAGGAACTGTTTTGTGGGGAAGTCATTAGAAAAAAAAAAACGGGAAAAAAAACAACTTTTTTTTAGCTTTTTCTTATAGGTGTGATAACCAAGTTAAATAAATTGACATTACTTGAAAAAAGATTTTTTATTATAGATATGTAGGGCAACAGGATATATTATATGTAAGAAGTCATTTATCCCCTGTGCAATAACCATGTTTAACCACATGACATGTTTTATCTTCTGTTTATGAAAAGTTTAGAATTGATACATGTGTATGTGTTTAATCATTATGTTTAGAGAATTATACAGAAAATCTGTAATTTTATAATCAGCTGGTTGTAGATGCTACATTATTTATTCAAGAAATATATTTATCCTTGATTAGTTTAAATTAAAAAAAGGAACTCAACACTACGATAAATAAATGAAAACTCATGTGAAGTCATAGCATATGAAAATTAATACAACTTTAAATTTATTTGTTACTTATGTACTTGTACTAGTTTAAAAATAAAGCATTGTACAGTTTCTAAAGTCTTTTTCCCAGTCTGTGATATCAGGATGTTCTAACAAACCACCACACAACATACAGTTAATCCACTAAAGACAAAACATTTAATTAATAATTCAGCTAAAATTATTTACATCTATGCAAAGAATAATTCTAAGTTGTTACAAGGAGGCAAAACTTCATTATTTGCACAGGTAAATGTATCTCTTTGTGTAGCTGCAGACAAAAAAAAAAAAAAAATCTAATAATGTTTTGTGTTTGAAAGTGAACCGAAACCTTCAAGAGGTCACCAGTGGAATATTATACCACTGTTATTTTAAGCAGTTTAAAAATATCCTTTCAGTACAGGACTGTAAAGGACCTTTTACTTTCCAAAACAACATAAAAAAAAGATACTTAGACGGTATCCTTTTATGAATCTACAGAAGATCCACTCTGGTGTTTTTGAAATACTGCATACAGATTGTAGCTTTACTCTCTTTTTTAGGCAACATAACCATTTATTTCGAAAGATATTTAATGTATAACCATCCTGCAAATAAAAAAACAACAGCAAAAAATAAAAAATAGAAAATACAATGGGAAATTTCAGTGTATTTATTTATTTATTGTCTTACACCCTAACAACTGATTTTAAGTTTCCTTTAATATTTTATGAAACAATATTGGACCCTGTTTGCACCAGTCTGTTGATGATAAATGTTAGCAATTTCCGAACCCATAAGCTCCCAAAGGCCATGATCTCAACTACGGTGGAAACATTCAGTGAACTGCTTTCAACTATTATCCCCCCAAACACAGCAGGTGCCTTAAAGATATTAAGAAAAGTGGAAGAGTATTCTTATAATGTAGTGTTAATTCACATCAATAAAAAACCCCAAAAATATTATGTTTGCTCTCTTTTTGTGAAGTTGGTTTATGATAGTGCATCTGTTTAATTGATTCATTTAGATAGTTATATTTCTATGTAGTCTTTATATAGAAATCGACTACAGGTCAATTAATTTGTGAAAACTAATAGCTATTATGTAATAAATAGAAAAAATGCTACATGTAATTTCATTCAAATGCATTATTTTTTCTGACATGTCTTATAATTAATTTAAATTTACATGTCATCTCAAGGAACTGCATAGACATCTCACTTGCTTTATACATTTAATAGGTTATGATTTTTCAATCAAAGGAAACCCGGCTAATTGCATTGTGTTACTGAATTTTTAAGATTACAGTAGTAATCTTAGAAAGCTTATCCTCCTGGATAAGCTTGTGGTAAGTAGCTATATGCTTGCATTATGTCTACAACAATCCCTGGCACCAAGCATGCATGCAGCAACAGTGGAAAGGAAAATCTCTTTTCAAAGGAAGAAATCTGCAGAACCACACTTAGTGTGAGCGGTCTCCTGTCGAGGCTGACTAGTTTTAAGTACACAAATGTAGACATTCAAAAAAGACATAAAATCACTTAGAAAGAACCACCCTCTCCATAAAAAAAATGCACAAGCACAACCCTGTACTTTCTCCTTTCAAACACTTTGTTTAAAAGTTGTCGCTCATACAAGCTTACTTTCCAAAAGACAATTTGCAATTTTTCCACTATGTCAGACTCACAACCAGTAAGTGAAAATGGGGACCAGCACATAGGACGGCCTTACATAAACTGTCACCAGAATGATTGACAATTAGAAGGACTACTTATTTTGGTGATACACCCGGACAAAGAACATCCTCCACTAGACCTTTAAATAATTTCTAAATTAGAAAAGGTAATATTAAATTAACTCCATAGTTAGTTTTTAGAAGGAAACAGTTAAGACGATGAGCCATATGATCCAGTTTTTATATAAAATGGGATGAAAGAGTGCAGACAGTCACATTAAATGCTGTGACTAGACATAGCCCATTGATACATATCTCTAGGCAATGCATACTCACTCCCAACTCATTAAATATTGAAGCACGGTCAAGCCCTCTGCTCGTCAGATACTGACACGATGGGGGTACCCCTCTCGTTATTTCTTGACAAACGGGCTGCATGGCAGGTTGTGGCAGGAACATCCAAAAATTATTCATGAACTTCAAAGTAAAAAGCTAACATTATCACATCCCTTACCCTCACCCCTAAACCTAAATAAACGCTAGTATACTGTACATGTTGCCATAAATTCCTGAAACTACCAACAATAATTCTGTGGTCTAAAATAAAGTAATACATCTTGTTGGTCATGTGCATTCCATGCAGTAGAATAGATCAGAATAGAATTCAACTTTATTGTCATTACACTGTCACAAGTAAAAAGCAACAAAATGTAGTACAAATGTAGTACAATGTCAGCAGCTTGTCATTTCTTTCACCACGTAAGTATGAGCATTGATCGAATGTCAGCATTTGATGAGTTGGGAGTTTGAATGTGCTGCTCTAAGAGACAAAACAGGACTAAGCACTGGAAATAGTCCCAACTCTATCATCTATAAGTGAAGTTGTTGATGCCGTAGCCAAGCCAATGCCTCCCATTCAGAAATGCGTCACCGCCAAACTGGACACCAGTCAAGATTAAGCTACAATGATGATAAAAAGCAGATAGAACATAAAGTTAGGGGTGTTAGTGGTCCCTTATGTACTTTAGCAGCCTAAGCCTATAGCATAGTGGTTTTTAAACTTGGTCCTCAGGACCCACAGCATGTATAGGTAGTCAAATGTCTCTCTTAAAACATATTTTTTTGGACATTTTTAAAGGTTTTAAAATGAAAATTGTAAATTCAACTTTTTCAGTCACTGCCATGTTTCTGACAAAAAGCCCAGTAGGAGATATTGCTCAGGCATCCTGGGGAATGTTATCCAGTATTGTCTTTTTGGAGGAACCACAAGCACTGATATTAAAGCCCTGGGGAAAAATATATATTTCCCAGCTAAATGTGTGTAGAAGTGCTACCCAGGCTTTAAAAAGAGTCTCTCCAAAATGTAGGACTTTTGAGATGCAATCAAAAAGCTGCTGTTTATTTAAATTTATACAGTTCCTGCTTTGTTTTAATGTTCTTTTACACATTTATTTAGGAGCAGTAGTTTTGATCTTCTAGCAGATGGTCTAAAATAACTAGGATCACAAAAAGAGTTTTATGTCCATCGGTTTCGTGCAAAGACGAGACTTAAGCTGTTGGAAGCTCACAAAGATAGTGCTCTCCTTACTTTCACCGGGATATGCCATACTTGGAGACCTGCACTCTTGCTTGGATTGCTAAAAATGTCCAATAGTTGGCAAAGAAAAAGAGAAGTTTCTGTTTGTCTCATCCGTACACTATGTCCTGCTTGTAGGTTGCTGAGCCTGTATGTTTAAAAAAATACACAAAAATCCCTACCATGAAGGCAGCAGTGTCACACACCCAGAGAATAGAGGTCACAGAATAATATAAGTCTTTGTATACAGTGGAAGTCTTTCTGAATAGAATGCAGTCACTGTCTTATTTGACCCTATACAGAGAAATCAGATTTAGACAACCTTATATTTTAACAAGTATCCTGTGCTTCTTAAATTAAATTAGCTGGGGTTATGGGGTCTTGAGTTAGGACTTCCGTGTGTTAGCCTAAAGGGAGAAAGCCTAATTGATTTATATGAAAACGTTTTTCTGTATTTGTGGTGCAAATCAAGCAGCCAACTTTCAGCTATCTGTTTCCTTTAGTGTAAACAGCAAAAACTAGGCATTCAGACAGAGAAATACTTCACAGAAGGAAAAGGGGAGAATGTTGACTGTGTAATGGATACAGGTCTGTATAAAAGGGCTTTTCCTTTCTTTTTTACTTTGAAAAGAATTCATAATTCTGTTTAGTATTTACATTTAAATAGATTGCTTGTCTGCCGTAATCACTGAATGGTTGTCAACAATTTCAAACTTAATAAGATTGTAATTTAAAAAACATATTCATACTATCTGAAGCCAGTGCTAAAATCATGTCTTTATTGTGTTGTAAGGCATCATCCGTCAAAATATGAGATTCAAGAGCCTTTTATATTTGTATTGAATTCCAGTGAGTAAAAAACAAATGCAAATACCCTAAATAAATTAAATTCTGAATTAGACCTGGAAACACTGTGTTCATTCATCCCCCTTATAAAAGAATGATGAAATGTATGTTAAAAACATAGCTGTAGCTGACACACCATTTAAACTAGTTTGCACCAATCTTTTCGGAAGGATTTGCAAAAGCTCTTGTCTGCAAAAAAAAGAAGAAAGAAAAATCAAGGTCAGAGAAGTACAAAACATAGTGACCACAAGAAATCCATCTGATCTCAAAGTAAAGTGCTGTTCTGCAACAACTTTCTTTTCTTTGTGAGCACAGCTCCTCTGGGAGTGCTCACCGAAAAACACTGTTTAAGGCCAAAACCAAAGACAGAACCCTAGTGAGCTGAACCTACATCTGAGAGATAAAAGGTGTGCTTACGGAACAGATAAAGGGCTGAGGAGACATATACAAAAAACGGAAAAATAAATAAGATAAAAACTTTTTCTTTCCAAAGTTGGATGAGTTTTTTAGTTAGTGAAACAGCCTTGCTACACAGTTGTGATACTGATTTAATCATATTATTAACATTGATAAAGCAATTTATTTAATCATATAAGCTTACACCACTAACACCTTAGTTTAAAAAAAAACATTGTAAAATGGGATTATTTTAAGTGAAAGGAGAGAAATGTTTTGTAAATGCATTCAGTGTGTTCTCCAGATGACCTGCCACTTTCTGTCTTTTCCAGCCCACATGCTGCAAGTCATAAAATCTGCTTATTACAATTTGCCATGAGTATTGCTGAATTCCTTTAAGCCATTAGCGGCTGTTGAGAATGGTTTGGGCTGGCCTCAGCATCGACTGTAACGATAGGGACATGGTGCCACAGAGAATCAATGCTTCTCTTTGGCTCAAGAATTAAACAGCAACAGCGGGAGTCTTTCAGTGTAGTGCTGGACTGTTGTCCTCTTCAACCACTTAATTGATCAAGGTTTTATTTATCTTGTCACAAGACTTTAACCTAATTTGTTTTCTATTTGTCCACAAAGCACTTTCACTGATCGGTCATATTAACAATCTATGGTATAACATTTATTATTTTCTCCAATTTTAAACAGACTTCTCTAGGGATTTGCAATATAACAGGGGCATGTTTAAACCTGTGTGATTAACATATAAAGTCTTATGCTAATATTATTTTTTTTAAGTACACACATTTAAGGTTGGTGAGCATTTATACTTCTTATATTTCAAAGCAGCAGAAATTCTCTAGAGGTGAAACAATTTGATAAATTTCATTCCATTTTTTTCATTCAACAGAAAGCAGAGGTGCATCATGCCTATCTTCTTAACTTTGTGACTATGTGAAAATGTCTTTGTAATTGGGTTATATTTTTTACCGCAGTGCTTGCTGCGTTCATTACCATTACATTTCTGTCATAAAATGCCCTCCTTGTTGCTGGCAACTTTAAATGGAATGTCAATACTAACCGTGTGGAATGGGAAGTGTGAAAATGGGCTTAATATGGGAACCCATAAATATAAAGTTTAATGCCGCGACCAAAGGAATGGCCAATCGCTGCAGAGCTTTGCAAATCAAAGAATAATTATCACAGATTTTCTCTCCTAGCCATCTTAACAGCTTAATATAAACAACTCTGTAGCCATCTCCTGTTCAAATTTATATTTTGTAATTGTCAAATAAATCCAGGTATCCATTCCATTCTTCTCTGCACTGCTTCTTTACCCCTTTAACCTATATTTTACATTTTGTCCTACAGTTTTTTTTATTCAATTCCTAGTGATCCAGTGTACACACAAATTAAAAAGAAACTAGAAAAACAAAAGACTAAAGCCTTGCAGTCTGATTGTTTTGTATGAGGTAACAATTACATAGAGAAAATAGAGAATATAGTGCTTTGTTGATCTCATTTGATGTCCAGAGGAAAATTCTTCACATAAGGCCACTTTATGAGCTCATTTTCATTGCTAGAGCCCTGACTGACTCTTAAGTCAAAACGGGTTTAGACAAAGAAAGTAACGCCAGCAGTGGGTGGGTACAGCTATAATGTATCACCTCATTTGCTTTCATATGTTTAGGGTCTTCTACATTTATATCAAACCCTTTTTATTTATCTTTAAAAATATGATCTGGTAGACAAACAAGTAAGAAATGATTTAAGATTTGCTTGAAATAGGTCATCAACAATCTCTTATCTGTAAAGCATCCACCCCCTATGAGTTTTGCAACCGGTCACAAGATAAACATCATGTTTTCCCTTAGCAGTAAAAACAACTATGCAACACTTGTTGAGAAATGAATGTTGTCTTGTGATGTCAAAGTAGAGTGCATACAGTAGTATCTCTAAGGTAATTAAATAGAATTAAAGGTCTGCTGTGACTGAGAAGCCTTGGCAGGGAGAGACTAATGGTAAAGCTAATTAAAGTGTGTTTTATCCCCTGAATGATAGTGATCTCCTTTGCCCACAGTTTCAAGACAAGTTCAGCTGAGTGGCGTTATAGGTCCATGAAGACTTTCTGGCCTGTATTATTGTTATTATATTGACAAGTCATTAAAGTTAATTTTATTTAGGTCTCCTCACTGAAGAAACACACAATATTTTATTAATGAACCATACACAGTACATACACAGTATTTATGTGATTGCATTCTGACGTTGCTTTATGAGAGAGCAATGGCTTCCTTTTAAATAAAGGGCACTTTCCAGTTGCCACAGCGTAGCTCATAAATGCCTTTATCTATTTGATGCCAAAGAGTGAAAGATGAAAACTAACATATGTTTCCCTCACCAAAAAAAAATATTTTTATTTTACTAAGTAAGTATAGAACCTTTAAAGGTTCTGTGCTGTTTATCCTCAATAGATGTGGTATATATAAAATTTTCTCAAACTGTACATCTGCATTGTTTTGGCAATCCTAAATTGTTCCATTCTTATCAAATTAGAAAAGTTATATAACCATTATTCTGCGTCAAAGCATAGAATTGTCAAATTACTCCTTTTTTTGTTACCATAATGATCCTTTTTTGAACTATGAAAACAAGATTGTCAACTTAAAAAAATACAGACCTATTCTTTTGTAATTGTGCATTCCTGAAACTAATCTAACATACAGTATGGCCAGAGCAGGAACTAAGAAGACATTTAATAATTTCAAACAACTGTGATAATTTAGAACCAAAAATATTTAACTAGTGGGGCAATGTCATATCAGATGTATTCAAGGTTACCTTTTTTCCACAGCCACCCCAGCAAAGATCAGATGTATTTATATATACTGTAACTCCAGTTGGCTGGAAAGTGAGAAATGCTCTATGTAGTGTTTTGAATTGTATCATTTTAAGTCAGACCAATTTTGAAAATTGTTCTTCCATGTAAGCTTCCAATCTGAAAAAAATATTTTTTTGACCCAGATCTTGTCTAGCCTGGGTGCCAGTCCGAACTTAGTCCCGCCCACAAAGTTTGAGGTCGGGAAGTTCGGTCTGGCTCTGCTCCATAGTAGCGCGAGTATTATCGCCCCGTGTCAGGCGATCCAATCAAATTGTCAGGGCGGGCTTTATACGATGATGGACAGATGACCAACAGTAACGTAATCAACCAAGTGACCAATGCGCGCTTGGGTGACAACAACAATGGCTGCCGCTGGAGAGTTTAGGTGAGTAGATTCTGCTATTAGGTCTGTTCTAGAAGATATCGACAGCAAATTAATTTTAAAAGAGGAACAGAGAAACGCGATCAAGGCTCATCTTCTTATTCTAGGCGTGCAACTGCACGCTTTGATTTTTGTTGACAACAACTATGCGTCGCTTAACATACGTCACGCACTCCGTTGCTCTTATTGGTTGTAGGTCTATCCAATTGAGTGCAGAGGCATTTTTTTTCCTGGTTCGTTCGAAACACGCCCCATAATCACAGCTCTATGGAGCAGCATCAGACTCATATTCTGACTAGAATTGAGTAGGACTACGTCAGGCTAGATCTTGTCCACATTGTGTTTGATTATTTTAGGTACTATCTACACAAATTAGCATTCTATATGCAGTACCTCTAAACACTGCCCCTTTATTCACACAAAACTTTTTGAATGTATCATCCATATTAGTTTTGTAATCAAAATATTATTTAGGAAGTTTAGAGCATAGATAAGCTATTTGAGCTTACTGTAAACAAGAGTTTGGACCTAAAAATTGTAATTGTTAAGTAGATCTTTAAAGGGCCTCAAAATGTTATTTTCAATGATATGAGGGATATATCATAAATTATGCTGTTACCATGGCTTATTTTTTAGGGGGTTGTCTTCTGCCGTAATAGCCACATTCTGCCATACTGGACAAGATGCCAACCCAATTTTTTCTTTGCCCAATTTAGAATATTTTTTTTCATTATTTTACAGTTTACGCACATTATATGGTTGTCTAAGTTATTAGGTAATTAGAGGTGATGGCACAATAAGGACAGTGAAAAGGAGAAAATCCTTTCTGAAAAAGTATTGAGATTTTATTGTTTTGACAGAAGAAATATGGTCTTTGTAAATAGCCTTAACCCATTACAGAACTTTCGGGCCAACACTGTACTGTGAGAGATAAAAAGGCAAATATGACCTTTCTATATGTTCGAAAGCTTTTTCAGCATCCAGCGACACAGCGCTCCCTGGGTGCAGGAAAGAGTGCAATCTATGCATAATAAACCTTTTATATTGTTGAACATTTGGCATCCAGGTATAAAGCCAACTCTCTGATACTGAAAAGATAATAGCATCACTGGTGACATTATTAGCTCTGTCTGTTACATATCATGGCTTCTGAAATCAAAAATTATAATCTGAATATTTTGAAACTTGATGTTTTTATTACTCCCTTCTCCCTATATGAAACGCAACTGTGCTGCTTCTTAGCAGCTGACCCAGGGCCCAATATAAATGCAGAAGAGCAGCTAAAAGAACAGGTGTGAGGTGTTCACCTGACCTTTGAACTCCCATCATGGCAAACAAAGATAATCTGTTAGAAAAGAATAACTACCCCATGCAACATCCTATACCCAATAGCCTTTTACTAAGTGCCAAAACACACCCCACCAAGGTATTTTAGCAAATTTTGAAAAGTCAGGACAGTTAAACACCTAAGAGAAGGAACCGTTCTTTTAGAATATGCGGTGCTATTAACTCAATGATAATTGCAACATTAACTCAAAGGAAGTTGAGTTTATTGTAGTAGATCAGCAAAGCAGTCTTACACACAACAGGTATAAATCTGTTGTTCATCTAAGATTTCAGAATCATTTAGTTGTATGACAGAGCTCTACAGACACAATTACACGGGATCATTTACCTCAAGCTGTTACGATAGAATGATGCTGAGCTTTTTTAATTTCATTGCCTAATTTTAAAAACACTCTGAATTACTTGAAGACTTCCAGTGGTGGCCATTTAGAAAAAAGAAACTTTATATTATCAGATTCTATTCGCCAAATGGAAATGAAATAAATTATTTTTAGACTATCATTAACAACAATAATTAGGTAGACTTTACTTTTTCAACATAAAGTTCTCATCCTTTAATGCCAAAGTTTTATTCATGCTGTTTATTTTTGTTGTCAATGTAGACAAGTACAGCATGTTATGCTGTCAGCTGCAACCAAGGATTTCACCACAGCCTCTCTGACAATGTGAAGTGAAAAATGATCAATTATAATGTTGCCAGCTCTCACTTCCTTCTCTCTGTCACCTATCATACTAGTAATAAATGGCAAGATGGTAAGAAATAATCACATTTTGGGGAGTTTTTAGAACAGCACTTCTATTAATTAAAGTGACAGACAAGTGAAATTATGTATTAAGTCAACCCCTAATAGGATAGAGGGCCTGAGCGCTGCTCAGATGAATTTTACCCATTTCCTTGGTATTTCAATAATTGGAAGAATTGTAAAGGGTAACTGTAGAGGGAAACATCTCTTGTTAAAATTTTTGAGCAAATTTCATCCTGGATATTTCAAATCCAACTAATAGTCTTGGGACAGTGGTTTGGAAGTTACCTTTGTTACTATTTGGTTATTAAAGGAATAGTACACCCAAAACATGATTAGCCTTCATTTTCTACTCACCCCCATGCTGAACAACACTCTGGAGTACTTTTTTGATATCTCAAATGCATCTGGAGATCTGGGAGGCTTCTTGCTGTCTGCTGACATTCAAATAATGCCGAGACAGAAAGGTCCACATAAACGTGTCAATATTCCTCCATACTGATCGTCCAATGTATTCCAAGTGTCCTGAGTGGGTAGCGTCCATAATTTACTCGAAACTAAGTCATTTAGAATGTTTTTAGAGCATAAACAGTAGTGTATAGGATTTCCTAAAAGCGCGTTCACGAGTCTACGGAAACCGTGGCAGACCAAACCAGATGAAAGTGTGCATTCAGCGTCTGCTCTGCCGATAATGCAAGCGTAGAAGAAGAAATGTGCTGTTTACCTGTGCAAAGAAAGAAACAACGAAAGAAGACTGAGGACTCCAGTGTTGAGGAAGAGCATGAGTTCTTTGCCGAGCTGAATACACACTTTCATCTGGATTGATTACACATTTGGCATATACAGTATTTTATGTAATTAGTTTTTTTGTGTTCTCTTATATTTCTATATATTCTTATATGGCAGTAGACCATCTGATAGACTCATGTGATTCAGAGATACTGACCCTAATACATGCATTACAAGGTCTTCATCTGTTTTGCATTGCTAAATTAGACTGTTAGTAGAGCTATAAGCATAAAAAAAATAAGCCATAGAAATTGTAAGCCAATTTATACCCTTATGAAAAAAAAAACTATATGTCTAGAATACTTTAGGCTGACAATATGGTGTTTGCCGATAAGAGACACAATTTTACAGTAGTGCTTTTCAGATAACCCATTTCTTCCTCATTCCATGGCTCTGCTTGGTGTTGTTGCTGGTCATCTGGAAGTCAGTTAAAGACAGTGATTTATGCCTGGGGCTTCATGCAGCATAGCCTCATTACACACAACCATTTTGAGAATCAGCAGATAATTACAGTATATATCATAGACCACATGGGGCCCAGCAGAATCACTCCATTCAAATGGCCTGTCACTTAGGACAGAGGGCCTCAGGAATGGAAAACCACATTCTAACCTCATTTTCTTTCCTTTAATTGAAATTCTCTCTAAAAAACTAAGAAATATTCACAGTGAAGTATTTAAACAAGGATTCTATATATTTGCCATGAACAAAATATGGATTAAAAAATTAGAAACAAGTTTTTCAAAAGGGTAAGCATCAAGTTTAATAGAAATAATTAACCTTTATTAAGCCTTTATTCATCATTGTTATTTACACATGGTAGGATCTTTAATTGTAGATTTTGGTCATCATATGTTTTTACACACATTTTTGTCAGTAGAAACAAAACCATAATAACAATAAAATCAATTCTAACAGGAACCTTCTTTTTTTTTGTTTTTCAATTTCTTTGAAGGGAACATTAACTCGTGCCCGAACTGAACTGAATCCTGAATATCTGGATCTCCGTCCCCGAGCAGAGCTGAATCCTGAATATTGGACCCCTTGCACCCCTTTAGTGAGTACTGATGGTCCCATTTTTGCCCAAACAAATCATTAGTATTTCACCTAACAGAAATCATTTCATTTCATGAAGTCCACAATATTTCTCAAAGTCTATCTCTGCATTATCCGCATACTATGCAAAGACAAATATGATTCTTTAGACACATTATAAAGTGGTTTTGTCATTCTTTCCTCCATCTCTGCTTATTAATAACATAATGCACTTTTGTATTTCAAGTTTTTCTTCCTTCTCTCCACAAAGCCTTGTTTTGCATATGACTAACAGTGACATACAGTATTGTACTGGAAACATCATTAAATTCATGACTAATGCGCTGCTAATATTCATGCCATTTTTACTTGAGTAATAAGTATTTGTCTCATTACCTCTGTGCTTGGAAAACACAGTGCTTGATAGTCATTGGGGGGCTAGAGAAGGTTTGCATGTGTCGCTTTGCACTGGTGAATCTTAATGATGTCGGTTTTTCTTAGCTACAGTTTATCAACAAGGGCTTGCGGTGTGAGGGCCGGGTTTGGACTCTTACCATCATCTCCCTCTGTTGCTAAATGCAGTGCCAAGTTTATTTTTGTTTATTTTCTTATGTTGTGGGAGTAATTTTTGTGAATTTCACTTCTAACACAGTGTATCACAGATAATTTTAGTTGCATGCAGTTTGTTACAACAAAGATGTTAAAGTCTTATGTCACCAAAAACAAATTGTTACTTATTTCAATATACAAATATATAAATATATCTATATATATCTATATATATCTATATCTATATATATATATAGATATCTATCTATCTATCTATCTATCTATCTATCTATCTATCTATCTATCTATCTATCTATATATATATATATATATATATATATATATATATATATATATATATATATATATATATATATATATATATATATATACATATATAGTCGGTGGTATATGCTTCCTACCTAAAATTCCAATGTTGTCTTTTTTAATGAAAAATTCAATTAAATTGCCAACTTTTGGGTGCATATAGGTGCATGAATGTGAGTGTGTGTATGTAGAGCACATTAAGTATTACCTTTGACCAAAAAAGTGCTATATAAATTGCCAATTGTTTACTTTTTGAACTTTTGAAGTGCAAAACATGAAATAACATTGATTAAACAAGAATGGTTTTTAACAATTTAGTTATCTTTTACAAAATGTCATTCATTTATACATTTTTAAATCCTAATAGCGCCGTTACAACTTGACGATTTAGTCAGTGAATGCCGATGTATATTAAGTTATGGGAAGTTTTGTATAAGTTATGAGCAAGCTGAAGCACGCTGAAGCATGCCGAAACACGCTAAAGCATGCTGAAACACGCTGGAACAAGTCAACATACGGCAAGTAGGTCAAGAAATTTTGAGCATGCTCAATCAAAATTTCTCGTCAAATGCCAGCGTATGCTCATATGTGGGCCCTAAGTTACAGGTAAGTTATTTGATTGTTGAAATACATTATGTCTAAGTTACTCATAAGTCATGATATCTAGCTTATCCAAAACCTACAGTATTTGTCATTCAAAATTTCCCCAATTTCCTTGGCTGGTCCCCTACAAATTCCTTTTAAACATCAATTTTTGTACTTAAATATTCTTTCTGTCATGATTTGTGGACATTGAGAACTAAAGGAAGGCGTCATCTCCTGGTCAGACTATGTAATTCACTAAAAGCGTGGAGTCAGAGTAAACAATATGCAAGAGGGGCTCACTCAGTGGCTGGGAGTTGGAGGGGATTTTGCTGAGAGTTTGAAGGAAGTGGGCTGCCATTCGGCTGGCGTTTGACTGAGAAGGGCCATTTTGAATGGTTGCTACTGTATGATGTGCATAACTTATCCGTAACTTATCAAGAACTTATATCCAAAGCATTTCGACATATGCACGTATATTTGATGTGTTTCAGACGACCACTGAATGTGTTTCTAACTTACAGCTACTGTATAATGGTATATGGTCCAAAAAGCCCCCCAGGACACTGGCTTGTGCATCATTTCCTGAGCATTACGCTGCCATGCGTTATGCATAATTTAGGCTTTCGTCGGACATAAGTTCTGCAGTCGTTATAATACGCCCAAAATTGAAAAAAATACATAGAAATTTCAGTTCATGCCAGCGTTATGAGAGATTCAGGGGCGTCAGGAATACCCTGGCTAAATCGTCAAGGTGTGAAAGAGCCATAAAATTGCTAACCAGCATCTTGCATGTTTCTGTTGGCATTTAGTAGATTTACCCATAGCTTAGCTTTTATACTTTATATTGAAATACCTTTCTTGTCACCACTCTTTAGATCTTTCCAAAGATTGTTTTGTCACCTGCAAAGTTGGACTCAGACACTTTAATGTTACCACTAGTTAAAAGTAACATGGCAAAATCATGAGATGACTCTAAGCCTAAACCTGCTCAATGCATTTTGAGCTGAACTGTAACTGTAGATAGCAGTGATTTAACAATGTGCATGTATCTTACAAGAAAAAACTGTTAGACAAACAGTTAAAAGAAAACACTGAAATTATTTATTCAACCTTTGTTTCTAGAAAAAAACATAACATTCTAAAACATTAAACATTTTTATTTTGCTCATCTAGAAATTAATGACATAAATCAGAGCAGAGTGTAAAAAGATTGAAAAAAGATTAAATTACTGTTTTGTGCTTATTGGTTACTCAGTATTACCGCTTGTGGTTTGCAAAACAGCTTTGTTTTCATGTTTGAATGAGGACACATTTCCATGAATGCCTATCTGAAAAGACTTTCTAAACTTCATGTAATTATAAAGCTAATGATGACCTTCCTATTATACATTTTCAGTACAAATTATGCCATCTTTTGTTTATTAAAGAAAATATGTAAAATATTTAAACAAATTTAATTCTGTTATCAATCTATGAAAACATTAAACTCATTTTAAACCTAGATTTCTCAAATATACAAAATATACAAGTAAAAAAAACAAAATTTGCATATATTTATCTTTCATGGATCAGTAATATTCACAAACACTGAATCCGTAGTTTTCTTTTCATTAAATATTTAATGCTGGTTGTGTCCCTCTGGGTCCACTATCAGCAAACGGGGAAAAGCTAACGAGGCAATGGTGTAAAAACAAAGCAGTCCCTGTAACCCAGATTCCCTTGATACCACCATGCACACCACTGCATCACATAGTGATTTTACTCTGATAGCTGTTATCAGCACAGTCAACACATCAGTATATCCTAAGCTGTTTTAATTATTACATAGAGTTTTAGAATTTTGTCACTCACCAAGGCTAGCAAGTGAACATTTTAATTAAAAGCAATATGATCTTACTCATACAGTTTGGGGGAAAAAAAGAACCTTGTCACAATCAACGTATCAAAGCATCTTTTATTATTTCAGTAATACTGATAAATCTTCATTGCAAAAATGATCTGGAAATAAGTAAAATTTCTTAAATTAAGTGTATTTAGCCTTAATTTAAGCAGGTAGATATATATTTTTCAACTTAAAATAAGATCATTAGATAATATGCACTTGAAATAAGACAATGCAATTGCTGCTTTCTTATTTTAAAAGTAAATTGTCTTGTTCCAATGGTAACATGTCTCACTAACCTCCTCAATAAAATAATTTAGAGAAAAAATAACTTATTGAGATTTCAATTTTTTGCAGTGTTTTTTTCATCCCCATTCTAATCTTGTTGTTTTTTGGTTGGGTTTTATTAACCTGGGATGTTTCTCTCTACAAACATGACCTGTTAAGGGACCTGTAATAATAAATAGGACAGTATGTGTTTTGTGTCTCCCTAAAGCTTAGAGCAACATTATTTGGACATTAGCCTGATTTAATGAACATAATTTCTCACAGATTTCCTTTAAGCTGAAATCAGCAAAAAAAAAAAAAATCCCTCTGGCTTTGTTAAAACATGGTGGTGTGTGTTCACTGTGCCTCACTAGACCAAAAAGGCTCAAAGCCAAACATGCGCATGTGCACCCAAATAAATGCATTTTCTCTCACACAGGCCCTTTTCTTTTAGCCCAAGAGGGAATGATGACTCTCATTATCGCCTCAAAGCAAGATGGCCACGCTGCCCCTACTCAGCAGCCTATTAAGTTACCAGACAGCTTTATTGTATTGGTGTTCGATAATTTTCTTTCCTCTGTCATTCCGAGTGCATCAGGGAGTTGTTGCATGGGGAGGAGTGTTTGGGAGAGGGGCAGGAGGTAGTGTGAAAAGGCACAGCTGGCGGAAATTATCCCATCCTATATGTGGTGAGTCCTTGGGCTGATTGCTGAGTAGTCCTTGGCCACAGAGACACCTTTCTTCATTAATGGTTTATCCCGAATTGTCTAGAGAAGAATAGGCTGGTTCTGATTATTGTCAACACTAGTCACGACACAAGAAACAGACTGCATCTGAACAGTGCTACTTCTTTCTGCAGAGAAAATACATTAATAAACTGGAAAAGTCACCTTATGGACGGTACATGTTTCATTGATTTATTGGAGGTTTTTCAGCTGGTGGTCCCCGTACTCCTAAGGATCAATTAGTTTACTGCCAGCTATATGCATGATGTTCATATAAAAGCAATTTTTATTATTATAAAGTGAATGCCAATGAACTGACCTGCAGGTAAATTAAAAACATAAATTGAGAAGACTTGTGAATCAAGCAAGTGGTTATTTATATCTTCAAGAATTGTTTACGATTTGTACCTGACATATGTGGAATTATAGGTTGCTTTTTTTGTTTTTGTTTTAACATGTTAAATCTTTAAGAATAGAGGCTATGAAGCCTTACAGAAACAGAAAATAATCCCAGAAACTAACAATGCCACCTGGACAAGAAAAACAGAACACAGGTTTGCTTTAATGGAAAAAAAAGAGACAGGATTCAATTAACATCTTCAGTGTTTATTATGTTAAAGATAATAATTTTTTGTAAGTTGATTATAATATAAACTAAATAAGAATCAACAAGGAGAATTTTTATTCAGTTAATTGTTTAGCAAGACATTTAGATAAGAGAAGTCAGATAAAACTGAGGTTAGCCAGTGGGGAAGTTGTGAGGACAAGAGGAAAGCATCCAGTGAATAAAATGGATCCCCCTATACATTACAAAATAAGGCAAACCATAGGGGATAAGCCAATAAAAA
Source organism: Cyprinodon tularosa (assembly GCF_016077235.1). NCBI lineage: Eukaryota > Metazoa > Chordata > Actinopteri > Cyprinodontiformes > Cyprinodontidae > Cyprinodon > Cyprinodon tularosa. The sequence goes on along the minus strand of NW_024039442.1, from coordinate 265,620 downwards.
AGAAAAACACAAAAGACCACAACTTAAGTCTCTGAATCACAAACAGAAAAAGAACTGTAGTACAAAAGTGCAAAATGTTCCAGGATCAACTTTCTTCATATCTTATAACACATATTTTGATTTATAACTTAGCCACATTAGCCCAATCTATATTTCACTGTTACGAAACCAAAGCAAATGTCACTCAAATGTTTTATTAGTTTCAATACTGTGCAGATGCCCTGTTTGCACAGATAAGATTCACTCTCCAATGCAACACAGCTATACTGGTGGAAGTGTTGCAGCAAGCTGTAGAATGTCATTCAAATTAACAGATTTTGTTACCAACCAGCTGGTTTCTAGGGCAAATCTTCATTTGGTTTTCCATTCACACAGAGTTGACATCGTTGGAAAGCTTAGACTCTATTTTCAAGATCTATACATAACTACAAAAAAAAAGACTAAAGGACTAGTTTATGGTTTTGCCATGGTCTGTGACTTTTATGTCGTTGGTTTTTTTTTTTACAAAACTATTTCTGATCCTGATGGAAGACGTGTTCTCCCTTTTCTTCACAAAGCATGGTGAAGATGTCTTTTTTTTTACTCCATTCAAAAGTCTATTTGATTTACAATATTTATTGTCTCAACTGACAAATAATACATAATAAGTAGCTGTACAGCTGTACAGTTGTTTGACTCCTTCTTTAGGTTTGCACTAAACCCTTAGAAACTACATGATTCAGATATAGCAATCACAAAAAAATGATTACTTAACTTATGTTTCACACATTTGTATCTTCAGGTTAACTAATCGTCTACAGTTTTATCAGAGACAAAGTTCCTAATAATATTATTTAAAATAAAAAGCAAAAATATTCAGAAGACAAGTACAGGGACTTGATATTGTGTCCATCTGATCATAAGAAATGATTTTTATAATCTAAAAAGAAGATGAGATAGAGGAGTAAATGATGGCAGGATATAGGGGTGAAGAGGATCAGTGGGAGCTTTAGGGAAACTGCATCCAAACCTTGAAATGATGTTTCTCCTGCAGAGTGTTTCAGCATTATGCCTCAGGCTACCTCCTGTTTCTAGCTCTTCTCCCTTCACCTTTCAAACTGTCCTTCATAGTAAAGGAACGCTGGACTGTTGTGCTGATCCAGATAGTCTTCAGCTTTTTGGACCTCATTATGACATGTAAAAACACATGGAAAGGGTTGTCAATTTGGAACTACATGCAGCATTGCTATTGGTTATAGAAGCTGATGATTTAACTGATTTAAAATGATTTAACTTTTGTTTCATACTTTTTGTTTCATACATTTACAAGGTTTTTACAATCCCTAAATGTATTGGTTTGAAATGTACTTATTGACCAGACTGGAAAATCACATTAGGAAACTGTAATACATGCTTGGTGCTTTTAATGCAGAGAATCCTTAGACTTTTGAAATACACTCAAGCACTAAATCCTGTTTGGCTTTGAACTGATGTTACTGACGGAAGTTCAAGAGCTTTGGAAATGGAATATCCAATAAGGCTACAGTAAAACCACTTTGGAAGAAGGAATTTATGAAATCACTGTATTGAATGGGCCACATCTCTGTTGCATGTCTATCCAGAAGGATTGCCAACTGTCAGAGTAGATACAATTTCCTCTGGTCCACTTGTTTTAAACTAACACTTGGAAATAGTTAGGTTTGTTTTATTCGCAATTTTCATTAATCTATGTCTGTCTGTCTGTCCGTCCGTCCGTCCGTCTGTGCGTCCGTTCGTCCATCAACATATAAAACTTAAGTACACAACTAAGGTTCTCCTTTAATTTGATAACATTTTCGCTTTTGGATATTGAAGAATTATCGTTTAAAATCCAGAATATTATGTACAAATAAAACGTATTATAGGTTTTTTGCATTAGGATCTGTTTACCCCAGAGGCAACTGGTTCTGCTTTGATCTTTGATCTTAAGTCGACCAGAATGTGTGGGACTAAGTTTAGGTTGAGGTTAGAGTTAGGTATGAACCTGTAATGGTTAGGTTTAGGGTCAAGCCGTTACACACCAAATAAAGTCAATGAAAGGTCCCACAAAGATAGAGATAAGCATTATGTGTGCCCAAGTTTTTCCTACAAAGTGGGAACATTTTTCATTTACATTTTCTGTTATTTCATTGCAACATCTGTGTTGTTCTCTCGGGTTTATGATACATTTGCTTTAATCGCTTCCCTCATGATATTCAAGTCAAAGGGTAAGTAAGCATTGTTGACATTGTTTGTGCATTCTTTCAAAGCTCTAAATGTTAGAAGTAATGTGAATGTAAATCTGACAATACAGCCCACCTTAACTTTGTTGTAGGCCATGAACAAACCTGCTATGGCAACAGCACTCTGACAGCCACAGCCTCTGTGCCTGTCTGCAAAAACTCCACAGACACAACAGAGCACACAGAGTCCTATATACCTTTAGACCACCATAAGATTACCTGGTATTACTGTTTTGACGCAACGATAAATAATCGGAAATGAATTAATAATATACCGCAAGGGTATAAAAACTCTTCTAGGGCTGGAATTTGTGAATTTTTGTTACATTTGTAAAATTGTGAATAAGGTTTTGTGATTCATGTAAACAAAAATGTAAATTTTTGACTACTGCAGTATTGGTACACAACTGTTATCCGCAACAACATCCTAGGTTTTGAAAAGGCTATGTACCTACTGTCACCTCTGACTGAGAAACTTCAGGGTAGGATTAAACTATCATCCTTGAAGGGTTGGGTTGCTATTGTAAGCTTTTGCCTGAAACTATTTCTCAATCAGGTACAGCAGGGAAATGTGCTGCGGACTGCAGAGTGGAAAGATATGATAAAAACAGATAAAGGTGGAGAGACTGGGGGCAATATTACCTCATATAAAACCCACTGTTCTAAAATTTTAAGTGATATTGCTGTTTTACTTTATTATGCTTTACAGTCTTTTTTGCAGTCTAAACGCCTTACTCATAATGACAAACGCTTACTGTAAGTCATATTCAGTTACCTTATCTTTCTTCAGAATAGGTAAATCTGGCACAAACACAGAAAATCTGATTCCCTTTTTTCACTTGTACTTCAATCATTCTCTCCTGCTTTATACTTGCTTTTTACACGAATTTCAAGCATTCAATGAAATTTAACTACTTGATGAGACTTACAGTGAAGCATAATGGAAAAGCCTTGATTAAACTGTAGTGGCTTTCTATGACACACTACTCCCTGCTCTTACCATTTGACTTTCTATGAAGGTCATATTGGCCATTAGCTAGATCAGCCTAACGCTGCTTGCCCCACCTCTCCACTCCAGTTCTTTTCATCCCTCCCTCTTCTCACTACTCCATCTCTCTCCACGGTCTGGAGAAAGATGCGATGGGGCTAAATTTATCTTCACAGCAACCAAAGCTAAGATGTTAAAAGTGAACCCCTGCCAGCTTGGCAACCGACTGCTGATTGTGATCAACTTCACCTTTGCAAGGCGTCTGCCGGAATAACATGGACCCATTTCTCCTCTACCCTTCTCTCTGTCCTTATTCCTTTTTATCCCCAGCATGACCCTCCCATTCCCTGTTTTACTAACAACAGAGCTGGTGGTTTGTGATAACTGGTCACTCCTAGGCATTTAAAGGCAAGGACACTCTATTATCCTAGCTAGATGGATGGGTTTAAATAATGTCTGCAAGTGTTAGAGCCTGCCAAACCCCCCACTCTTAAAAATTATTTGTTTTTGGCAAGGAGGAACATTAGTAAGAGGGCCTGGTACTTGAATACAAAATTGAAATGGGGAAAAAATGTGGTAATAAAAGTGCACATTCTTCGAAAGCCTCAGAAGTCCTGAAACTGCATAATTCGTTTTGCTGTCTGTATAAAATAAAATATTGCTTGAAAACATAAGTTTGTGTCAGCAGCTACTGCAGAACTACTCTTTTTTTCTGCGGAAGACAGGAAACCTTTGTTATATAAAGAAATTTAACATGATGCCTCATTAATATGGTGTACAGTCTTTCAGCCAGATTGCAGGGTGGCGTGTCAATTACTCCACTAATTATCAGTGACCTTTACCTCAACACACTTCCAGATTATTATTTATTTAGCAATATCAGACCTCTGTGCAACTGGTTTCCAGTCATGAATCCTAAATTACATGACTAAAATCTTCAATTTCCTTCTTTGTTTATTGCAAAGCATTGGGGAATAAAACAGGAAAGCCTGAGAAACAACTTTTGCTGAATGTTTTGTTTAGTAGCTGGTAGAGGTACTGAAAGCTAAAAATGTAATAACTGTTTCTTACTCTTGAGTAATATGGAAAACAATGTTCTTTATTTCATGGAATACACAACTGATAGCCAGAAGGTAGCCCTCGTTTGCACTGCGGTGTTTACTCTACAGTGGGCAGCAGTCAAATGATGGACTGTGAGCCTGAAAATCAAAGCATTTTTTAATGCAAAGGACACTTGAAATGTGGTTTAGTATTTTGAATAAAGACAACTAAAAACTAAATTTAAACAAAATTTAAAATCTTAAAAAATGGAAATTTAAACAGTTGAACTGTAGAAATCTACAGTGCTGAAAACTTGCATACTGTAGATTGGTTGAATCAGAGCAGTTGATATTTTGTCAGAGACTGCAAAAAATAGTACATATAGTACCAGAATGTCATTATAGCTGTGGTGAAATCCCTATATATACTTAATCTGGTATGAAAAATACACTGAATATGTGAAGTTAACATTTATTTGCCACTTTTGTCAATTTATATAAAAAAGCTATCAGTCAGTGTTGGGAGAAGACTAGGACTAAAATAGCCAAAAAATTCTTCTTACATATTTAGATTTTTTTCACCATAACATTTGTGCTTGAGAGTAAGTTTACTTTTTCAGAATCAGTCTTTTCACTCAGACCAAGGTTTTTCTTAATGGCCATCTGTTAGCTCATCTCTGAGCTGTGAAGTTTATCCAGTGTGCTCCAGTGTGCTTGGGTTTTGTTTACCCAGTGTGCTTAAATTGATGGCTGCTTGATGTAGTTCCTATACTACTGTTCTTTTCTATAAATATATAAGGTTAATAAAGAGTAATTTGGTTTGCTATTTCCAGCACGCATGCTTAACTAATGTATATTTGAATGTGACTTGTACCTTGAGATCAGTAATCCAGGTAGCTGCATTGTCATCACCCTTGGTGGATGTTTAACAGAAAAAGAATGAAGACTGGAAAGACCCGATTTTAAATGTTAATCTGGAGGGATTGCACAGCAATGCAATTTGCTATGGAGCTAGGAGACCTTGGTAGGGGGCAACACTGGTTAGATGGGTGGCTGTTTGTTTTTTGTCAACAGTAAAGTGCAGCCATGCTAGTGAGAGAAAAAACACACAACAAGATATAAGAGGTTGACAGGGCACTAAAAATCTAGGTCCAGAGAGCAGAGGAGTTCTGGCTTGTGAAGAGCTCCAATTTCAGCAGCAACCACAACGGCAATCTTGGGTCTTATTCTTTGTGGAATTCTGACACAGCATTAGCTTTTTCTGTATTTTGCTTCCTTATTTGTCTCACTTGTTGCTTAATGGTCTGGTTGCCATTGGCTAGGCGTTCATTGGCTTCTTCACACAGCTGTTAAAGTTGAACAATGTGGAACTTCGACTGCAACGTGTGCACAAGCTCGCAAAGCAGTGGCTTTGTATTGCAATTTGCTTGGAGTAGTGATAAACTGCCCTTGCTCCACACAACCCATAGAGGATAATGGTTTTCAAAGCAGAGAAGGCACCATGTCCCGTCTAAGAGGCCTTTCAAAGAACAGGATGCTATTGGAAAATAATGATCTAATATAAGCTTATCATCAATTTTGACACTTCTATACAATGTAAGCACCAAATTAGGCAAACAGTTTTTGTTTTTACATGTTCAAAAATTCTCCTTCATAAGCGTTTTTAAGCTGCATTTATACATGTACACCCATGCTAAAGGATCAACCTAAATGTTATACTAGGGAATTAATACCATAACATAATCCCTGTCTATTCTTTATATATACTTTGCTTGCTTTGGCATATTATGTGCTTACAGAGGATATACCTATTTTTTGTTTAATTTAGCCAATAATTATTTGATAAGTTGGCACAATAACATTGAAGTTTATTCCCAGATACAAGCTGATCCTTCAATATGTTAAAAAATAATAAGACAGTGACCCCATCAAGATCTGGCTAAGCATTTTCAATTGCCAATTATTTGCTCTTTGAAAGCTCTTTCTTCTGAAAATAATAACATGGAACTACAGTAAGAGTTACTCTTCCCTCCCTGTTCTTCATGATAATATGTTTACTATTAAGAACAAAAAGAAAATGCAAGACATTGGAGGAGACATTTAACCTCTATGCACTCATTTTCAGTTTTGAGATCTATTCTTATTATCTTAACTTATTCTAATTATTATTTTAGCCGTAACTAGCTGTTCCTGACACATATAACCACATGGGCCTTTGTCTGAGTAGGTTTGATCTTACTAATTGGCACCAAAGCTATTAACTGGAGCTGTGAAAATAAGGAGTAAATTGGTACATACTCTCTTGGGAAATGTATATGTTGATCTTATTTCCCACCTTTAATCATTTATTTCCTTCAACATCTAGGTGCATAAAGAAAGGCAGTTTTTTATCATAGTAAAGTGCCAAATTCATGGGAAAATACTAAAGTTAAAATGCTAAAGTTTTAAAGACATTATTAGACGTTATTTATTCTGCTTACATAATTTCTAGTGCAGATGAATTCCCATCTTCTCTTTTATTTCATGCTATTCTACCACAAATGACAAAAAGTACAAGTAAGATCATAGTCAGGGCTTAACTTGATCCAAGCTTAATGATTTTGGTGACTTCTTAGTTAAAGGTTATTATTACTGTAGCTTTTCAGTTTTACGAATCATATTCTGATAGTAAATGTAAATGTACATTTTTTTGTTGTTGCTGTATTTAAATTAATGTTTCTTGAATTATATTATCGGTCTCATTGTGTTTTTTGTTATGACAATGTTTCAAGGATGGATTTAAAAAAAAAAAAAAATCCTTCATATTATTTCATAAAGCAAAAAACTCTTCTTGAATGTTTTGAATGTTTCCACTGGCTGTGATTACATTATTTCTTGCAGGCATGTTACCCCCTCTCTGTGCCCAGTCGCCCTCTAAAATGTTTAAATGGATTTCTATTGCTTGCCACTTTACCAGCTTTACACTCCTTGTCATTTTACAAGAGCCACACGCTGTTCACCTTGGGAAATACAGTGCGTGAAATTTATCACGGGAAATCATCATCTAAAACAAATAGAGCAAGTAAAAAAACCAATAGGAAGAAAAAGCAAAGAAATGCATGAGTTACAAAAAGATAGCTGAAATCCAAATCGGTGGAACATCCCTGTTCTCACTGCTTCAGCAATTCTTATTATTCTTCAGTGTTTAAGTTTCTCCCTGAAAGCTCAAATGCTCAAAACTGACAATTCAGCTGCAAAGATTTTTTTTTATTGTTTTTTTTTTGGACTGTGTTTACCAGCACATGCATAAAAGCACTGAGAACTTGGATACGAGATTGAAACATTTGGTTTGGATTAAGAAGCTGTTTTTTTTAATCATTTGATAAAAAATGAATTGCTTTGGGTCGTTCCTTCACTCACTTCTCCCTATGCAATTTCTTGCATCAGTTTCATACATTTTCACATAGAAATGTTAAATAAACAAACAGACAGAATTTTAAAAAAGCCAAAATGACAACTGATAATATTTTCTGAAGAACCTTCATCCACTAACTTTTACCCTCTGAGTTTAATCAGTGGCTGCTGCTATGTTTTACATCAAGTTTTTTAACTATATGTATATCTATAGTTAAAGTAAAAATGTCATACTTGATTCCTGAAACCAAAAATAAAGAATCACAACACAAACAACTGAACAAATGAAACCTAACATTACTCATTATTGTGCAGGATTTAAAAATAAGGGGTCAAAAAATACTGCCCCTTATGTTAGGTAAATTGGCATCATATTTTTAGATATAGATCTATCTTTATCATTTTAATTTTGGAAATATTGTACAAAGAGAAAAACGTTAATCTGCATACCTTTGATGTTGAAATGGAATTTTTCCTAATATAGTGCTGCTAAATTTGTTTCATTATTTTATTCTATAACATAATAGTGATTTTAAAACAAATTATTCAAAAAATGTGTTTATTTTTCCTGCTTTATTAAAGACTGTTTTTAATTCTTATCATAAGCATGTGTTTATGATCAAGGTGGGGTTCACTCTCTTGAGAAACAGCATTTTGACATGTGGCGTGACTGAGTGACCAAGAGGAAGCACCATGTCATGTTAAGATTAGCCTGCTAAACTAGAATCAATCTCATAACAGTGAAATTAGGAATAGATTAGACACATAATGGTCTTAGTGATAAGGAGAGTTAATTGCTCATAATGCAGTTTGCATTCCTACTGCAGCTTTACCAGCAACATTCAGATGTTTTGTGTTTATTTTGGGAAGTACATCCAATAGTTTTTAGATTGTTTCAAGCCAGAAGTCTGGCAATAGAATTCAACATCTCTGCCTACATTCAGTCAAAATGGATGACTTTGAAAATCCTTTCATTTAAATCCTTCTTAACTCCTTAATGATGTTCTTGTATTTAGTATTAATGTTTTTATTTCAAAGTTTGATGTTTTTATTCATACTACATATGTATGAAAAAAACTTGCTGTTATATGTTTTTTTAACTCTAGGTTTAATGTTCTTGAAATGCCATTAAGTGGTACTTATGTTTGAAAAGTACTCAAAAATGACTTCACTTGAGCAATTAATCAACTGTAAACCTTTATCTATGGCAGAGGTTTTAGTGATCATTGCTGCTCTTCTAATGCTTTTGGTAAAGCTCTTTGGTAAACAGCTCTTCTTTTAAAATGTGCTTTTTTATATAAACCTCCTGACTCCAACATTATTTCAGGGTCAGTTTTCATCTGAACACTTAAACTGATATTCTCTTTCACACAGTGAAACAAGCTCACCACGGATAGTGATCCTTGGATGATCAGGGGCTTCTGAGAACTGCTAAACAAAATCAGTGCACAGGCAGAACACTTATGAATATTGAATGAAAAGGGTAAAGAATTAAACTAAGGTGCATGGGGTTAAATTAATAAATAAATGGTCTCATATATATTCATAAATACTGAAATAAAAGTTGAATCCCCTGTGGTCAGCCTCTGCAGGCCTAGTGGTCTTTGAAGGCATCATTAGCTGGATTTATCAGCACATTGACCCTAAATCTAGTACCTGAGGGGCCTGACTGTAGTGGTGCAGACATGAGTGTATGAATCTTGGATGGATGAAATAAGACTTTGAAGTGAATTTGCTATTCGTGGGATTACACACTGGGGATTTTGATTCATGCCCACTTTTAGTCCTTGAGGCTATGTACTTATGTGGGTGGAAAGAGTTAGTGTTCACAATATTTTTAATGTATTTATTTATTCTACAATCCAGATATTATTCGGTTAGAAAATGGGAAAAATGTCAGATGGCTCATTTGAATTAGTTTAAATGGCAAAGAAAAAAAAGAATAAATGAAAAAGAAAACACTTTAACTGCAACAGTCAAAATTGATCTTCAGTGATGGGCCCTCTCCATATTCGTAATATTGACATAGTCTTTAAAAATATATATATACATCTAATATTGGAAATCATGAACTGGCAAGCCAGCTTGCAGGGATAATGTTTGTGGGTATTATGATTCCCAAAGACAGCACACACAAAACAATTGTCATTTCTTTTCTTGATTGTAACATAAATTGGAAGTATAAATACCAAGCAATAAAGAAGATAATCTCAACACAGATGAAAATCTCACAAATTCATTTCTTCCTCATATGGATTTTTCTAATCCCAGTGTATGTTTTCATGACCTAGTTTAGGACTGACATTTGGTGAATACCTCTTACTTCGTAATCCCTGAAAATAATATAGGCACCCTCTCTGCTTTGGTGACCTATTTTAGGGGGAAATTATTTTGTTTTGAAACAGGCCTCTAAGCAATGCAATCAGGGCTCTGAGGTATAGGGAATCTTGATAAGTTTTATTTTTTCATTATTGTATTCTAAATAGTGGGATTAAAAAAAGTTATTGACTAATCTAAAAGATTTTAAAAAAAATGCTTCTTTAAAAATTGCGACCACTGTGCTATGACAAAATACCTCTTTTCTCTTTTCTTTGCAGTTTTCAGGCAATAAAGTCTTTAATATTTGCATTTAGTGTCCGTTTACATCAGTTGTCAAGGATTTATTGTTTCTAACACATTTTTTTTTAATACTGTCTTAGAAGTAATGTTTTTAAGTGTTTGTTTAAAGTGCCATCCTCCAGGGAGGTAGTTGAACTTTAAAAAAATGCAATTTGCATCTTACCACCCTTGAATAGTCAGACTGAGCCAGTTCTAACCTTGAGTTGTCAGAATAGATAAATCTTTGCAGACTGTATTCTGATTACATTATCTGTTTTATCTAAACAGGAGCATGAAAGAACAGGAATCGCTGCTCGCAAGGCAGAGCAAATGCAATAATAGCAGGATGCTAAGGCTTGCTGGGAGACAGCATTAATACTTGGGGCAAACAATATTAATGGAGCTCGGATCTAACAGCAAACAATAACCCAATTTATTACACCAAAGCTATCTTCCCTGCATGGGTCTGCTAAAAGCCATTGTCACCATAGCAACCATTCGAGAATGCAGGAGCTGTTTTAGGTACTCAGGAACTTCGTACTTAACAGTGGGGTCATAAATTCAAAAGGTTGTAACCTATGTGATGGCCCATTACCATAAGGGTAAAATGTGCTCCAATGGATATCCATGACTGAACAAACTCTACATGCCGTTTTCACTTTATGTTAGGCAACACTGATCATCAGTTAAGACAATGCTAAAGAAAAGAAAAACAGTGGTCTACTTTTCATTTTTTCGAGTTGTTATATTTGTTTTTCTATCTATCATCTAACCTTGAATAGTCTTCATATTTTAGTTTCACTGATTCCTATTTTTTGTCATTTTAATAAATCTGATTTTTTAACCTTGTTTTTTAAGATACAAACAAACCCCACACAAAATTACTTTGATTATTATTGTCATTTAAATAACTGAACGCCCCAAGTGGTCTGTGCAATTAGGCCTCACACCTGTGTTTGATAAAAGGCACTTAGAGTGAGGTGAAGAAAAGAGAAGAAAACACAGACAGCCGGATTAGTTGATCAATGGAAAACAGCTTACTAATGTAAAAAATAAATAAATAAAAAATTTCAACCAGGTTGTCCTGATGTATTTGAATAATCTGGGTAAAGAAACTAAAACAAAATAAAAGTTGAGCAAGACTTGATCTAAACAGGTTTTTCAATGTTTCAAGTTTTTGTTTTCAATCTCACAGAAACGTGCAGCATCTTTGGCATAGTGGTTAAATGGACTGCTGAAACTGGTAGCTCACCTTAGCGCCATTGGTCCTGAGGGACCAACATCTTAATTGATTATTAGTTCTCCTTTCCATAGGACTGAGTCATGCTTGCAATAACAGCATTGTAAGAGGGAGAAAAGTAGACACAAAGGCCTCCATCACTGTTTAAGGATGGACAGTTTAACTTCATAAAAACAGTTTCCTTTTCTCCACCCAGCATTCCTTCCTATGCAGGATGAGATTATTTTCCCCCCTGAAAGAATAACCACTGGCCTGCAGATGATGATAAACCACTGAATCTTTGCCTTAAGAGGTTGCTTGTCTGTGCTGAGCCATTTTTTTTTTTTTTTTTTTTTTTTGCTGTGGCTGCATTTCCTTGATGTCTAACTGGTCAAAGTCCTCCTGGCACTTTTCAGCAGATACAATGTTACCCTGTTGGTGGCAGGGGACTGAAGGACTGGTTGGGGTCCTTGTCTGCTTTGAAGAAAGCCCACATAGGAAAACCACATTACTCTAGAGCCTGTGTTGTGTGGGATTTCTCCTTCCCCCTGTATCCTGCATTTGTGGGGACGTTGATTGCTCTGTGGTACAGAATCCTGATGAGTCCTGACGTGCTCCAGTCAAACTCCAACCAAGGCTGCCAAAGTTAAGATGTTATGCAGTTTCTTTTTGTGAAGACTTTTGGAACAGAACTGATTTTCTTTTCTGTTGTAGACAAAATAACATAGTGGATGAAAACATGACAGTGCCTTTTTTCCCACCAAAAGCTAACAGTGAGCAGAATAACCCCTGTTGAGTATTTGAGTACCTATGGACTGAATGGACTGAATGGAACCGGCCACAAAAGGTGTTCTAAATAGGCCAACTCTAATGACTTCAGGTAAGGCTATTGAATGACGTCAGTGCAGGCTTATTGTTAATCCTTCTCAAATGTTTGTATCTAGAAAATAAATTCAGTCCAAATATTATTCAAAAACAGTTTTGTTAAATTAAATGTTAAACTAAAACAAACTTTGCAAACAAAGCAAACTTTGTGCTCATGATGTTTTTACCATTAAGGCAAGAACATTATTTCAGTGAATGTTGTAGTTAGACTATGAACAATTGTGTGATGACTTTTTTAATCAGTTACACTTTTTACACTCATTATTGGTTTTATATTTAACAAGTTTATTCTGTTATTGAATACATTGTCGAACTTGTCTTCAAATAAAAAAAGACCAAAGCAAGCATATTTTAGATTCTCTGTTAATAGACTATTAAAATAATAACTACAGCTAGAAAGGAAAGTAGTAACATACAGAACAACTAGACTTAGAAGTTAATGCAAAGGTCAGTTGAGTGTTTATTAGGCAGTGGAAAATGTATGTGGAAGTAGAAGGGAGTATCATTGAACTGTGAATCAACCATAACCACTAAAAAGTCTCAGACAGCAGCAGCTCCCTGTTACCGCCCTCACAATCGCTCAATATTTTGTGTGCTTCCTCGTCTGTTCAACCCTCTGGTATAGTGAAATAATTACATCACGTTAGGCCCTCCAACTCAAAACAAACGTTGGTTTCTGTGGTCAATGATCCTCATGCACTGTTTTAGCAATTCGAAGTGGTCTTGAGATTCGGGCAATTAATCAATTTTATCAATTTTAGATTTTTCTTTTGGAAAAAAAAATCAAGATTCTTTTTAAGCCAATCTCATCCTTTAACTTCCATAGCTCAGAGTAACATTTGATCATAATGTTTTTGTTCTTAGAGGTTCCTCATAACCAATGAGCTAAAAAAATAACACAAGCCACTGACATTTAGTTTATTGTATTTCATTGCTTGTTTTGAAACAGAATTATTTAAAAAATATGTTTCACAGCTTAAATTTAGCTGCCCTTAAAATTAATGTCACCTCCCAGAGGGATTGTTTGAAACCAAAGCAATTGTTTGAAAGCAATATATATCATTTGTTTTTGTTTTGATTTTGAGACTTAACGGAATACAAGAAAATTATGAAATTTATTTGTCAGTATCCTTGATTTTGTTTCTTAAATATAATGATGAAAATCCAAACAATAACTTAATTAATTGCTCATTAAGTCGTATCCATCTTAGACTGTTAAGGTGATATACAGCTGATATGTGAAACAGCAAAGGAAGCAATAATAATGATTTAGGATGAGGAGAGCCCACCTGCCCCCACCCATCCTCACAACCTTTTATAAAAACACCATAGAGAGCGTTCTGACCAGCTGTCTTACTGTATGGAGTGGAGGCTGCAGCACCTCAGACTGGAAGAAAGTGAGAAGAGTGGTAAGAAGAGCAGAAAAGATCACCAGGGCTCCTCTTCCCTCCATAAAAGACATTTCATCCCAGCTCTGCATGTCCCATGCCCGTAACATTATAAAGGACCTCACACCCCCAACATGGACTATTCTCCCTGCTGCCCTCTGGGAAGAGGCTTCGTAGCATCTGATGCAGATCCAGCAGATTCCGGAACAGCTTCTTCCCCACCGCCATCAGACTGCTGAACTGTTGAAAAAACTCGAAATCATGTCACAAACTCTACATCACACTGAAAACACCAAACCAAAACACAGCATAATTGCACCATATATATTAATGCTCTGAGCTCCCATATCAATGTGTTTTTTTTGCATCATGTTTTTTCTCCCACACTGTTTACGTTTGATAACTGCTACATTGAAAGCTGTCCAAACTGAAATTTTAGTTTGTATACACTCTGTGTATAGAAAATGACAACAAAAGTTGTCTAAGTCTACAGTAAGTCTTAAATATTCATATTTTAGGCACAATTTAATCAAAAATTTAAGCTAAAAAAGTAGAGACTTCAGGGATGAGTAATGAATAGAGAAAGTTAGTTTCATTCAGCTCCGAGTGTTTAATGTCATGCAGTTTTATGGGAATCTGCCTGAACATAGAGTGCAGTAATGGTTCTATTGAATTCAGTTGGAGGATAACTTAATATTTTCATAACGGATCACTGAGTTTAGCCTGTTGGTGTTATCTTCCTCAGCAGTATATGAAGTCTTACTACATGTTATTGTGCTTGATATTTCACATGATATCTCTACTGGAGATAACTCTAAGATATGAAAATATTATTACCATCCAGTTAAGTACAATCATATGAATACCACCTGCAGATTAATAAAAATATGTTAAAGAAATCCTTCAAAGTTGAGTTCCTTTTGGATTGAGCAAGCATCTTCCAAAAGAAATAAAAAAAAAGAAAAACAAAACAGTGTATAATATTGTTTACATATTGCTTCCATAATGGTTCTTAATACAGTTTTCCTTGTCAGAAAACAACTATTTGTAGCTTTAATGAGCTTCAATCAACAGTTAACATTGATATAGTTTCTGGATTAATATATATATATATATATATATATATATATATATATATATATATATATATATATATATATATATATATATATATATATATATTTATTATTGTTATTATTGATTGATTTTTAAACCAACTTGTAAACTGAGAAGTCCCAACACTATTTCTAAAGATTATTAAAACTAAAACGTTCACACTATTGTGATAAAATATCTTTAACAAAGTGTTCCCAACAAAGTTTACTGAAAAAACTGCGAATAGAGGTTTCCAAACCTCTTTCGATGTGATTTACAATATATGCTTAAAAATTCGTAAGAGCCAGATGTTTGTACTATTGTCATTATCGAATGAAACTAAATAAAACACATTTTAAGCAGCTCTTAGTTTAAGGCATAATGAATGTTGTTGTGATTAATCAATTAATATTATGAGTGCTATCCATACATTCTGATGATTTTCCTTTGTTCATGTAATCACTCCATTGCACCTGCATGATGATGGCATACTGTAGCTCGGAGGTTCCTAAGATGTATTTATTTCCACTTAAAGAGCAGCCCTGGCCTCAATAAATGTGAAGTTTTTGAAGACAAAATTTAAAGCAAAACAAATTCACCTTTATGATTTCTCACGAATATTTTGGAAACGGTTCCTAGTTTCCTATTAGCATTATAAGACCATGACAAGCATAGAATGTGCTGTTTTTTCCCCTGTTCAGACAGCTGAAACTTAGTCATAAAAAATTGATCCAACCAGTCATTCATATTCTATATCCACTTAATCCTTGCAGGGTGGAGGCTGGTGCCTGTCATAAAACATAAGATCCACTGATTTCAGGGTTAATTCACTTATATCATGGGATGGAAGATGACAGTTGCTGCTGTCATCTTTATTATTGCACATTTTCTAGGCTGGAACAGTCTGCCTCTGAGTAAAACACCAAATCCTTAGAAATAAAATTCACAAATCTTTGTGTGCCCTGGATCAAATCCTTATCAGGTCAAGTGAACTTTGTCTTGCACCTTGTACTTAGTGCATTAAGAAATGTAATTTGTTATTCACTAATGAACTGTAAAAATTAAGCATAAAAGACTGCCTAAGGCAACTAGAATTAACTGAATTTCCCATGTTCATTTAACACCATCTTCTTTTCCTGTAGGGAATAAATATAAATCTCTCTAATCAGTTTTATATACTGATTGTAATTATAGCAGGTTTTAAAAATGGCACTTTACTCATTCAGGCACATTGTTCATAGGGCAAAGTAGTTGAGAGATTTTTTAGGACAGATATGGAGATAGCAGGTTTTCTTTTACATTTGTTTGATTTGTGAAAGATTCCCATGGTGCCACAACGTAATATATAGAATAAAATAAACACTATATGGCTTTTTATGTTATAATAGATCCTTTCTAAAAGATAAACATATGTTCTTTTATCTCTGAGCAGACCTACATTGCCAACCTCAGTTTATGATATTGCAAGGTCACAAGCAATAAATGAAACATCTTCTTAGCAAAAAAAACTTTGGCACATATATTAGAAACCCATTTTTTCTCTGATTTTAAAGAAAGAAGGTAGACTATGGCAATTATGTACACGGCACTCAAAATATGATGGCTGCTTTGATGACTGAGCCCTCCATTCATAGTTGACAAGCTATACCCATGAGCAACCTTCACAACATGGAACCCATAGTTTAGGTTCACATTTAACTTTTTGTGTTTATACAAGTTCCTGAAACTGGAAATACAAAACTCTTTATCTTTGCAGAACTAATATTACATGACTTGAGGCCAGTATATCTTAGTGTCAAGGCTCAGAACAGAAGAACCAGTAAACAAGGCAGACAGGAAGTTAGATTTCTAAAAAGCTATTTATTAAAAAATGGTGGGTCTGCAGTAACTGCAGAGGTGTCAAAGGCAGGAACCTCTGCAGTAGGAAAACTCAGGGTAATTACCACGATAATCTGTCAAAGGGTTATTACGAACGTGTAAGTCACTAACCTGGTCCCAAAGTTTAGTCTTTGTTCAGACAAAGGGGTGGATTCCAACCACATGGCAAATAATGCCCAGGGAGTCCCAGATGCTGAAGCCTTGAAGACTGCAGAACTGGATGGAGGTAATATCCAAGCAGACTAAGCAGGGCAGGGCTATCCAGAAGGCGAAGCCAAAGCTGGTGTTGAAGAGGTTCACAGGAGTCCAGGCAAGAAGATTAGAGGTACCGCAGGGAAATCCAGGTTGGTGCCAGGAGGCAGATCAACGTTCTGTCAACAGGCAGAGTCCAGCAGGAGTCAGAAGATAGGTCAAGCAAACGGATCAAAACAGGAACAGGCAGGCTCAGAGGTCCAGATGCAGAATGGGTAAGGATAAGGCAATTAGAATCCCTCAGATACACTACAGAACTCCTACCAAAGGCTCGAATAATCTGGTACAGATGACTGGAAGAAGGCAGGTTAAATAGAGGCTGGAGCGGGTTACACAGATAAACAGTGATGAGAAGTTGGGTGGAGCTAGACAGGTGAAAGGAATTAACAATCAAGCCAGTCATCAGCACCTAGATCATGACACTTAGTCACTGTTCAGTATAAAAAACAGTAAAAGAACATAGTTCAAGTTAAATTTTGTGATCTTCATACAGTGAGTCTGAAAAAGAATGTCAATAAATAGCTAGAACCCCAAATTTGATAATGTCGACATTAACGTCAGGAAAGACATAAAAAATGTATAAAAGAATTAATGTTGAAGGTTGAATGAGAAGACCAGTTTTTCTAGGTACTATGCACAGTGAGAATGTACAGTAATAGAGTTGAAAAAAATCCCAAAGGCTTACAGTTTACAAACTTTAGCAGTCTGCCACTTAAAGATAGGGTGCTCTGTAAACATTCTTGCTCATAAAAATTAAATGCTAAAGAAAAAAAATAAGTATTTGATAAGATGTAGTTATAAATATAAAAAATATACAGTTACAAGTCTTTTTCTGGACATTTGATACTGATAGATGTTTGTATGGTGACCAATCTTTCAGATCATTTTGATTTCATTATTTGTAGTTGGATTAATTTCTACTATGTTGACTTTACAAAATCAACGATTCCGATTCAAAGAAAAAAGTTGGAATTTTCCTTTACAACTAGCACTTGTTACTTTGCTAATACAGTACCTTCCACAACAAACAGCATTGTTTGGATAATGATATAAAATCAGCCAACCCTAACCCAGTCTAATAAGTGTAAAGTGTCATTTGCCAACTCTTGGCAACTTCTGATATCATTAGAGGCTTGGAATCCATCATGCCTATCGCCTCAAGCAATGATCAATGTGCGCAGAATAGTCTGCTGAGATGTGTTATGATGTGCAATCAGCTAGGAATTATGATAAACCAAAAGCAAATATGGATGATGGGGGATTTGGCACACAATACAGCCATGCTTGACAAAATTTAAGCATCACATCATATTTTGACAATATTTGCAGTAACATTTTTTTTTCTTAATTGATCATCATATGAGGTAACAGTCTATGATTAAGATAACTACAGCTTCTTCATCAAATTTTCATCAAAGATGTTTTTGGGAATTCTGTCAATGAGGCCTTGATTTTGGTGCAACACTGAAATCGACATCCCAACCTATTGACTGACTCATGTTGTGAACCTTAAGAAGAGTGGATTCAGATAGGGCAAAAAGTAAATAAATAAGAAAAATGAGCTGGACTGCTTACCTTGTTTAACTTTTTTAAGGGCTGAGAGATTGGTTTTCTTTCATGCCAAGTAACTCTCATTACCCTCCACCCAGGGGGTAAAAAAATCCATTTGTAAAACTTAACTATAAATGCATTTCTTGCAATAACTTTTGAGTTCCAAAAGAGAAATGAAAAATAACTAAATTCATGCCATGTGTCAAATGGACACTTAATCAATTTTTTTAAACCACTTTTTTTTTTTAATTATGCTTCAACCTCCATCCTCCCACGGCATTTTCCTGCTCATAAAAGCTGTTTAACCCTCGAACAGCTTATAACATATCTGTGTTGCCTACACTACAGTTTTAATAATAAGCATGCACATAAGTATGCATTGAGTCAATTTAGATGGTGAGTTGGACAACTTTACCAATTTGTTTTGTCATATATATATATATGGGTGTGTCTTAGATTGAATAAGTCAATTTTATTGCTGTTGTAGAAGACTGATTTCACAGAAAATAAGAAAGGTTTAGTGGTTTGTACAATCCTAACAAAGCATAAACTTTACACTTAAAATTTGTCTTTTTTCCCTTTATTTTCACTTGTTTATGCTTTTAAGTAACAAAAGAAAAGCTGACAGTTGTTCCAGAGATCTTAGGTTGTTGTCATAAAGCCTTAAGTTAAATCCATTTACTTTTATTTTTAGGCACCGTTGTCTGAAGCAATTGCAAAGAAACCCTTCTATGTGTTGTAGGGAGAGATAGACTCTAATTAGAGTCAAACAAACTTTGTTGAAAAGCGTACAGTGCTGTATATGTCACACATTTAGGCTAAACCATTGGGGCTATATCAGCTCAGAAGATATAGCTTTACTGTTTACCAGGTCCTTTAAAATAAATACTCCCTTGGCTTTCCAGTCAAAGAGTAAAATACGAAAGAACATAAACCGTCTTTTGGTCACAGATTTAAATGAGCAATTAAACAAAAAGTTTGACATGTCAGATGTATTACAGAATATTCCACAAAACGCAGCTCAGTAGCAGATGCAGCAGCAGATGCCCCCTCTTACCCTCTGTGCCAATGAGATACCCATACAAATAAACAAACTAGAACACTGCTGGAATTTCAAACCTTCCTCTGAAGTCTGTTCTCTATGCAGTTTCATAAACTCTGTGAGAGTTACTTTCAAAGAGAGGGAGTTTCCAGAGTGAATGACTTGGGTTCAATGCTAATCCCTGCCTCGGGAATGCCATGTGGAAACTTCTGTAGCGTGCTGGCCTAAAATTTTATATTTATTCTAAAAAGGCAATAAAGGCAGTTTTAACTAATGTTGAAGAAGGAATTTAAGCTAAAACTTATATCTCATTTTAACATTTCATTTAACAAATTTCTAATTTATAGTATAACGTAAAAAATGTATAGTATAACGTATATATAAAAAAAAAAAAAACTATTTAAACCCCTGATTTGGATAAACAAAGAGGTGGCAAAATAGTGTTAAAATAATAACCTCTGCATTACTGCTTTTTCCAAAGCAGAACAATGTTTTCATTACTTCAAATCAAATATGATGGAATATAATTTAAGCAATTTAGGACTTGGACACTCATTTGTCTCTGGATCCCAATATATATTTGAAAACTACAATACAATCCTAACACATGAAATGCAAACACCACACTTAAGCTCTGCATACTTTGTAATTGGATTTTTCTCTGAGTTGTGATCACAATTATGTCAGCAGAGATAGTGAATATGTTTTATGTTGTTTCTTGCAGAAATGTAATAATATGGATTGTTTTTTCACTCTGTATCTCTCTTTTGATTGTGTTTGTGACACACAGGGAGTTATACGACTGCAGGAGAGTTACTGTTTCCTTTAAGTATTAGGAATCGATCTGTGGGCTTTATTGATGCATCCTCTGTGGGAACTATATGCTTTTAGAAGCTTTTTTTCAGGGCAAAAAGACTATGAGCATAGGTGTCCTTCATATCTTTATTTTCTTCTTGTTAAAAAATTCTTCTCATCTAAAACCGTTGTGTATGTGCCATCATGTTATTCTTTTTCAAAGTTTAAATGTTTCAGCTAGGTTTTAGTATTTCCAGATCGAGAGGGGGAGGAGGGATGTCATTCCTGAATTTGTTTTTTATATGGCTATTTTTTGAAACCCAAGAGTGATGCGAAGCACTGATACTGTATTTAGCTAAGACATTTCCCTACTAGCTCACAGCATTGAAATATAAACGCAAATGCTGCCACCTGATTGGATCATGCTGACCAGAGCAGGAGTTGTGAGATGGCCCCAGGTCAGACAACAGTTACAGCTCAGAGATTTGGATTTGTGGATTTGGGCGATAGCGTGGGCTGACAAGAACTAACATTAGCTTTGAGTTTTTTCATAAGCTACCTACATTACATATGGGGTGAAAGTAATTTGATATCATCTTACACTGCATACCACTATTTAAAGGTGGTATCTAGTACTAAGAAGAACTATGTATCTGTTGTAAAATGCCCTCGTTTTGTTCCTTCCGCTTCAGAGCATAGTTGCCAAACTCTGTGTGCGATACTGTGTATTCAAATCTGAAATGCTTTATACGTATTTGAAACATGCTATACGCTGACAAACTCTACTCCACCTGCTGTGCAATTAATTGCATTATCTTATACACATAGACATAGATATTAACCCCCCTTGCTGTACTGACACACAAGCGGCATCACAAGAGTCTGTCCACTGTGGATATTTAAGCTTAAAAAAATATGGCTCAATCGGAATACCACAAATCAATGTAGACATTCAAGCTACGACAGAAGTGTGTCAGCTGTCACCATAATGACTGCTATCTAAATAGTCTGCTATCTAAATACTGCTGGCAGATAGTAAGGAGCTAGGATCAGAAACAGGGATAATTTGTAAAAGTGACTGACTGAAGTGGAAACAGTAGCCTGAGTGGCAAAAGTTTTAACTGCAATAAGACATTGGGTAGAAATTGTTAAGCAAGGGTTTATGCAGAGCTGAACTGCCATGGTTCTTTTCAGTATTAGAAATAGATTTTTTTTCTTAAGTTTACAGCAAATGTAAAACTCTTACAGGCATATGCCTTGTTGCTATATATTGTTTTACCAAATTTAGTGGAAGGAATTTTGTGATAAAATCTATGTTCATAGACTCTTCGCACTGCTATAGAAGTAATTTTTCAAAGAAGTCACATCAAATATCAGTTTTTTTAGAAAAAGGTAAATGTTTATAACTTACCCATTCTGATGGTTAAATGCAGAAAATATATGTGTACCATGCTGATATGATTATTTGTTCAATAATTGAGAAGTAAAACAGTTCTATGAAATAAAAAGTTGGTTTATTTTGTTGATGTTGCCTACAATTAAAATGTGATTATTTGCATTTAATAAATTATAGACCCTGTAGCCTACTTTAATTACCTTAATCATGTCATAGCTCTAGTTAGCTCCTAAAAGGTAATGCAAAAGTGTAAGTGAGTTCTTTAGGCGTTGCACCAGTCAGTTACAGTTTCACTAAAAAAATCTATGGCAAGTTGCATTACCATAATTCTATAAAAGCTTCAACATCCACTACTGTAAAGAATGTGAATAAATGGTGACAGGGCATTTACTGTTAAAGGTTTTAAAGAAATTCAATGAAAAACGGGGATACAAGAATAACAGTCTTAAGATAAAGAATGCCTGTGTCTTTGAAGGGAGTAAGAAAACAATGACTGGGAAGAATTTAAAACTTCTCTAATCCCTAATTATGTATGCTGTTAATATTTTACATAACTTTGCTTAACTATTCTACTTGAATTCAGTAGATTGGTGCTTTTAATCCTTCTCACCTTTTACCCCCTGACCAGTTTTAACGTCTGTTGGTGGTAATAATGACAGGTAGTTTAATATGACAGGTGGTAAAACAACTTCTAAATAAATATCATTAAGATGATAAAATAGAGCATGGATTCAAAACACCTTTTTGACTTTTAAATCCTATAAGTCACCGTTTTTTATGTGACGTGTCTAAATACCTATAGTTGTAATGCCAGAGTACAGTGCTCACATTATTTTGCTTCTTCTTTAACATAATTCTACTTCCTTGATCTAATCTCTTTTTGCTGTGTACTCCACTTGCCTCATTCGCATTGATGGCTGCATTTCTAATAGCTATTGAAGGATGGGCGCACTTGTTTCTTTTCTTCTCCACTCATTTCTACCTCTGGGAACCGGTGAGGCCTACCACATGAGAGAGGAGGGTACATCACATCCAATAAAGTACTCTCTGCTTGTGTATTTCCAAATATTCTAAGAGAGAGGGGGCAAGCATGCTGGGTATAAACGTCACTTAAAATTGCCTTTGAACTACTTCAGAAGATTGAAATTTTTTATATCATTTAATTATAACACAGTTATTCTATTGTGGTGCAGACAGCAGGAATTATGTGTACATGTATTTAACTAATAAACTAGGTATAACATGTCCATGCATCTATTGTCTACAGCTGCTTGTACTTGCACAGGGGCTGCTACCTATTCCCAGTAATTAATGGATAAGAGGCAGGGTACAGGCTTACCTCTGTCAGTGATATCTAAAGAAATGTAACAGACTGTGAGAGGTTGTTTTTAAATTAGCCTCTGTTGCTATTGCAAGTATAACTAGTTATCAGCATAATTCTATACAATGACAATCCCAATATTAGGGTATTGCTATTACTTCTGCATATGAAGATCTGAAACAATTTTGACATATTTACCTGCCTTTTTGTGAACACCTGGTTAACTGCAGTAGCTCCTATAAACTCTACAAAGCTTATCCAGTCCACTCTCAGTGTTGCTAGAGTTAGTTGCGTTGATGCAGTGGTCATTTTTTTCCAAGCAGCTCTAGTCCATAATCCTCTTTTTGTATTTGTGTTAACGCTCAAGCCCTGTGCTGTTACACTTCACTAAAGTTTCTCTTACAAAACCCAATGGACCACTGACTCTGCATGATATCTACAGAGATAATTCACATGTTTCCAAGCAGATAGCGTAAAGCTTATTTTTTCACTGAACCGTTTCCTCCCTATTCCTGTCGTTTCATTAGAAAAAAAAGAAACTTGTGTGTATGTCTGTGATTTTCTGTGTGCATCTAAGAGGGTAAAGGGGTTGACAGCTATAGATGATGCCGCAGCTTGTCAGCTGAACCCTAACATAAAGAAATTATCTTCTTTCAGACTCATATCTACATAGGATTACAAATTTAGATGCCATATCTCTGGCGTAAAGTGTATTTCCTCTTAAATTATAATTTTTTTCTACTGTAGTAAAAAGAGAAACTTCTGGAGCAAATGTGTTGGGTAAATGGCTTTGAGACGCAGAAACCAAGCAACTTCACACTGCAGGTGCTGAAAAATTTAAGTGCACTTTTAACCATACTACAGTAGAAAAGCTGCAGTGCCTTCAAACTTATCATTGATATTTTGTTTTATATCTTGCCATGCCACAGCTGCAAATTCTAATGAACATATTTTAGGGATTATTTGTGCAAGAAAAGTTCAATATTGTGGATACTTATGAGTTGAAATATGCAAAATGTATTTATATAAACAAAAAAAGAAATAAAAATAAAAAAGGTGAAAGAAATGTTGGTATTAGTCCTACTAAATCAGTATATAAAAATATATATATATTTTGTAACTATTGCTCAAAGTCATTTAAAGCATTCAATTCTGTCATATTTTCACATGTAGAGTAAAAAATAAATAAATAAATAAAAATTTTATTGCAAAATACCTCAAGCAACTGGGTGATGAAATGAGTTGGTTCTCTTAGCATTTTGCAAAGAGACCATAAAGTTAAATTTGACCTCATCTGACGAGGATGCCTTCATCCAAGACTCACTGTAGCATGCTTTGGCTAATACTTCTTTTCTACTGATGTTAAGACGTCAAATCTAATAGCTGATTTAGTAGCTGAAATCTAATAGATTTTTTTCACCTGAGATAAAGGGCAATGAATATAAATGTTATTAGAAAATATCTTGTAAATATCTCAGCAGTGTGGGCTGCATTTGTGGTCAACACCCTTAAATTATACGTAAGTGCAACATGCACTGTTACTTTTTAATGGCACAGTCATTTTATTCCTTTGTGGGGTGTGAATTTCTGAAAAAAGAAGTACCCTGTCTACCTTCCTATCATGAGCTATTACCATGTAATGTGATAGACCAATGTCAGACAAAGAGTACACAATAATGTGTTGTACAGTCCTTTTGTTCATATTAAAATTATTATTTTAGTTTTCTACTGTATAACCATATGAGATGGACCAATATATCAATATGAAGCATAAAAAATAAAACTTTGATGTTTCATTTTATTCAGATAAAAAGGATTATTAGGCATTTTATCAATGTGCAGTTCTTACCCTTTTTCTATCAGCTTAGTCAGAGGTGCTGCTAGCTTTTGTTCTATAATTTTTACATTTCTATGAATAATGGAGGAGTTTTCAGAGCATAGGTGCATCTTGCTCTCCTGAAGCCCAAGGTTCCCAATTAGTAGCATGGATCGGTGCCAGAGCACATGTTTCTTCACTGTATTTGCTGGCACTTTTGAGATACACACTCCTGAAGAATTAATGAAACCAGCAAACAAAGCTGTGCTTGCTGCAGATATTTCATGCTGCCTTCACAAATTTGCCACTGTGCAGCAAGAGATTGTCACATAGCAGGCCTCTTCTAAATTGCTGAGGGGGCATAAACATACTCATTTTGAAAGTATTTTGCTATGGGATTGAGCTAAGTAGAATTCTTTGCGCTCCAGTCATTGCCATTTGAAATAACGGCAAAGGTCAGTTTTTGTCACAGAACCTTAAATACTTAGAAGTCAACAATACCATCAACATTTGTTTGTGTATGTACACACACACATATATATATATATATATATATATATATATATATATATATATATATATATATATATATATATATATATATATATATATATATATATATATATATATATATATATTTATATATATATATATATATATATATATATATATATAGATGTATATATAGATATATATATAAATGAAAACGTTTGTAGAGTTTTATAGTAGAAGGACTTTTAGTAGAGCAAATTTCTGTTGGCACACTTTGGACACACAACAGACTTGAGCTGCATACGTTTTATAAAGCTTTTGTTCATTTTAGGTCTGTAAAAAACATGGCTTGTTCATGTCAAATGCCTTGTTTTTTTGTGAGTATCAACTCCCCTTAAAAAACAGCTGCTACCTCTAAGACACACTGGGTAAACTCTGAGGTGGAAATTAGATTTTGGATCTGTGTCTGTACAACAGGTTGATAGAAAGTCTTTCCTTTTTTGGTTGATGTACACCTGACATTACTGGATATTTTATTCTGTGTGGCCTTTTTTTCTATATTTATTTATTTTAGATTGTGTACCCTGTTGTTTGGCATTCCAAAGAACATTACCATTAAGAGCATTTGTATGTTCATATGCCTGAAGGAGATAAATTATTAAATATTCCCATCATTCATTAAGAATTGAAAAGAGAAAACAAAATAACATTTTAAACAACTTAACCTCCTACTTTTTAGCATTTCAGAATCCAAAGAAAAGTGCTTAATGATTTAGATAAAGATATTCACTGGAGGATTGCACTTGTCGTCCATCTCTTTTGAATAGTTGTTATGAAGTTTTGCTGATAAAGAATCTGGTTTGTTGAAGTGGGGAAAGTGTGCGGTCTTAGTTAATGCACTGATGTTCCAGAGGGTGGTTTAATGGTGTCTGGTCACAAATATAATATACAAATGGTAATCTGCACCCATTTTGTACCACCTACAATACACCACACTGACCTCATAAGGAAGTCTCTCTGGGCCGTACGGCTCGGGATAGCAGTTTATTGAAGCCACTAAAGTACATCATTTCCTTGGTTTGCCTCTTTGGCGAATCAAAATCAAAACCTTTGCCCCTTTTTGAGATCCCGTTCACAATGGAAAAGTTTTACACTTTAGATTTGCTCTACATTGTCCAACTTTCCCTCCTTCCTGTCTGTTCTTCTCGTCCCTGTTACTGCCACAGGAAATGGATGCCAATTTATTAAGTGATGTTAACTGCCTGGTTTTTCCTTTCGCCTGCCATTTAAAAGCTCGGCTGTTGCAGTAGATGTTTTTCAGAAACCTGGGGCATCTGTCTGGTCGATTTACCACAGAGGGCTGATTAGAGGACTACAGTGCTGATGATTACCCTCTTCTAAGATATTGTCATCTGAACAAAGAAAGTCGGTATTAAACTTAAATTCTGATGAGTTTTACAAAGCAAAAAAATATTTTGTAATGTAAGTTCACAACGCTAGTTCTGAGTTCAGTAAAACAAATCTATGGTTCTAATAATTCATGTTCATAGTTGTATTTATATTGACCTATATTTGTTGAATTAAATGTCCAGTCATGAACAATTAAGCATTTATTGATCATTTTGTTTTTATCAAATAACATTTTATTTAAGTGAAAGTGCTGGAATCATTTGCCCTTAAGCATTGTTGTGAAATCATTGTAAGGCATTTCCAGCCTTTTCTTTTCCAACTAATTCGTAGCTTTTTTGTCTTCTGTTTTCCTTGCTTAAAATTAAATGTGTCTATTCTACTGGATTCATAATAAATTAGCTCCCATTTTAAGAAATTGCTTCCTTTATACTTGGAAACCATAATGGATATGAAATACACACTAGAAAGTGGTCCATCAAGGCTGTTTTTTAACTGCCGCATCTTTCTAGGTGCTACAGGGTTGCTCTTCCTGTTTTCTAAAATCCAGATTCAATTTACAAAATTCTCTGTGAAGCAAATTGAAGACACTATGCTGGTGATGTTTTAAGCCATGTTTACCTGGATAATTGCTAGAGACAAAAAGCTGGAAATGGCAAAATGCTAGTGCTGGGAGGTATGACTTAAAAACCTTCTCACTTCCTTTCACAGTAAAACCTTAAATATATTCTTTTTATTCTTATTTTCCGACCTTTTCAAGTTTGATTCCATTACAAGGCTTTTATATTTATTGTAGCTTATTTTACCGTCTGGAGTACAAGGCTGTAAATCAATGCTGTAATTAAAGTATCTATCAATCTGCCTCATAAACAATATGAATGAGTCAATATGAAATTGCAGAAAGAGAGCAGTAGAATTTTTACAATTTTTTTTTGTGTAAACTGCAACATTTTTAAAATAAATAAGGGAAATGCAAACTTCAAAACAGATTGCATGCTAAAAAGAAATGACTTTGTAAACATCATAAATGGACCTAAAATACATAGTATGTGATAAAGTGCATCGCTGTGCTGAGGCATGGCTCTATTGTCAGACTTGACCAAAGATCTGCTGTTGTTGACTACAAGTTGCTCCTTTAAAAGTTTAGTTCAGTGTTGTTGGTATAATGTTTGGATAGCCGTTTTGCTGAAGCATTTTCCCGCGAGTAAGACATATCTGGAATTCAGTGTTTTAATTATTGCTCTAAACCTGTGTGCTTCATCGTCTGTTATAGAACCATGTCTTAGGTGGGTTGTTACTGCGTACGTAATGTTGCTGCTGTACTAACTAACTGCATAGGACCAGACAACCATGGTAACATATATTTCAGTTATTTCAATACATATTTTCTGCTGATGAGACTCTCATAGCAGATTGTTATGCTAGCTGACTACACAGCTACCTCTTCCTTTCATGCTATCTACCCGTGGAGTACAATACAATGCTTTGCAGCGCAACATTATATAGCCTGCTGCCTGTTAAGTCCTTGGAGCTGTCTTCTCAGCATAGCCAGGGTATGGCTGTATATGAAAAATGTATACAGGAGAAGAACTTACCGTTGGTATACCAGATAAACCGCTATACTACACAGCACTACAAAATGCATTAGACATTAATCTATTCAGCCTGCTTTAGTAGTGTTTCCACTGCTTCTTTTCTGGCCTGAGACCAGTTTTTTTGGTCCCTGCTCAAGACGGGATCGGGTCCTAGCAGGGGCAAAATCTTTTGTGACAGTCCCAGTTCACTAATTAGCCATGGGACAAGACGAATTTAGATGATTTTCACAGATGAAGTGTAGGGAAATTTAATAAAACTCAAGACTAAGCACAATAATGTAGGAAACCACGTTCCCAAAAGCGTGTCAAACCGAAGTATAATTTGACTGTTTACAAATTATAAACCTACAATGGACAATTAGGGAAATCCTAAGAGGTTTATACTACGATATTTTCATTGAATTTACAAGCGTAAAGTTGTAATATATAAAGTCAAAATAATAAAGGAGCAATAAGCAGTATGATACATAAACACACACACACATCACAAAAAACCCATAGTGTGACAAGACTGCTTCTCAGGCTGTAGAAAGTGCGTTCAAGAAGAAAGAAGGTTACGTGGGTTTAACCCTTTACAGGAATTGTTGGACGGGACTCACTATCTGTGTGCCTTAATTATATCCTCTTTCATCCTCCAATAGTCCCATTTTCCTTGTATTTCTGTTTGGCATTTTGTTTTGGCTAGTCAATTTAGTATACGTTGGTGGGTTCATTTTATTCTGAAATTCTTCAGAGACCTTTTTTTCCCTCTCTGGTGCCTAACTGTTCCTATTTGGCTTGTGAAATTCAGGAGCTTGTGGAGGTAGCCGCATCGTGTTCAGTGTGAAGTTGGCTAAATGCTGGGAAAAAAATGTAATTTGGGTAATAAAAATGAACAGGTATGGACACAGTGTTACAACCTAATTGGTCTCCCAACTTTGTATTAATGTAAAACCTTAACTCTATGTTGCTAATGCAACCATCCATCACGGCTTCACACACAAAGGTGGGTAGTTTGTAGTTACGTTCACTCTGTTACATTCACTTTAGTAACTTAAAAAAAAAAAAAAGTATACTTTTTTTTTTACAATTTTTGCCATTACTTGAGTAATATCTTTATAAAATTTAATTACTTGTTATATATATTTGGCTACTCCAGTAATAAGAATAAGCGTCCTTATTTGTGTACTCACTTGAATCTAACATGACATTTGGATTTTAAGCTATTATATACTGTAGTAAAGAGTAAATATTATTCAGGCTTTATACGTTTTATAAAAAAAAAAAAAAGAGTTTGGAAAACTGTTTTCTTTCCGTAAAATATATTTCTCAATTACATTATTTGTATTGTTTTGTAATCATTTTATTATTGTTTTTAAAATACCAGAATTTGCATATACCTTAACATTTTGGTCTGTCTTTATTACATAATTTTAAATATCAGATGTTATGATGAGATACTCTATACTTGAGTATCTTTTCAGCAAATACTTCATTACTCTTTCTGCGTAATATCTTGATTGCTTATTTTTTACCCTAGCTAAACCAAAAGGAAGAAGCAGTGTTATTCTTACTTTTGTACAGATTTTGGGTACTCTGCCCATCTCTGTTTAGGTATTAAATACAGGAAAAGGGATAATAGTTTTGAATACAAAAAAAAAGAAGAAGCTGAGGATGTCATCTTTATGTCATGTCCTTGGTCAAAATCGAGATTGTCTTGCAGACGCGTTCACTCCATCTTTCTATCTGCTGCTGGTGCTCTCCTCCAAAGTCCTGTACTTACAGCAGCAACGGCGGCATAAAAAAAAGCCTCTCGTTGCCTTTGTAGGTTGTCCGAATTACACAACATGTCATGTTGGTCATGTAGCAGGTAGCACAGCCCATGGGAGATCTAGTGGCTTTAATTACATTTCTCTTGCTGGCCGTTGAGGAGAAAGAAATTAAATGGGACTGTTTTCTTAATCAGCTCTTGCTCAGTGGGTAACCACCCTAGCTTTCCAAATGAAAAAGTGCATTGAAGCGTGAACTCAGTGCTGCATTCAGTCATGCCTATGTGGTAAACAGTAGTGTCTGTGTGTGTGCGCGTGTGCATCCCTGTGTTCTTGTTTGGACTGTGCTTTGGGTTTAGGGAATGGACATTTATTACCATTTCCATGCTCTGTTCAGTACAGGCCTTACTTTATTGTTGAGTTGGATGGAAAATATGTTTCTATTGATTGCTATCCTTGGAAAGTGAACAGACGTTGGCAACAGTGTTGAAATAATCTCTGCGAAAGGAAAGCAAGTCTTTTGTGAGGGCAGCTAGATCTGAAGGGCTAGGGAGAACTAAGATGGACTCTGGGAAATGGAATGTATGATTCACTGAATGTACAAAGCTTATTACACAAATACAATAGCAATTGGCAAAGGGAGATAGCCTGATGGAAAACTGTGATTGAGTTTGCGTTTACTATGTCCTTTTAATTTTATGTATGCAATCAGTGTCTGCATCAATTATTTTTTTTTACCTTTATTTGAATAATTTTTCCTGCTGATTCACTTTTTCCTTGGCCTTAGCGTCCTTTTTTCTCTAGGCACTCTGAGATGGTCGAGCTGCAGCTGTGAATTTACTGCCCCATCAGGTACTTCTAATGTATAAAGTAGAGCATATAATGGTTATTGAACAGGAGAGAGTTATGGCGTGTGGTATTTATATCCCCGGCCCCTGAGTCCGATAACATGATATTGAGATTGAGCTGCCGCCAAGTGCAGTGTGATTCGAAGAATACAGGACATTCCACACACAGTAAAGGCTGGAACAGGAAAAATGGGTCCTATATAGGAAATAGTTTTTTTTTTTGTGAGGAAAAGATAAACTCCAGAGTAAGGTAAGACATTAATCCTTCTGTATTATGACATGATATCAGGGGTCAAAAAATGTGAAGGATGAAGCCACAACCTTTAAAGTGAGGCTGGTGTTGAGGTTAAATTTGATGAGACTTGACCTTGTTTCTTGCAGCAGAAAAAAAAAAAAATAAATGAAAGAAGCCCATAAAAGTTAAACCTCTTGCAGGATAAAGGAAGACTTGGACCTTAGCGTTTACCTGACTGTGTATGTTGTGCATCACTGCATCAGTGTTTGTAAATACAGAAGGGAAACCTTAGAGGCCAATGATCCTGTGCTCTGTGTTGATGCCAAAAGAGAAATGCCATCTAAACCAAAGCACAAAGCAATGTAAAATGTAAAAGACACTGTGTACAACACATGTGTAAGAGCCATAATTAACCATGTATGATGATATAAATGATGGGAAAATGTGGAGTTCAAAACAGGACATCATCTGAAACAGAATGTAGCAGTTGACAGAATAGATCAGATTATCATTCTCTTAAGCAGTCCATTATCTATCATAAAACAATTAGAAAGTTTGTTTACTTCCCCGAAATAGGAAATCCTTTTGTATCATTTGAAAAATGGAAGGTGATTTAAAAATATAATCGTTTTAATTTAGAAATAAACATTTTAAACTGAATAAAAACTGAAAGAAACAAAAAACATAGTATAAGTAATGAAATATGCAGAGAACTTTTCCCTGAAAAAGAAATGCCATAGAAGCTTATTTAAGGCTTTTTAAAATTAGTTTTACATCATTTTTATTTTTAGTTGTTAATATTTGACCTAATTTTAAATATAAAAAGAAGTGGCAAGCTCCATGCAACTCTTTGGCCACCTGATAGATACCTTACTTTTGTTTTTAAATTTTGTTTCTTATACAACTAGAATCTTCTTAAAAGTCTATAAAAATCTATTATTTCCTTATATTTTAAAATATTTCAGCAGGCCTTAAGAGAGCTAGTTAAATGGGAGAATATTTAGGTTAGTGAGGAGGACTATGAGTGGGAGCTTATGAGTCTCTTCAGTAGAGAAGACAAAGCTGATGGCAGATAACACTCTAAACACTGGATACGCTTTAACTATCATATTTATGTATAGAACATGTGCAAGTTGGTTAAACCTCAACATTTCCGTTGAGACAAAAAAATTAGATCAAGCAGTCAGGGTAAAAGATGCATCTTAAAAAACATTAATGAAAAATAGGAAAAAATGTTGAATATTTATTTACAAAAAGTGGAAAAATTGTACATGGAAACTTGAAGATTACTTACAGATTCTAAAAAGCCTGAACACTCTAGACACTATACAGCACCCAGTCTGACATAAAATATGATCCTATGAGGTTTTGGCACTTAGAGCTCATCTAAAATGCATGGGGCATCTGCTGTGCGAAAATACAAAGTAAAATGTCTTTATCGCAAGGTAAAACAGGCAGGTTTGCCCCATCTGTAAACCCGCTGTGGGTTTAGACTCGGACCTACACAATCAATAAAACATTTCAATACACAGGGTAGTTTAGCAATGCCAGGAGCTCAGGAGGATAAAAAACAGATAAAGTAAAATATTGATCCTCTTTTAGCTTCAGTAAACAGTGAGGGACAAGGAGGGACATGCATTGCTTATCATGCTTTCCTCTTTATGAAATTAAATATATATATATATATATATATATATATATATATATATATATATATATATATATATATATATATATATATATATATATATATATATATAAATATATATATATATATATATATATATATATATATATATATATATATATATATATATATATATATATATATATATATATATATAAACTTCAGCTAATTTCAAAATATTTTTTACAATAATCACTTTTCAATGGATTTACCCAGGTGAAATCCTTTGGCTCTGTGTTATATTCTTTAAAACCTTGTTTCTGTTGAAGTATTTTACCTGTTATATTTTAAATATGTGGTGCACAGGTTGATCTGCTGCTTTTCTTGATGATAGACAGAAAGTACATTTTTTATTGAATATAAAAATTTTATTACTATAATCAAACCTAGTCAAATGCAGCACATTGGTTTAATTTGAGGGACACCGAGACAGAGGAAAAATGTGGCACAGATCAGAATCTGCTCACTTTATGCGTTGTAGGAGTCTCTCTACTTGCACTGCAGGCGGCATTACAGGAAAAAGATACAATGGAAACACATGGGTGTGACCTGGCCTTAAGTAATATAGAAAATTTATTTTTGGGGAAAAAGAGGTATTGATATGCTTCATATTGCACTTCAAAGTCAGCCACTTCACAATGTAGTCCTGAGACCAATTTATCTTTCAATGCTCCTCTATTGTTGGCTTTGAGCTGTGCCAAAAGCAGGCACTGCTCCTCAGTCCAGTTTGCCCATTTTTCTCTCTCCATTTATGATGATCATTTAACCAAATAATTTATACTAGCATGAGAACAACATTTAGATCTCTTTAGGTGAGTGCAAATTCACATCAAATAGATGGCGTAAAAGGACCAGTATGGTGAATAAACACAACAATAAGCAAATAAAAAATAATGACGAGGATGTAGATTAAGCAAATGTAAACATTTTCATGCTGTGTCACATTTATTTAATTTCTCAAAGTTTTGGAATCATGACTCACATTTCTGAATTGAGTTTAAGTTCTACAATTATTTAATTTCCTTTCATTAATTACTTGGATTTATTTATTTATTTTGCACTAGCAAGGGAATATCTCAGCACATACAGTAGCTGTTGTTTGATCAGGGAGGCTAACCTCAGACTTGTGTCTGACGTCTCTGTTCCTCATTAGGGCATATAAAAGAGAATGATTACTGTACAAATTATGATTTTACTTGACAGGCAAGTAGTAAATCTTTACCTTAGATATGTTAAGGAGAATAGAACATAAAGCTTTATAGAAGATAAAAAAGACGTTAGGTGGACAAAAAAAAAACATTTCATTGATGATTAAGCACACTGCAACAGCATGCACTAAATTAAAATTAGCTAAATTGAAATGAACTCTGCTGTTTCTAGAGCAGAGTTCCCAAACATTTGAGCCTGTGATGCACAAAATGCTAGTAGAGTAGACTCATGACCAAAAACTATGATAAAGGAAATCTCAACTGAATAAACTGAATCACTTACCCATCCAATCATGTTTGAAGCAACATTATCAGCATTGGGCCACACATCCTCAAAATCCTATCAGCATTCAGAGACCAGTTTAAAGACATTCAAATTCACAATACAGCTGCCACTCAATCAAATATCTTCTCAGTTGACTTGCAATGTCTCACTTAGACTCAAACCTTCATTCAATCCTCCTCCATTCCCTTGGCCACATTTGCCACAAGCTCCATCTTCCCTTTCTGGTCTTCACTGCTTGGGCATCCCAAGTGGGGATTTTTAAGTAATGATATTTATTTTTTGGTTTCATTTTTGCAGTGTAACATAAAACCCCATCCCGGCTGATCAGACTCCAACTTTGAGAAACAATATCCTATGTTATTCTTAAGGTAAACTAATCTTTAACATGTGCAGTTGTGTTTTTATCCCTAGACTGAGAAGGTATGGCTTCACAATATCTTGAGAAATGAATACTGCTTGTCCTCATTGACATTCAACGGACAATTGATTTTGCCAAAATAAATAATCCTGTTTTAATATAAATAATCATCAAAGCAGTGATATATAATCACACTGTAGTGTTTTTCAAAATGGACCAACATGTATGAAAATAAGGACCCTCTAGGCCTTCTTTTTAAATCAGAGATTGTTTGCTTCTCTTTTATAAGTGGATCTTTGTTTGTTTACCTCTAATGTGTGGGTGTGTGTCTTAGTACTTGTGTCTATGTGTGTTTGAAAAGGAGTGGTTTGTTTAACATCGCAGCATCTCCCGACAGCTCACAGTTTCAGTTATTTTTTGGCCACCTAAAAAAATAGCAATTTGGGAAAAAGAAATGTCCTCAAATTTCCTGGAATGTTCTGTTGTCTAAGCGCATTTCTTAGATTAGGCAACATGATTTTACACATATCCCTGTTTCACATTTGTCTTCTATTTTCATCTTCCCTTCAGCAATCCCAATGACCTGCAATCCCTTATGGCTCTTTTTAAAAATCTGGCCACTTTAATTTTTCTTCTAAGAGCAGGACAGTTAACTCAATAAAACAGTGAAGATTGTTGTAGAAAATGTTATCTTTGCACTAGCAATGAACCTGGCAACTCTTCTTTCTGCTTCGATTAATATGTAGTGCCTGATTTTCTATTAAATCTTTTTCACAGTGACACATTTATATGTCTTACATTTTGCTAAAATAAGAAATTATCAAAAGCTGACACAATTAACCCACATGTAGCATGAACTAAATGTTAACCTTTTTTGTAAAGAAATTCAGATTTTATGAATCATGAAGTATTCTGAAATCAAATATCAATTTAAGTCACCTCAGATATTTATTAAATAAAGTTGCATCTATAGTACAGTTTGTTGGAAGCATCTTCCTCATGCACAATGAAAACCCTTCACTTGCCGCTGTTCATCGATGGCCAAAACAGCCCTCTGCATCTGCTTGAAGCACCTTTTCGAAGTCAGTTGTTTTGCATAAAATGGCCAAGTCCTCAACCATCTCATGATTCTTTTCCCACTTTGTTGTGCCCCTCTTGTTTTGTTTTTTCCTTTGTTTCTGTGAATTAATGCTCCAGAGTTAAGGCCTGAAGAGCTAGGTGACTGCTGAGGCCATTTTGAAGATGTGTGGCTGTGGACAATTATTGCCACTTTTGAATCAACAAACATCTTCAGCTTGCCAGCTAACTGACCTCCAGTGTTTCTGGGATGCTGCTTCCTAGAGATGCTAGACAACATCCTCCTACGGCTTCCATGCTCGCTTGACCCGCATGTCCTGTTTTTCTTCCCAACAGTGAGATATTTTCTACTGACATCCTTTTACCCAAGAGAAGTGTTTACATGGCTACCCACCTGAGCTAAGGTGGGAGGCCTCAAGTAATTTCAACTTCAGCCTGGTGTGGGGTCAGCTTTTTGCTACGATTTACAAATAAATTCTGTGTGTTGTCACAACCTGCTCAGAAACCTCAAGGAGACAAGCTTAACCTGGTTCCCATAAGCCCCCTTAGACAGGAATCAATACTGTCTCCCTTCACAATGCTGATCCAAATTAAATGGAAAATCCATAGAGATGTAAAACAGAGAACAACAAAAACAATGAAATTAAGGAATTGATTTAAGAAAACATAAGGTTGGACATTTGATGGCACAAACATCAATATGTCCTTTGCTTTATAAACAAGCCCTGTCCATGTGGAATTGGTTCATTTTTTTTAGGATAAAAGTTAATATTATTCTAAAATCATAAAGATGGCATAGAAAATATATTTACTTCAATTAGTCAATATTGAACGTAAGAAAAAAAATGTTTTGAGCAATTGCATTTTGCACATATTTATTTGTCCACAGTTAATTCTTAAAAAAGACCAATATGTGTACAATCATATTTACATGTCTATGTATGTTTAAATTGAACATACCCTTCCTCAGGCCATAATAAGTAACCTGTACAACAGAAATATGTTTAAGTGTTTGTCTTTCTCATAATGAAACAAACCTTTACTGCAGGGTTTTGTAATTTTTATTCATTATTGCCAAATAGTGTTTAACATTCAGAAATAACTTGGCCATAATTTGTTGGAAAAACACTGATGATTTTAACCACGTTTGTTTTCTCTAAATATCTTTATCAGGGGTTTACTACTCTTGAAGTCAGTAATCTTAAAAAAAAAAAAAAAACCTGATGAGAAATTCGACCAAGAGTAAACCAAGAGACATTTTACCTGGGGGATTTGCTTACAGTCTGTTTATCTGCTAATTTACAAGCCTACCTGGGTCTATTTTTATTCCACCACTTATCATACTTTTTAATAGCCATGGCCGTTGTAAATAATGATTTTGCCTCAGGGCACCATTTATCCAACATGTTCTCATACCAAAGCAACAACGTGGGTCATTTGTTACAGTGACCTATTAGATGAGTTTAACAAAAGTGATGATGCAGGATTATATTATCAAAACAATTTGTCTTCTGCTCTCTTTGATGTTAACAGTTTTACTGTTACAAGTTTTTTTTTTTTATTACAACACTCTAAGGTGAAATTAATTAAATAAAAATGTATGCACCTTATTTATTTATCTATTATTTTGGTTATCTTTGCAGACATGAGAGATTTTTCTTATCAGGGCAGAACTCAAAGCTTTTCATTTGAAGCAGTCCCTTTAATTTGATATAAACACCATATGTTACTAACAAAACATCCACAAAACCTTGCAAAAGTATTCATACCCCTTGAGAACATTTGAACTTTTTCACCCATTTTTAACAATGCAGCAACAAACTTCAATGTGTTTTATTAGGGTGTCTTAGTAAAAAATGTAAATGTAAATCCCTTTATTGTTCCCACAATGAGGAAATTCCCTCTCTGCATTTGACCCATCCCCCTGGGTAGCAGTAGGCTGCCATTGTGTGGCGCCCGGGAAGCAGTGTGGGAGTTTTGCTCAGGAACCTAGAGTGGAAGTTGTGGAGGATCGACAGACCGGGGGAAGCACAATACTATATGTTCTCAAATAACATATGTGGGTCTAGTAACCATGTGGGTTACACTATCCCTCTGGAATATCTTACCATTGTCATACATCACGATATAGACCGGTTCTTATAGAGCATGACACCCATTTTTGGACTATATTGGGACAGACCTCTTTTCCACCCTTTTAAAAGGCCTGCTGTGGACTTGAACAGTATTTGTGCCCTGTAAGACTGATTTGCAATCTTTTGTGTCATACTGTTAATTCATTTTTCATGAAAGAGCTGTCATGTATGTTCTGTGCAGGGTTGTCCTGTGTCTAGAATAGTAGAAACTGTTGGAAAAACGACAAAAAGACTGAAACAAACTGAGTTGTCTTTAATTGAGAGAAGAAAAAAACACATGAAAAGCTAAAAAGTGTGGAAGACATGTCTTCACCTGTATGAGTGCTTTACAAAGGCACTTAGCTGCTACCACCGTTAAAAGATTTTGGGGGTAAATATCTATCAACTTGGCCCGTCTACAGACCTCTATATATTGTCCGTTCTTCTTTGCTAAGTGGTTCAAGCTCAGTTGCATAGAACCAGATTAAGGCTGCAGGCCTTGATGCTCAATTCCGATTTTTTTTTGTGTAATCTGATTTTTTTTGTATTGCCGTTCATATTTCCAAAAATATGCGACTTGTATGCGATCTCCTGTGTGAACTGCAGTCATAGAACACAAGTGTCCCGCATGCGCAGTAGAGGACGCAATGACGACACAGGCCAGCGTGCTCTATGTTTACAGAAGTAAACATGGATGGTAGTACCGGCGTGCATCTAGCGATCTTTTCCAACCATAAAAACTTTTCACATGGTTAAACTTAAGTACTACACTCCGCATCATGATCCGCCATGGTTGTTGTTTTTCTTCCCGCTTCTGCGTAGCAAGACGCAGAATAGTGGCCTTTGTCTGGTATTAATGGCGTTCAGGTCGGATGAATCCGCCGTTCAGACACAGGTCGCATTTGAAAAGATCAGATTCGTATCGGATTCAGGACCACATAGCCAAGTGGCCTGGGTCGGATTGGAATAATCGGATCTGTGTTGTTCAGACAGCCATGAAAAGATCAGATTTAGGTCGCATATTGGCAAAAAAAATCGGATTTGGGTCACTTCAGGCTGAAGTTTGAACGTAGCCTTAGATCTGACTTTTACTTTAATATATGAATATGTTTTGACCTAAAGTATTTCATCATAGTCCTGCCAGCATGTTTTTTTATTTAGTTGTTTTGCTTGTTAGGTAAACCTGCATCCAAGCCTCAAGTATTTTCCAGGGTTTACAGGTTCCTCATAAATTCTGATTTGATCTGCTGAGGAGTTAGTGTTGCATGGTAAAGTGTAGTGTTAGTTCTATACCATACACACTGTTGTGGATATTTAGGCAAAGAGCTTGGTTTGATCTCATTTGTCCAAAGCATCTCCATGTGCATATTTACTGTGTCCCCTTCATGTCTTGTGGAACCGTGCAAACAAGAGATGTTCTGGATTCCTTTTTGCTATGTTGTTTGAATGTTTGTTTTAAATTCAGTGTATTTTTATTAAATTAAATTGATGAAGACCAGGTTCTCCAAGTCCAAGGCCATGATTTTTGGCCAAGTAAGAATAAGGGTGCATTAATTCTCCATAAGATCAAGCCCTAGGACATGGAAAAGGACGCTTGCCCCCATCAGGTTGGAGGAGAGTTCCTACTTTAAATGGAGAAGTTCAAGTATCTTAGCTTCCTGTTCAGCAGTGAGGGGTTAAAGGAGTGGGAGGTCAACATATGGATCATACAGACGCTGCACTGGTCTGTTGTAACGAAAATAGATCTGAGCAAAAAGGCAAACCTCTACATTTACTGGTCAGTTATTGTTGCTACCCTGACATTTCTTCAGGAAGTTTGGATCATGACTGAAACAACGACATCCTGGTTACAAGCAGCTTAAATGAGCTTTCTGCGCAGTGTGGCTGATCACTCTTTCTGTGTAGGGTGATCAGGAGAGGTCACCAGGAGAGGCTAGAAGTAAAGCCGCTTCTCCTCCACATCGAGAGGAGTCAGCTGAGGTGGCGCGGACATCTTTTTCAGATGCCCACTGGAAACTTCTCTTGGGAGGTGTGCCAGGCACTTCCCACTGGGAGGTAGCCCATGAGATTACCCAGGACACGATGGAGCGACTATGTCTCTCGTCTGGCCCGGTAGCACCTCGGGTTTCCCCCAGCAGACCTGTTGGTAGGGAAGTCTGGAAGTTTCTGACGAGACTAGTGCCCTGCCATCCTGTGCTAGAGAAGCGGTAGACCACAAGTGTTTTTTATTTAAAAAAAAGTTACGTTATAACAGAAACCAGTGTCTTTTTTCTGTTGTTTGTTTAAAGGTTAGAAACCATATAACATTTTTCTTTAAAATTAGTAAAATACGCCCCTAATTTGTGTTGATCTGTCACATAAAATTTCCAATTAAATAAACTGAAGAACAACAAAAACCAAAAAGTACAAGAGGTAGCAATACTTTTGCAAGAAGAATCGAGCCCTCTACACTGAAGACTGAGCAGTTGTGAGTTATATCTTTAGTTCAAAACAAGATGTCAAAGACTCAGTAAAATTCAAACTGCAGTTGACATTTTAGAGAACCCATTTCATCTCTGATAAATACGAAGAGACTATTCAAGGAAGTAATTTGGTTATTTCGGCAGCAATGGTTCAACCCATTCTTAGCATGTCATAAAAATCTAACATCTTTAGGAGACACTTGAAAGAGTCCTTGAATAGCTGACAGAGTGAGGACCTGGTATAAATAATTAGAGCAGTTTTCAACATGTTTGTCATTAAAATGGGGAAAAGCCTGGCATACAAGCCTGCCCATTAGTAGACATAGAGATGATTTCTCCTGATATAATGGAATGAACTGAAGCAGACATGACAGTGCTTTTAGGGAGAAAAATGTGGAAGAGCGAATACGTTCAGTCTTTTAACAGTTCCCTGTCACTCCGGTTCTTTGAGTGGCACTGGCACATTATCACTGTGTCGAAGGAGAAATCCTTCCTTTCCTGTTTCTCCTCTTCTAAAACTAGCACAGGTCCCTCGAGGCCATGAGGGAGATAGCTTCAAATTGATAATCACCAGTATTCATTATCATCATTCCTAGATTTACTCTTGAGTTCATTTCATAATTACTTGATTATGTATCGAAAAATTATTCATTAATGTTTTCCACTTGCAACAGTTTGCAGAAGTCATTAATTACTTTGAGTGTCTCTCGATAAGTAATGATTGGTTCTGTCTCCCAGATACCCCCCGCTGCTGATTCCTTGTCACACACACAAGACACATTGTTGTGAACAAAGTTTTGAAACATTTCCTATTATAATGACCTAGTAGATGATTTGAATGGTTTAAAATGCACCACATAGAACTGATGTCAGTGTGAGCATGGACTTCAGGGTTCTTCAGCATGACAAATCTTTCATTAAAATACTTCATTTAAATTTTTAGTTTTTTGTTGAATTTATTGATTCAATCACAAAACCATTCCAGAGCTGTTTTTTTTTTATTCAACGTTGAAGACAAACTAGCACATTTTTTTTTTTTTTTTTGCAATACTAACATAAAGCATCACATAACATCAAGACAAAAAAATAATCCATAATGATCTAAGAACCAGATACCATTACCTGGGCTTAGAAAGCCATCAATTCTGAAAGATTTATTCTTACATTGTTAGCACCATAAACTTGTTAGTACTGGTCCAAAGCTTTTCATATTAGTCGATTGTAAGGAAGAGTTTGCCTTTTTCACAATCACTAAAGCACTGGATGCAGTCTGCTGTTATGATTGAATGGCAAATCATTTTCAGAAATGTGTGGATTTTGCAGAGCCTCCTTATCGGGCCTGGGTTGACTGAATTAAAAATAGAGCTAAGCTGCCTACTGAAAAATGTAACATTGAATTCAGCCAAAGACAGATAAACTATCTTTTCTTCTTTAAACATATTGAAATGCATTCTGGATGCAAGCTTTCTCTAAAGGTGAACTAATCTCTGTTTTCACTGTCATTGTTTATGTTTTATTTTTTGATGTATTTCAAAATGTAGTTGTAGTTTTTCCAGAATTGTTTTTATAAGAATTGCTGATGTCAAGTTTAATTCAAAATGTACATTAAAATCAAATTATTTATTCTGTCTGGTAGATGCAGCATTTTGGATATTTTGCACTATATAGTTAACTGGGCTATTTACTTAATTAACTTTAATTAAGTTTCTTGACCCTGTCTGGATTAGTTCCCAAATGATCAGCCCTTCATAATATCTTTTAAAAGATTTCCAGCAGCATCAATATTAGGTCTTCTTTCAACTTAATTATGTGTCTATCTATTTTCTTCTCATATATCACATAAAAAGATAAGAAAGAAAGAGTCCAACTGAATTCTTTGTATATTAAATTAAATTGAAATGTTAACATCATTTTCCTATAATTATTCATTCTTATAGCTCTTCTTTCCATTGTTCCCCCGGTTCATTCCACATGAAACACATTACCTTTGATAATAAATAGTCATATATTTTTTCTCATATGATTTAAAATATATATAAATATATGTAAAATATTGAGTAATCCATGAAAGTAGAGCATAAAAGGTTTGTTTTCTTGTCTTATGGCTTTCAATGCAATGTGTTGACAATGTACTGCTCATTTTTAGGATATTATATTATCTTAAACTATTTGCAAATTCAGAGGATTAACTGATCTTTATTAGCAGTAAAAATCGCAGATATAGTTTGACTTATGACCCAGTTCAAAATGTTAAGTTCAATTATAATTCTGATTTTGTCTTACAATACAATTTCCTGCCACAAAAATATAAAGGAAACTAAATTTAAAACTTAGAGCTGCAAGGTTTATGTTATTATTTTGCAAAATCAGGGTGCATTTATTTTATTTTAATGCTTGTCTCATCTATAAGCTCAAAATACTATACTTTAATCTTTTTTTTAAGTCAAAATCAGCAAAGAAGCAGTGCTAGTAGAATGTCTTTTGATTGATTTTGTATGACTATACTTCCTCTGTTAATGCATTTCTAACTATGGCAGGTGTCCTCTGGGAAAACACAGATGGACTGTTTACTCGTCTTGTGTCATTTCATATATTGCTCATTTCATATGTTTAGTCTTAAATCAACTCAGTCTGACATGTCTTTCCCCTTTTTTCCTTTTTCATTATTCAAAAATGATTCACCTCAGTTGTACGGAATGTGACATTTTTGGGCACTTTGGACTGAGAGAGGCATCTTGTCTTTACATGAAATGTTGACAGTCCCTTAAAAGCTTTTATTCCACTGAACCATTTAACATTGCATGCCAGCAGCTTGCAATATTTTTAGGTTTCATGATCAAATATATCCCCAACTGTTAAACGTCTGCATAAGATAGAAGAAAATAATACTAGGCTACTCAGTTTGTCCACTTTGTATTTTGTATACACATAACTGACTTTTTTATTTGTGGTTTAACTTAATTTCATTGCAAGACATGAAAATGTTTAAATAGGAAAACAGTTCACATAAAGATCACATAAATTCAACAATTTGACCCTTTAGGTTATATTTTGCGTAGAATTAAATAATGCACAGAACTGCTGGTCCAGGATAGCCTGCACACAAAATATGATGAAACAAACTCTGGCTTATCTTCCACTTGTTCTATCAAAGATGCATATTTTTTTTGCTGTTCTTGTGTTTTTTTTTTTTTTTTTAAAGAACTCCTTCCAAAGTCAGGAGAGATCACAGTGAAGGTAATTTGTAATGCAGAACACTACAGAGGCCCAGGAGTGTGTAGCAGGTGCCTGAACACATCAAAAATTAGACTCAGTAAGACGGTAAAAGAGGGAATTCTGCCTCTCTGAACGTAAGAGTACTTTATATATATTATTTCTGCACCATTTGGCCAAGCCTCTCAGGATGCACCTAAAGATCTGCTGACTTAACCTTAATGCATTATAGTGCAGCAGTTACATTTTAGACAGTAGTGAATTCTGAAATAAGTTGGAAAATGTAGTTTTCTCTCACACTAAAATGTGGTTACTTGCCTCTTGAAGTTATGTTACATTAAATAAATTGTATAAATTATGTGTTCTGATTAGAGGGTTGATTTGCACTTAATTCATGATTCATGAGACTTTGTTCGAATAGCTCCAGGGAGTAGATGACTGGTTTAGGAGTTTGTACAAAGCTTATTCAGTTCCATGCATGCATGCCTTTGA
This sequence comes from Cyprinodon tularosa, assembly GCF_016077235.1. NCBI lineage: Eukaryota > Metazoa > Chordata > Actinopteri > Cyprinodontiformes > Cyprinodontidae > Cyprinodon > Cyprinodon tularosa. Next base: position 221,501 of record NW_024039442.1, on the reverse strand, counting down.
ATCGCTGCATGTGGCACAAATTCTCCCTCCCTTTACTTGTTGGTCATCATTAACATGCAGGACTGTGTCTCAGTGAGAGAAATGTTGTTTTCTACAAGGCTCTCTATGCACCTGAGTCACTTGTCTAGCAGTTCCTTTATCAGCACACAGCAGCAGGATGGAAGAGCAAATCTTGGACTGATAGTAGGCCTGCTGCTACTGACTAATCCTGCTCACTGCTGCAGAAATAACAAATAAATAACGAAGGGCTTGAAAAAGTGAACATTTTTGATGTATAGAGAGCAGTTCAAAGGCCTTCAGTCACATAAAAGAATCATCACCCCCCATCTACAGATACAGGTGAAGGCTATAGAGGCAATTTATTGGATTGGAAATTTTTAAAAAGGTGAGAAAAAAGGATTCTATAAAGACCATTAAAGAGATTTTCACATATGTTCACAATTACATACATTTTTTATAATAAAGTTTTGTGGCTAAAATAACAGATAATCACAATAACTGCTATAATCTTCTAATGTAGTTGCTTATTATATATTTTCAGTGCAGTATTGTTATTCAACAAAGTGTTTTGCTTTCCATGTTTATATATCGGCGACACAAGATACCACTACTGCATTTTTGCTCTAAATTTCACTGGCATAGGTTACTTTAGTTAAGCCATGGTGACACCGTAACTTCCTTTGCATTTTATGCATTAGCATTAGCTGTTTGATCTTAGCTGATGTACCTTACTTGCTACCTTAAGATAACAGCAAACTCCCAGTAACTACACTGTTAAATTTGTAAAACTCTACAGGTGCTCTGTCTGCACAGATGAAATTTCATTCAATTGCAAATGAATTGGCTTCAGCGGACAGTAGCCTGACCTACTTTTAATATAATTCAGCAAACAACAATTAAAGCCTTTGGGGACAGTCATAGAGCACTGAACTCTCACCCCTAGACAGACTGTTAAAACAATACAAAACATTGATGCATCAAACGAATAGATACTTGGAGATAACAGGATTTATTGTTGTTGATAGATGTGCTTCATTTTTTCATATTAACACCCATGTAGAAATGTTAAGCAATGCCTTAGTGTGCATGTAGGCAGAACTGTTTGATAGTAGGAAAAGATTGTGACCACTTTAAAGACTGAGCTTTATAGCCTGATAAACCAGATTAAATGTGTAATTTAGTCTGGCCCCGATGAATGAGACATAAGAAGATTGTTGATGAGAACAACCTGTTGTTTTTTAAACCATGTCTGTGCCTATTGGCCAACGCTCTGACCAATGAGCGCAACTGACTGTGACGTATTAAGAGCGACAGAAAGCTGGTGGGGAACGTAAACAAACAACAGTAAAACGGCGAATACGTCCTTCTTAAAAATGAATGAGCATAGAGCCACTTCCTGCTCACGTTTTAACGAAAAACCCCAAGTCTAATCCTTCCAAAACTGATTCCAAAGTTGAGTCAAAAATCGCCATCAGAGCCAGCGGTCCTTCACACACCACTATGCTGCTGCAGACGGGCTGCCGTTAGCCTCAGAGCTCCGCTGGTTGCTGCGGTCCTCTTAACTTTTGTTAGTTACGCACTAAATTGATAAATGGACCATATATTGACGCTTTAAAGTATAATATTCTCACCTCAAATTATCTTAAAACGTACTTTTATTGAACAACAGCAACAGAAAGAGAACTTTTAACTTTCAATGGAGCGCTCCATTAAAAGCATCTGCTGCCGCACTGCATGCTACTGTTGTGCTTTCTCCAGCATTGTGTATCTTTGTCCTCACGCCCTCAAAACCCCGCCTGCTTTGCATCCAGAAATTCAAAACACATCGCTGCGTTGTGATTGGCCCGCCACTTCTAGCGCCTAGGGCACTGATTGAGGCTAGACCACTCGCAAGCAAAAATGATTTTGCCCGCTGGCGGGTGGGGATAGTTTACTAGGCTATGAGCTTTAGTCTTTGGCTTTCAAAAATGAGAATGGAAAAAAAAAAAAAACACAATAATTTTTTATACACTGGAATAAAAAATAGATATTCACAGATTTCCTGAAATAAAAGCAAAAAAACAGCCCAACATTATACATGTTTCAACTTTACTTTGTCGAAAGAGAATGCACCGCTGGTTGTTAAAAATAGTTAACTTTTTAGTAGCTTTAAACAAGGCACACTGTAAATGGTTGTAAATTGTTATTTGCTCCATTATTGTCAGACAAACGGAAAAACCTGGATTCAAAGTCATTGAAATAGTACAGTGCTCTGTTTTTTAAGAAAAGGAAAAAAAGATTATAATCAGAGGTATTCTTTATTTTGCAGGAATTTACAACACATTTCATAGGAACTTCTGGTTTCTAAAGGAATATGATAGGAAAGTTGGACAGACAATCTACAGCATAACTTTCATTACATTTTACAGCAATAGCTTAAAGCTACTGATTAACGCATGGACGGGGCAGAATGCTTTTATCTGCCTGCAGAAACACAGACGTAAAGGCAATCCGAGTGAAGTGATTCGAGTTCCAAGAGTAAATACATTGTACTTCTTTGTTCTTTCTTTTATTCACAATGTGTGTTTCTATTACTAAATACATAATGTAAAAGTCTAGAGGCCTGGAAGTTTTTCTTAGTCCATGCAGAGTGTGCATAACATGGATGATGTTCTGCCTGGAGGCAAACTGTGGCAATAAAAAGCCTTTCAGGCGGACAGGTTGTCAGTACAAGTTCAGTCAGTGATGGTGCAATTGCTGCTGGCTCTGAATTTTTGAGAGTTCAGATGGCTGTGTGATGGATGCACTGCGTCTAATTCATCTTAAAAAAAAAAAAAAAAAAAGACAGGGTTAACTTACAGTGGGTTCACTTGTCAAAAATGTGCACACACCTTCTGATTTAATTGTTTGTCTTAACTTTTATTTCACTGTAAACTGTTTGAAGAAAACCATTCCATGTGAATACTTTATAAAGCTCATTAAAAGACCAACAGGCATGCAAAGCAGTTAAAAAAAACAAAAGGGGATTTTTGTATTATCTAAAGCATAGAATATGTTTTAGATACTTTACAAATTTCTTGTTGGCTACATAAATCTAATTATTTTTGTGACATAGCTTTGATTTCTTCAAGGAATGTCATCAAAATAAGGAAAAAGCTTACAATGATTGCATTGGGTTTTAATGGTTAGTTTGTTGGTAATGTTATGTTTCTCTTATCTGTCTTTATATTCAGCTAATATTAGATGTAATCTACTTTTTCCTAATGTCCATCAACGCATAAGAAACTTCACTACTTCACAACTATACCATCCAACTGTATTTTTTGTATGTGTCACTACACCTTAGAATATTCCTTTTTCGTTGCAAGCTGTCTGAAGCTGAATATCACCTCCACCATCCCCTATCAAACTACTCATAAGAAAAGGCTCTGGGATGACAGATTGATTAACACCCAGCTCAGCATTCTTTCCATGCAGATTGAAAAAGAAGTGCTGCATCTAACTCTGGACTTCAGAAAAGCTCAGTGAAAGACATGGTACATGCACCCATTCCCCCTTGCTATCCACTTCCTTTGAAAGGATGACAGCTACATCACAGCAAGTCAAAATTTTGAAGCCAATACTTGGCAGTGCAGCAATATTTCTTTATTTTTTTTTCTCTCAACAGCGGAAATCAGGGATCCTACAGACATCACAGAATTCGCTTTATTTCCCTTGCTGCCTGTGCTCCCTCTGTTGTTATCCTCTGAAGGCTCAGTATGACCCAAAAAAACACTAGACATACTTTGTTGTTATTTTCAATATAAAATATCCATTCAGGGATTACTTGATGCTTCTCAGTGTTTATTCTCCTTCTCGCCTACGCAGTTCTCACTAAATGCAAGACAAATTGAGCATTTTTAAAGCTGGCACTTCAGTTGAAGCGTTTGTCAGCATCATGCCCGGTGCTAAAGCATTTGAAAGTTAATATACTGTGTTTTTGCATGAAAGTTGTGATAAGTTTGTAGCTTATTTCATGAACAGCAGTAACTCTCATTGAAGACAAGATATTTAAAGGGGACATGATGGCTAGAATGAGGTCTGGAGGGACATAAGGAAGGCAGAAAGGGTGTGCATGAAATGGAAGAGTGATGATGTTTGCTGCCCAGTTAGTCTTTGAGATGCAGCTTCATGCTCTTTTAGTGTGATATGCATCATTAATCTCTTCTTTCAGAGCTCCAGTCAGACTTCCAATGTTTTTCAATGGCTTACTCAATAGTGTCTCATTATTTTCTCACAATTTTTTTTTCTGAAGCTACAAAGAAACCTTCTACATTCACAATCATCTCCATACAAAATGCATCCACTGCTTATGATCGTAGTAGATTGCTAAAATCATGTTTTTATAAAAAAAAAAAGAAAAACATTCTCTTTATCAATCATGCTTTATTTTTGTGGTCTGTGTGGGTATCATAACTGGTGTTTGTAGTCAAACAGAACGCTTTACCAGACACCTGCAAGGGTAAGGTTAGGGTCTACAGAGGTGAGAACTGTTACAGTGTTTGCTGTTTATCTCCACCACGGTGAGGAAGGCGAAAACCTGCTGTGAATGCAGAGCACTATTATACAATACTGGTCTCTTGATGTTTGTGAAGATAAACATAATGCTTGGGGCAGTGTGTCTTTGTCATTATTTAAAGGACTCCGAATTAGAATTCTTTTCCTGTCGGCCGACCAGGATTACTTAGTAAATAGGGTGTTTACAAACAAGCGTTCGTGTTTTTAGGGGCTTGCATGAGGGCATTTATGAACACTGCATCCAATATTTATGCTTTTCCTGTTTGGTTTCACTAAATTGCTCAGCCAAACTTGTTCTACCTTTCTATAAAACATTATACAGTATGTGAAACATTCATAAATGCTGTCCCTTTTTGTCAGGCAGCAAATATTTTTTCTAGGTATGTTTTTAAGCCTCCCCCCCCCCAAAATAAAATTAATATTAATGCACTACTGTAAGTGCATGTTTTTCCCCAACTTTTTTTTTTCTTTCCAGATGTGTAAAATAGAGGTCTCTGTTGTGAAAAGGTAACAAAAACACTTTTTATGGCACTATAGTGGTAGTCAATGCCCATAACTTATTACAAAAAACTGTACTGACAAAATCTATCTCATTGCAGGTTTCATGAGTGCAAAGGTTCATAAAACAGATTTAAATCAACATTTGAGGGTGGAGTAAATTACTTTTCAATGCATTGTCGCAATATCAAGCAATTAAAATAAAATTTGTTGATGTTTTTTTTAAACAAGAAAGGTGATATTGCATCTGCCTAACGAATTCACGTTTTGATTTGCAAAATATGAGTGCTTTAAACATCTAAAATAATAAATACAATATTCTTTTAAGTGAAAATGATAGTAAATGCATTTAGTTGGTGTACTCTGACCTTTTAGTCTTCAACTTCTTGTCGCTCATATCAAAAGGACACATTTGACTGGCTTGTAAACACCCTATTTCAAAGTCTTTTTTTCTGTCTCGAGTGGTACTGCAGAACAGGAACAATATATCCTTCAAATTCTGACAACATCTGTTTTCAAAAAAGAGGAAAGGGGGCATTTCATGAACATCTCTTACAAAGTGACATGCTTTCATCCCAGCCACATCCTCCCTTGGCATGTCACTATATCTATCTTGGCTTTTTTTCCCCCCTTTTTTTGCTTTTAGTAGGAATAGACAGGAGACATGAAACATTTCCCCCTTTTTTATTTTTATTTCATTTCATTTTTTTTTATTTCTATATCTTGACAAGGCTTGTGAAGACAAGTCAGAAAAAGGAGGTGTGCCTTTTTCCACAAACCACCAACTAACAAAATATAACAGCTTCTCCGCACTGGAGCTATCACCTTCCCCTCAAAGGCCCCAAAAGCACCAGCAGCTTCTTTGATATGACTGAAATGAAGGCTGTGAAGGGGCATCAATAGAAGACTGTATATTGTACTACATGCTCAAGCTGTTCATTTTTGCAGTCAGCATCTTCTCTTTCAAAGATACAAATTTCTCCTCCGTTCCTTTTCTTTGATTGTTATTATATCTTGTTATGTGAATCTGAGTGATTTTGGGGGCAATTTAGCTTTTCTCAGTATAAAAGATTTTGAAAACATCAGTCAGCTGCCTTCTGCTCACTTAAAGCCTTTTGCTCACACTTCCTGGTAATAGGCTTGTCTGAAACACAAAAGGCTATACTTGACATATTCCTTGTGATGTCAGTAGTTGGAGGCAGGTTGATGGACAGCCAAGAATGGCAGAGTTGCCCCTTCTCCACTTAATTAGCTCATAGAAGGAACTGAATGCAACAACACTTATAAAGAAAAAAATAATTTACCTTGCAGATACAGTGATAAAGACTCAATTTCAACTGTGAAAATTTATATACATGTAATTCAGAGTTTAGGCTATTTGCCATTAAATATATATGAGACCGTCGTGATACATTTCTAAATAAGAAAATAACTGTATTGGTGAATTACACAATGTGAAGATGAAGAAAATGTTTATGCTTGGAAGAACTGTACTCCAGCAGGCAAAATGTCTAATAAAAAGATTAAAAGGGCAAAGAGGGATTGAACAGCTCAGCTTCTTCCAAAAGCCAAAGCCAGGCAACACTGCTAAAAACTGCCAAAGTAACGCACGGTTAGCAAAAATTCTTGTTTGTACTGCATGGATTTTCCTTTTTGACTTTCTATATTCAGAACATACAAACACATCTGAGCACACCTCGCTTGGGGAAGGCGACAGGGGCTGCAAAAAGAGAGTGTGTAGTGGCATAGAATTACCATGAATAATTAAAAGACTGGTGTGAGCATTCTCGTAGCTCTTTGATTGACTCTGAAAGCCCCAGGAAGAAATTGGCAGATGAGAGCAAACTGCAAAATGGCCAACCCTGTGCATGAAATTTGTTCGGCTAAAACCTTGAATTAGCAGTGTGCTTGGAGGCCCTTTTCATGTCTGCCTGCCCCAGAATGATATCCAAATCTCACTCATCAAAAAAATAAAATGGGAAAATAAATTTAGAAAACTTAAAGAAGTAAAGTTTACAATCACTGCAATATTAAAACAAAATAAAAACTAAAAAATGTATCTGCTTATTCGCTTCGATTAGCCTTCAGGAGAAAGTAGATAAAGGTTAGGTACACAGGCTATGATGCATAATAAATTCCTTAACTAAAAAATGTATCTGCTTATTGCTGCGCCTTATCAATAACTAACCACTTGTAAAGGGTTTTACCCACACAAATTCATATTCCATTTCTTTTTAATATCACATTTATAACAGGTAGTTGCATAGGAGATAATTTAATGAAAAATCTGTCTGACATGTGTCAGTGTTGACGGTAGTGACTCATGAGGTGTCGCTGGAAAATTTGCTGTGATCGCAAGTAAGAGAGGTCAACAGGGACTGGGGCTTGGCAGCAGACCCTCACCTTCCCAAAGTGTCCGGATGTGGGTGGCATCCCATTACTCATCCATATAATTTTGCCAAGCCAGCACCAGTGTCCTTAGAAACGTGACATGAAGGCCGTTCACCCACAGGTGACTGCTTCCATGTTATTTTGAGGTGCTGTTTTATTATCCGAAATCATGTGGTGTTAATAATCCATTTCATTCAAAACCTTCATGGTGAATGCTTCTTTGAAGATTTAACACTCTTTATGAATTGCTGTTACCCTTTGTATGATAAAAGGACCAAACACATCAAATGCACAACATGCTGACAACTCTCTGTCAGCATGTTGCCATGGTTAGTGCTCAGGTCTAAGGCTGTCTGTTTGCATGCATTCACTATGCACAGCATGAGGGATTGCCTTGAAAATAGGAGGAGAAAAAAGCATGTTGTCTTCAAAACACAAAAAAAAATATCATTAGGGTTTTAATTTGAAGATTTCCTCTGAATATTTAAAATTACTTTACTATATATATTCCATTTATTTATTGTTATTTAGCATTAATGGAAATGCAAGTAACACAGATGGTTGACTGTCAAACAAGTTAAAATGTATTTATTTGACACCTTAAAGCAAATAATATTAATGCTTTGTAATACTTTACAACATTTTTTTTTATTATCTTAATACTAATAAATAATGTATGTTGTCCAATAACAGAGTGGTTTTCAAACTTCGTCCTCAGGTCCGACTGTCCTGCGTGTTTTAAGTATTTCTCTGCCTAGATACACCTGACTTAAATAAATGGGTGATTATCAGGCTCCTTCAGCCCATAGAGGCTGCTGAAGAGGGTGTGCAATCATTTCATGCAGGTGTGCTGGAGTAGAGACACAACTAAAACATGCAGGACAGTGGGTCCCAAAGAACGAGTTTGAAAACCACTACAGTAACTGAAAGCATGTCTTTCTTTTTCTCTACATGCATTTATGTATTGTTGCCAATTGAAACATTTTCTTTGAATAAACTTTGGAACCTAATTTCCACTTTGTTACTGTATGTCAGAAACACATAAAACCTTTAGAAGACATGCATCAAAATTTTACAGTTACCTCATAAGAAGACACACTATCAGGTTTAATCCCTTTTTTTAAAGTGAAATATAAGAAAAATGGATACCATATTTGTTTGTTATATAAAAGTGTGACTTTTCAAAAATACCTCTTCACCATTTTCCCATTTGTCATATTATACCATTAAATCTTTTTGTGTTTCATTGGGTGTTTATGCTATTATTTCAGCACACTACAACTGCCAATGTGAAAAATGAAAAAATTGCATGATTTTACAACGTCCGTCCGTCCGTCCGTCCGTCCGTCCGTCCGTCCGTCCGTCCATCCATCCATCCATCCATCCATCCATCCATCCATCCATCCACATCCATCCATCCATCCATCCATCCATCCATCCATCCATCCATCCATCCATCCATCCATCCATCCATCCATCCATCCATCCATCCATCCATCTTCTCCCACTTAGTCCTTGTCGTGGTTGCGGTGGGGCAGGTGCCTATCTCTAGCAGTCTATGTTCTAGAGGCAGTGTGCACCCTGGACAGGTCGCCAGTCTGTCTCATGCAAAGTTTTAAAATGTTTTCTGATTTAAAGTCCAATATTTCCAATGGGCAGTGTTGGCTTGCAGCTCATACAGTAACCTTTGAACGTGGGTTTACAAGCTTAGTATTAGTTTCATCCGTGCAGAGCACATCCGTAATAGCATTTACCGTCACCTTCATACTTTAGTTTGTGGCAAACAGGACTTCTATCCATAGTTGGAGTCAAGGGCGTAGGTTTGATTTTAACTTTGGTAGGGACACTATTGGTCAGGTGTTATTGGTGCTATGCGATATGCCCTTTTTTATGCTCGATGTGAGCATCCGTACTGATAAGAGGAATTCAATGTTAAAAGAGAAAAGCATAATTTTGCTACATTAATAAAAATTAAATAAAAAAAGCACTACACTCATTAGATGCTGTTTATCAATGTTTGAAGCATTAATTGATTATTTCAATAATCGTCAACTAATTTAATAAATGATTCATCATTAACTGGAGTATAAAGACTCTAAAACATAATATAAATGTAAAATGTGTCTTTTTCCAACAGAGCAACTCACTTAGATCGGTAATTATACCAAAATTGTAAAACTACAATACATATATATAATCAAAATTCTCCATCCAGAACTCCTCATGTGGAAATATTTTAGTATCACCTGGTTTATTTAGACATCACCTGAAGCACTGAATGGCAGCTGCTTCACCTACAAGCTGCCCTGCACCATTATTACTGGATATCTGTGCTTCCTATAATCATATAATGTATAAGTGCATTTTTAATAGTAAAGGATTAAATGTAACACAACCTTTTATCATCATCCTATATTGCTACTGTCTGACTGTATAAATAGCTCCTTATCTATATTTTCTTTTTAGTGGCATCATCTACAAACACAACCCTGAGAATGAGCCTAAGTTTATTAAAATATAAAATCACTTTTAACAATTATAAAAGACAATATAACACTATCTTATCTGTAATTTAATAATATCAAAAATAAACAGTCAGATTCCAGCATTTTTACCAGACATTAATGTTTGTACTAATTTACTTACAGACTGTGTGGAAATCTATGTAAGATAAAATCAATGTTAATATTCTTCATCTGTTTGTTCTTGTCTTTATCCTATTTCTAGAAGTATAAATAGTCAATTAAATTATTATTATTATTTGGAACCCTAATTATGCTTTTTAAACGATAAACAGCAGATGTTTAGCCACCATTTCTTGTTGTTTTCCTCTATAAGAGAAATAACACCTGCTAATAATTATACCTGAACTTCCTCAGAGTAATCAAAAAATGAAACCAGTAACAGCAACTAAATATTGGTAAAAAGGAAACCGTCACATTTTCTTTTTTAGGTGGCTGTGGCTAAGAATCAGAAATGTTGATGGCTTACAGCCTTTATTTGCCCATTTTTCCAGCAGTCTTCAGAACTCCTGGCTGACTCAGAATATTTCGTTTTATAAAAGAAAAAAAAAAAGGTTTTTGTTTTTTAGTGTACATGATATTCATTTTTTTTTATTGGGACTAGTTTCATAGTCTAATATTAATTGGAGTAACCGCTGCATTCTAGTGTGAATAAATTTTCAATGTTGTGCTCCAAGCACAGCGGACTAGAAAACAGCCAATCAGAAACAGAGAAGGCGGGACCTAAGGCAGAACAGCCAATGAGAGTAGAGTTAAACAGCGCAGCACAGTTCAATGCGCTGCTAGGTGAAAGGGACAGAAGAGACCAGGCAGAGGAGCTGCGAGAGGAAAAGAGCCACTGCTGTAAATTATAAACATGTTGCTCACATCCAATTATTGGTAGGGACAATTAGGACGGTTCAAAACTTTGGTAGGGACATGTCCCTATGGTCCCTATGCAAACCTACGCCCATGGTTGGAGTGGTGTTAACAAATTCTCCCACCTGGAAGTCTTTGAGTTACTTTACTATGAGCCTCTAAGCTGCTTCTCTTATTAATTCTCACCTTGCCCAGCCTGTCAGTTAAGATGGACGACAATGTCTTTGTAGGTTTTTATTGTGGTTTTCTCCTTCCATTTTTGGATGACGGATTAAGAAGTTCTTTGTAGGATGTTGGAAACCTTGTTATTTTGTTTTATAACCTAACCATGCTTTACATTTTGAATAACTTTCTTCCTGACAGGTGTGCTGCATTCCTTGATCTTCAAGATGTTGTCTGTCACTAATGTTCCCTGACAAACCTCTAAGGGCCTTCACAGAATACCTACAGCGAATGGATTAAAAAACACATTGGTGGTCCGCTACTAATTAGGCTTCTGCTGATGGTTCCTTTCATGAAATCTTATTTGGAGGTTTGTAGCGTAAAGGGCGATTAATTCAAATGATGAAGAACCATTTAGTTCTTTTTTGGTAAAAGTAAAATTCCTTGGGAGTTTTTGGTTGTATAATGACATAATGTAAAATAGTGCAGTAAATACTTTTTGTAAGGCTGTGTAAATAGCTCACAAGTTAATGTACTTTGTGTGTCCTTAGATTAGACATTAGAGAGGGTTTAACCTAATTATTTACATTCCTTTTTTCAGCACTAAAATAAAATACAGACTGACTTCTTATTTAAACAGAGTGCCAGAGATAACAGTTTCTATATTTTGCAAATATGATATCATATCCATATTTCTGGCGCAATCAAATGCAGAGTGAGCCACAGGGTCACTTAATGCTTATTTGAAAAGCCTATCACAAGATATCACACAGAGATTTCCCATTGGTAGATCCTCGGTCATTCAAAGAAAGATGTAGCAGTTTTGTCATTATTGTTGGAATTTTGTTTAAGTACTTCTTCAGCTAAACGATTTAAGAGATTGAGAACAGGACTACAGAAATACAGAGTGCTACAGTGGTAGACAAATAAAAGATTGATAAATGTCACTGTCAGTATATAATATTTAAACATGTAGTGTCTGTCTGATGTGTATTGATATGGTCTACATATGGCCAGTAGTGATCTAATGCCTTTCATTTTACCCAAGACCACAAATAAAAGCCTTAAAAAATATTGCTTAACATTAGTTTTAGGAAAATAATATGGGGAGAGACAGAAAGAAAGAAAGAAAGAAAGAAAGAAAGAAAGAAAGAAAGAAAGAAAGAAAGAAAGAAAGAAAGAAAGAAAGAAAGAAAGAAAGAAAGAAAGAAAGAAAGAAAGAAAGAAAGAAAGAAAGAAAGAAAGAAAGAAAGAAAGAAAGAAAGAAAGAGAAAGAAAATAGCATAGGTTTCCAGTTCAAGTAATGGTGCTGTTAATGGTTTGAGGCTATTTTGTACATCAAAGTACACAGAGGAGAGAGGGAAAATAGACAGCTTGGGAGAACGAGGGAGGGAAAAGTCTGCTCCAGGCCATTTGATTTTCATTGTTTCTCTTAGGTCATGTGGGAGTGCAGTAGTCTTGTTTTTATTCTTTTTGTTTCACTTCATCTGTTCTCTCTTTCTTCCCAGCAATTTTCAACATCACAGTTAAAACACCATAGAAACAAAACTGTAACAAGTACAGCAAAATCACCTTTATTTTTTCCATGGATCAGAAACTACACACTGTTCTTTGTCCTGCCTCTTTTATGCCTTTCTAATATGCTTTCTCTGACCTACCCTTCTAAGCCTTTCATAATTATTTTAAAGTAGTCAGTCCTAATCGCTTCATCCCTCTTCAAATCTCATCATACCTATTCTTTAATCTCCTCAGAGAAATACCATGTCTACACACACAGTTATTCTTAAGATAATCATTATGGATATATGGTCTAAATGAGCACATTTATTTATTTGTTCCTTTGGATCCGAGGTTTGATTTCATTATGCCTTACTAATCTAGCTAACTTAACATCTGCGCCCTTAGACATACATCAGCTGCCAGATGCCATAGGAGCATGTGTTGTCATAGATTTCTGCAACAATGCATGCCCTCTTGTGAACAAACAGATGTTTGTCAACAGATTTATAGCCTTTGTTTGAAAAGTTCATCTATTGCTGCCACTTCTTTGTCATTGGGGGATGAAAAGGGACACATTGCCTCTTTTTTTATTTATTTTTACCCTTTAAATATGCTTCAAAATCCATTTTCAATCTTTATCTGTTTCCATCTAAATTATATCTTTAACCGTTATCAAGAGCTTTTATTTTTTATCACTAATAATTTATAGTAATGTTATGCATGCTGTTCAGGCCATTTAGTGAATACACAAATAAGTTGTAGCATTATGGTCACCTGCCTAATAGTGTGTTTGTCCTCCTCACTGCAGTCAAAAAAGCAAAACACAAACTAGGTATCCTATATTTAGACCTATGAATCTATACACATTTTTAATGCTAGCAGTAGATACTGTGCATTTTGTCAAGTTAGGAATTTTAGACCTCCATATATTTGATATGTTTGTCCAAGACATCTCAAAACTCCTATTGGGATAAAGATCTTGCCATTTTGCAAGCAAAATATATGCCTTAAACTCACTGTAATATACTTTAAAGAACTCCTTAACTATGTTTTCCACGTTGCAGTCTGTATTACCCTCCTGGATCCAGCAACAGCCACCAGGGAAGTTCATTTCTGCTCAATTAAAATGACTTTAATAATCTCAAAAGAGACAATTCAATGTAGTTGTAACTCATATTTTACAATTCTTTTCAAAAGGTCATTATAGATAGTGATGGCTATGGGTAATAAGGGTTTTCTGAAGTGGTCAGTCTGACAATAGCAACAAAAGTGACTGACAAGTCTATCGTTCTATGACAGTCTCATGAAAAGGATGTTTAGAAGTGTCTGTAACATTCTTCAATTGATGCAACAGCCGTCTTTGCAAAATCATCTCCAGAGGCTCCACAGCAACCTCCCAGGTCAGAGCCTACCTTCTTTATCAGCTTCTTGATCATTTTTATGCCTCTGGCTCTGCTGCCGCTTCCCTATGATGGCAAAAAAAGATTGCACTTTCCACAGCAGGCTTATAGAAAATGTACATCATCTTACTGCAAATGCTCTAAGACCTATGGTTCCCCAGTCTACTCAGTCCCTTCCTTTATAAACCCATTCAATTAATTACGATATTTTTAAGTTCATTTGTATAAGTAACTCAATTCACTAAACAAAACAGCATTTATAGATCAGCTATACAGACTGATGTTTGATTTTATTTTTGTTAACTACGAGGATTTATATTTATAGCTAAGGGAAATGTGACCTTTAAGATCAAAATATTGAACCTAACCAACACATAAAAACATTTTGATAAAGCTATGTTGGATTAAAGGAAAAGTTTGTTAATACCTGCTTAAAGTTTTTTTTATGAAAACTTCACTTTTAATGTACCTTTTTTTTCAAGCCCCATCAGAATGCACATTGAACATGACTGCATATTATGTAATCTGCTAATAAAATCAACAACTGTTTTTCACAGATGACAGATCTCTGTTACTTGAAGTTTGAGTTGTAGAGGTTAAAAAGGGAAAGCTGAGTTATACTGCTCCCGTGCACTGCTAAGCACCATGTCAGATACACAACCCTGCGGTCTTAGAAACTGTGATCTGTCAGGAAGTCATTGATCCACAAAAGTTACTGTTATAATAAATCAGCCCTAAATCCGGTTAATTGCACTGGAGCAATCCAAGAACATCATTGTTACAATGCTGTCTTTTGTTTTTATTTTTGATGAAAGGAAGTTTTTTGAGGAAAGTGTAAGATATTCATTCCGTAAAATTTAAAAAAAACATTCCACTGGACTTGGTTTCCAAGGTTTGAAGATGTTTCACTTCCCCTCCAGGAAGCTTTCTCAATTAAAATGTCTGGATCCGAAGTGAGCTTGAGGCTTTATATAGACCAGGCCTTGTATTGCTTGGAAACATGACTATGACCTGGATGACTGAGAATCTTCATCAGCAAACTGTAGCTCCACATCGACATGCAAAATACAGGGGGGTTTGGCATGTGCATGTTTGATTACTCAAGTGGGCAAACATAAGTTTCTTTAAAATCATGATTTGGGATATCAGGGTAACCTGGTTACAGTCATTGTGGGCTCATATATGAGGTTTCTTTGGTACTGGAACAAGACAGTATATCTACAGCAGCAGTGGAACCTTCTTTTGGGTCAAACTGTTGAGTCTCATAGATTTGCTCTGTACCAGAAACCTGCGACTGATACTCTCTGGACCTGCAGTCTCGTTCTGGTTCAGTCTCTGAATATTTTTCTTTATTTGATTAAGGTAAAAGATGTGTACATCCTTGACATTTACAAAAAAGTTCCAAGAGTGGTGGTTTCTTGGCTGAAGCAGCTGACAAATGGTTGAGATGTGTTGCAGTGAATGAAGCATGCTTAAAATGACCAGATATTGCTACATTACCAAATTGCTTTTGATGTTGTGCTTGTTGCTTAGAAACAAGCTGGCTGATGACATCACATGCAGTGTTGGTAACTGTTGATGGTAGAATGTATATGGCTGTTAAAATAACACTGGTAAACCTTATTGCTAAACAATGTTGATGAAAATACACTTCTACCGCTTTTGTGTCTGGCCTGCAAAGGAAATATTTCTTGGTAGCATGTACTGAATGACACCATCTTTTCTTCACAAGCATCATTGTTGCTTTTGCTTCTCCTCTTCAAACTGCTTATATGGAAGCCAGGCAGAAGGAGACAATTGAGACGTGATATGATCTTGCTGTCACAACAAAGTGCAACACCTAATAATGCATTCTCAGTAATCTGGCTGGGTCCTTGTTAGCACTTAAAGCTCATCCAATCTTTTTTTAAGGAGCACCTTCCTGTTATGATTGATGGAAGTATATGGTTCAAACCTCATCCTCTCTCTCCTCTTTCCTTCTCTGCATCAAATGCAGCTGTTTTTCAACTCATTTGTGTTTTGGTTTCCTAGTTCTGAACATTTTTAAGCTTTTGAGATAAAAAAAAAATGCTCCCAGTTGTTGATGTCGTTAGCATCATAACTGTTCAAACATTCAAAAAAAGTCTGAATAATTGGAACTGGAGGTTTTATTTGATTGTTGATATTTTTAATAAGGCACAATACTTTACAGGGTCGTAATCAGTCACCATGTCTTACATTATTTGAACCAGTCACTCTACAGGAAATCATCACAGTTTGATAGTTCTCTTCACGCTGTGAAAGGGCTGACACTGAAATGGAAGCTACATTGACCATGTAAAATGAGTTCTTTGAACTATGATCAGCTACGGCTCCTGCAGTGGACACAAATAAGAGGACAGACCTCCTCTTGAGAGGGTGTTGTGTAAGTCATCAGATGAATTATCCTTTGTCTGAGGGACTCAGGTTTTACTTTACTCAGAGACTGCCTTTTTGTTGTTCTTTTTTTCCATTTGGATATCCAATTATCTTTCTTGCCCCATGTGATGCCCCCCCCCCCCTGCATTAAATTAGTAATTTACTCCTAAGCTTCCTGTTAAATTATTTATTAAATATGTGTCACCAAAATTCAGCAATACCATCTTAGTCTTTTGGCAAATTTGAGATTGATATTTTATTTTCAGACAAACAAGTATACATTAAATGACAGAATATGTCCTTGTAACATAATTTAAAAGAAAAACTGTCTGAAAAACGATGTATTGGCAGAAGCAATAAGCTTATAATGCCCAGCCTCCAAAACCAAGTTACCTTGGACTGGAAAAGAAAAAAAAAATGGCAATGCTTCATCCGTATGACTGATGTGCTTACAAAAACAAATAAAAAAACAAACAAAAAGAAGCAAATGCACAACTGTTGTCATGAAATGAAAATGTGATTTAATTCATATTTCAGAAATGTTGCCTTCTAAGGTAAATAGGGTTCATCAGACAAAATTTGCTTTGCAATGACATACAGTTACACCCTTGTTAAGCTGAAAGTTGCAAACTGGAGCCTCTTCCCTTTTCTCGGCACTCTGCAGGGTGTCCTTCAGGTCTCCTTCCAGCATTATGTGTGAGAGCCTGTCCAAAGAGATTTGACAAGGGCCCTGCAAGGAGAAAGAAATAAAACCCAGAGAGATGAGGCAAACATATTAATCTCGTTAAGTTAAACGCCGACCCCCACCACCTCTCTTCGTGCTCCTCCACTCGTCTTCGCTCCCCATTCCCCACACAGATAATGTGCTCTGCTCACAGTGAAAAATCAGCTAATTTCAGACCACTACTCAGTCTGGCTTACAGAGGCTCTTAGGGTGGTGCAGAGCTCTGTGCAGCTCCTCCATTAGTCGCCCCCCACCACTGTCTCCGCCTTTGTCACTGTCGCTGTTTCTGTGTCTGACTGTGTCTCTCTGCAACACACACATTTAATCTTCAGTCACTGTCCCTTTTCCCCCTCTCTACCTCTCTCCGCACACACACACATACGGGAAACAGTGTGCACATTTATCTTAGCCCCTCATCCCCTGTCCAGCTGTGACCTTGAGATGTTTGATGGATGCAGGTCTTTGAGGAAAGTGAGTTTTAATTTCTAGATTGACGTGGGTGAGACGTAGAGATTTTGTTAGTGACAATGAAATGGGGAATTGGGTGAAAGACAAAACATAAAATCCCCAAAAAATGAAAATAAAAGAAAATACGATCAGTAGATGTGGAGGAAAATGGAGAGGCTTCCACGATGTGCAGAGCTGATGGACAATGTTTCCCCCTTGTGGTGTTGGCAAGCAGGTAAGATAGTTTTAGAGTGCATTTTTAAACCCAAACAACACTGATGAGGAAATGGTTGTTTGATTTAGCTGAGTGCTGTGACTCTGCCCCCTGTGGGGAGCGAAAAGGACATAACAATTAAGTTGTATCGTTAAGCTTTGAAGTCACTGTCTGTTTTCCTTCTTGGTATACTTACCATTCAGATTTTCTCTATTCATAATTATATTTAATTCAAAACATACACAGAATGATTTATTATAGAAGGAAAGACTGAAAGGTTGATAAGATTTCTAAATTAAATCCTTACTAGCCTTATTTTATTTAAGCCTTGAGATTATAGTGCAAATGCAAACCTATTAGATTAATGTCTAAACTTAGAGTTTGTTGTATGGAAGATGTGATGTCCTCATTTCTTAAGCTAACACTAGTTCACAACTAAGCATTCTTTATTTCCGAATTATTCTAAATTACTTGCATATATTCAGTCACATATTGAGCTATATAAGTTTATGTTAAATGTTGAGGTAAAAAACGACAGCTCAACATACAACATGAGACCACTTATTAAGCAATAACTACATTGTCCTATAAAATACTGGTACTGGTTTTCACTTTAGTTTATTCCTCTTTATGTTGTTTAAAGCTACAGTGTGTAACTTTTAGCGACATCTAGCGGTCAGACTGCAGACCGCAGCAACATGAACATCTCCCCCCCACCGCTTCTCCCCCCCAACAGTACGGCGAGCGTTACGGGACAAAATGTCTTCCACGACGTCTGCATCACCTACCTTCTCAAGTGATGGGGTTTGTTTACATAGATAATTTTACAGCTAGTATTTCATTAGTCTGTGTAGGGTATAGATTTCATGTAGACTTAAGATAATAAATATACCCGTTATTAATGTAATTATATGTAATTATAAATAACGAATTCTAAGGCAACGCAAATATTAAGGTTTAGAGGCTGAGCTCGTAGATGATGATAAATAACATAGTGATGTATAATATATTACATTTCTGACTGTATATCCCTGTAATTATTACACACTGTATCTTTAAAGTGTCATAAGCTAAAAATGATTTTATTTTTCCTAAGTTTTACAAGTTTGTATAACATGTATTTCCTCATATTCTCCTCTGATCACCATTGGTAAATACAGCAAATATCAATTCTAAATGTATATTTATTAATTTCTTATATGTATATTGTGCTAGAATCATTACTGTGATATTTAACCAATGTTGCACATCGCAGTTTAAATAAGTATTTTTATTTCATAATATTAGACGACTGCATAGCATGACTTTAACAAAGTTTACAAGCTGGAACCAAAGTATATGGTGTAGAAATCTTGTTTCAAACATTGCTTCACCCTAGGATAAGTTTAAATATTAAAATATTTTCCTCTACCATTCCAAGAAAGAATAAGATATCTTACAGATCTGAGTTCTTTTTCCTCTTTTTTATTCTCTCATTAGCATAAAGAGTCACATTTTATATGTAATCATAGCCAGATACTGAAATAGAAAATGTCTTTTTGAGTCTTACTTGAGTCACTATCTCTTGCACTCAATACTTTTTAGTTGCATAGCATCTCCACTGAGGAATGAGATTATTTCTTTAGCTTAAGTGACCACTGAAAGGCCCACATCACTGTCATATCCGGACACATTTCCCTTTTACATTTCCAGGATCCTCTTCCTTTTGCAGAGCAATGGAGGTCAGTCCACTAATGCTGACCAATGCTTTTTAGAAGTGAAAGTGGTCCTCTCTTTCATTTCTGCATGTTAAAAATCCAAAGTCTACTTCTCTAAATCTGTCTGTCCATCAGCCTGTCCGTCTGTATTAAAACAGAAAGAGAAATGAAGAGAGGCACACACAGACAAATGCACAAGATGCCAGAGGTCTTACGCTGCAGCATATCTTTACTTAGATCTACTAAAAGGCTTAATAGTATGACAAAGATGCACAAATAGATAACAGAAAACTTTCATAAAATAATTTCTTAAATAAAACTTTATGCAGTAGTGCAACATGCATTAAAAACTACGGAGAAATTCCAACTAAATTGACCAACAGATGGAAAGCAGGCATGTACTGTATAAGCTAAATCCAGTGTCCCTTGACCACAAACAGTTGCTTGTACAAAGCGTGTGCATGTGTTTTTTTTTTCCCAAATGTCCAAGCATATGGCTACCCTGCAGCTACAGATATGCCATTAATGGTTCTCTGCCCCAAAAGCTTAAATTGTAAGTTGGTAGAACTGGCTGACGTTCCTATGTGGTACTACCCGTCTCCACCATTACAACACTGGTTTTAAGGTCATGATAACACTATACTCTGAATGACAGAGATAATTCCTTAAATGTGCTAGAGAGATGTGGGGAGATTATCTCTCTGCAGATATCTCTGCACCGCTCTGACTTTGTCCCAGCGCTCACTTTCTAGTGGCAGCCTGATGTGCAGGTTCATGTAGTCAAAAGCTTAAGTTTATTCATAGTAGGACTTTTCATACAAGAGCACTAAACCTCTAATTCTGAAAACATCAGCACACTGTATATATGATTTAATAACATGCTCTCAATTGACCTTAAGCAAGGATAAATTCAGCTTTATTATATTAAAACTGCTTTTAAATAAAACCGTTGTCCTTCATCGCTATTATCAAGAGGAAAATAATTGCAGACATTAAAAAAAAATTCATAAAATACTCTGAAATTCAAATGCCTTTACATCCCTATTGAAAAACCAGGTTTTTGTGAAGAAAATAGAGCACCATGAAACAGTGTGTAATTTAAAGAATGATGTAAAAGTTATAGTGTATAATTCAAATAAACATCAAATAAAGCCATTGGTACATAAAAGGAATTAAAAATAAACCAATAATCTGGTGGTATAAGTTTGCATACCATTAAAGTAACTCTTTGATAAAGCTGTTTCTTTGTTTGGTAACGAATGCCCACTCGACCATGCAGTGTAAGTAGTTGTATGAGAAAGCAAAGGCATATCTTTTCTACAATCCTCTTATGTAAGCCTGTAAACCGTCTGCTGAAATTAATTCTGTAATCCAGCTTGGCCATTGCAACTCATTATTTCTTTTTATCTGAATGTATGTTTTGCCTCAAGGAGTTGCTGAAAAAGAGGACGGCTGACCTGAATCTAATTTCATGCAATTCAATGAAAACCCTACAGTAGATCCCACAAATCTGACCCCACTGTAGAATAGTAAGTGCAGATCATCACCACCACTGTGTTTTACTGTGGTCGCTGTTTTGGTTTGTTGATGTTCAGTGTGGATTTTCAGCAATCTCAACTTTTTGAATACTGACACAACGTTCCAGTGCAGTTAAATCAGAACATTTACCAACTACAGCTGGAATTTTACCAGGTTCATTTTTGGTTAATTAGTTAGACAAAAAAATATTGCTTAAAATGTGTATGTTTCTGTGTGTGCTCCTGTTGGGGCGGTTGTTAGGACCGTATTTCCGACCATACCCAGGCTTTTAGCAAGAAATACGTACGGCCGTACATTGTATGGTACGCCCTGTTTTCACACTTGAAACTTCCATTAAAATGTCCAAAATTTCAGATGCTGGAGTTGGGAAAATTGAATTTGCTGCTCGACACACTACCTCAGCCAATCAGAGTAGCTGATCTGGGACCTGACAGGGAGACGGAGAGCGCTGCTCATGCAGACCGCTATGATCACTCCATTAAAACTGTTTAATAATTTTATTAATTAATTTTGCCTGCCGGCAAAATATGTTTGATTTTATTATTCTGGTGCCTGCAGTTTGTACCAGATACCTAAAAAATGCTAACATCTACTTCCAGTCACCACGAACAGTAGAGGAAACCCTTCCAAGAGGCAACGGCAGTTGCTGCTGCACATTCCCAGTGAAAGCGCACTTCCGACAGCTAAATAACATTTTAAGGCAGGATCGTAATCTAGATGAACTGAGTGCACAGACAATGTTTTAAGGTGGATTTTCTCACATAAAAACATATTAAAACTACATTTTACAAGCTAATAGAAGGAAATATAGCGAAGCTGCTCTCTGCCGTTTAACATACAATAGGAGCTTTTTTTACTGCTCAAATCACAGTGTGAACATAGAATTACACTTTCTGATTGTTTGAATTAACTACGAAACATAATATTGCACCTAAGAAGGATCTCCTGTCTTCCTTATGATATTTCAAACTCTAGTCAAGCACACATACCTCCCATAATCAGGACAAAAGTAGTGTATTAACAAAGTCAAAAAGTTAGCTGCATTCCACCTCAAAATCCAGCCAATAGATTTTCTGAGAATCTAAATATCAAAATTCTCTTATGCCACGCAAAACTTAAAGATGTGATACACAAAGGTGTATACCCTATTAAAAATTCATAGCTAAAAGACTGATCATGCCAGCAATGTGAGGACCATGTTTTTTGTTGTCTTCTTGCTTTTGCAAACAGTTAGGAAAGGCTAGGGTGTGAATCGAGTTTAGGAATATGCTAGTATTAGGGCATAGAAATGGTTAAAACTGAGTGAAACTCCATTGAAATCAACACATAGTCCTCACTACATATAATCATAATATGTGTATATATGTATTCTTAAACATTTATTTGTTTTCTAATTGAAATGCACAGGACACAGTAGAGAAAAATGGCTAATTGAGCATCATCTCATTTTTTTATGTCCTTTCCAAAATGTTTTTTACTTTATGTTATGAGCTGTTGTTTTTAATTTAGGGGGTCAAAATATGAGAAGGGTCACTTTTGAGATATGCTTTTTATCCATAAATTACAAAATATAACAACCGAACCGATGGATGAATTAGTGTGGAACCAAGAGTAGAGACAGACTAAATACACATGTTTGAATTTGTTTTTTTTCTGGTAGATATTATTGGACAAAAATCCTCAGTGAGATTAAATCAAACATTTTCTCAATCCTAAACACTTTTTTGTTGATTAAGGTTCAGGTCAAAAAGCATTGAAATGTGCCCAAGCCTGAAGAGATGAACACTACAAGGCCTCTGATGGTCTAGCAGAAATCACAGGGGGTCATGACACGCTTTAGCTAAGAGAGAGGCAAGAACCCTTTCAAGAACAAGTACAGGAGAATAATTGGAGTACAAGTGCTAGACTCACATTACCAGATCATGAGGGTAAGTGCTTTGGAGTTTGTGTGTGGTTCTGTATAGGTGTGTATTTGTGTGTTTGAGAGAGAGAGCATGTAGAAAGAGAGGAAAGACAAGAACAGAGACAGATGAATAGACAGACACTTGAAGATGGAGCCAGGAACACAGCACAAGATCACCCTGGAGGTTGGTGGGATACCTTGGGAGGTCAGAGAAACATGACCTAAAACCAATGTTTTACAACAGCACAGAGAGTGATGGAGCCTCTTGTGATTTGTCAGGGGTTAAGAACCAGCTAACCGCCTTAATGGTAGTGTCATCTACGCCATTTGTCCCAGGTGAATGAAAATAGTTTTGTTGTGACAATTACTATGGTCATATTATGGTATCTGTCCATACATTATTTTTCTAAAAAAAAATCAATTCCTGAAGAGATGGGATGAAAGTAAATATTATCTATCCATATAATCCAAGACAGGCTCTGTGCTTTTTACTAGAGAGTACTGAAGAAGGTAAAATGGAAAGAAGGATATTGTAAGCCCTAAACAAATAGAAAATACTTGAAAAAAAGAGAAAAGGCAATGACTTTTTTTGATTTATTTTCACAAACAATAACACATCAAACATTGACAATAGGATTAACCAAAGAAGAATAAAACCTGAAGGAATCCTTCAAGTAAACAATAAAGCCTGTCAGACTGCATTGCAAAAATCTGGATGCTTACTTATTTGTTGTGATTCAAATTTTATGGAAACATCTAATTTATTTGTAGCACCTCAGCATGATTACTAACCAGCCACTAAGAAGTAGAAGGATAGAAGGATTTGATGACCAGGATTTTTGTGGGAAGCAGGTGTACAGTTGACTCTGTCCTTATCAGCAAGGGAACCAAATGGACTGCTGTTGAGTACAAACCAAGTTAAGTCATAATTATTATATACTGTGATGTTTAAGATTTTATCTCTGCACTCTAAAAGGAGGTGACCTTTCATCTGCTCTTATTTAAATCCATGGTAAAACATGTGATGTATTGATTAAGGTAAACCTTTTAAGTGTCAAATATGTTGTGTTGATGTAGTTACACCAATCTAATATTGTATGCAATTTAAACTCAATTTATGTTCATCAGTTTTAAATAATATTCAGTTTATAGCAACATCATTAAAATGGCTTAATAATTTGTTCTTTCTTCACATCAAAATCAAGTTGTCTCCCTGCTCACTTAACATGCCTCAACAAGTTTAGACAGTTAAGACAGTTTGTTAGAGGACTGCTAAGCTGGAACAATAAATATAATACATTATTTCATCAAGAAATACATTATAATAAATTGGGCTCATTTTTAAATTGTGAAAATCCCATTAGTCTCATGTACAGAGGTTAGCTACACCTGTTAACAGTTTATTAGTATCAGTAAGCTTGTACTGCCAGAGGCCACTTAAGTCATATTTAGCAGTGTAAGTTGGCCATTCTACTATTAATGTTGCAACAATTATATGTGGAAGAGACGTGTCTCCTCCATGTTTGCAAGCTATCAAGCTGGATCCCCAACATAAAGAAATACAACTTCAACTTGGTCTGTTTTTCTCTTGCTCCCCATCATGCATGGCAGCTGAAAACTTGGACAAGATAACGTCAGTCCCTCTCACATCCCACTATGTCTAGCTTTTACTAAAATATAAAACTTTTTTGTTTACATATCTTTTTCACAAACACAGTTTTCTGGGGAGGCACCATTTTGTCCAGCTGTGCCAAGAAACAGCATCCCACAAAATGACTCAGGTTTTAACATCTGATATTGAAGAAAAAAAAATAAATAAATAAATATATATATATATATTTCATACTGTCTCTTATATTATCCGAGTGACAGCGCAATCTGTTTGTATTGCTTATAATAGCAAGATATTAAAAAGTGTGATATTAAGGGTCAATCAGGAGCGGACTTTTGCCAGGACTTAGCCTTGATCAGCTGTATCTGATTACTGGTAGTGATGTGATGAAGGACAGGACAGGTCCAGTCAACAGGTAACTGCAGTAAGCTGGGCTGTTTTCTGAACACTTTTAGCTACAAGTTGGATAAACGAACTGAAGTGCTTGATAAATCTGATAAAAACATCAGTAAGAACATTTTGCTTGATGTTCTACTGTAAAATGAGTTTGTAAAGTATTTGTATTAGGATAACCATGTTGTGATTTGCACTAAGAGGAGAATTCTCTGTTAATCGACAGGAGACCTATGCTTCTGTTTTCTTAATATTTCAATAACAAGATTCGTGTTGCTTTTTACATGTCATTTGTAAAAAGATGAATGAAAACAAATCTTAATCGAATGGATACATTTTCACCAATCCTTTGTCCTTCATGTGGATAGTTTTGTTGTTCCATAGTAGGCAACAATTTTTTGTAAAAAAAAAAATTTTTATAGTCTTTTTGTGTTTTATTTCTTGCCCATTTCATCCAAACTTGCTTTTGTTCCTTTATTATACTCAGAGGTAGATGGGAATAAGTTAGTCATAAGATATGTTTTCTATGAATTACTTTGATTACTATTGTAATACAACTTGACATTAGCATTTTTCCTGGTCATAAAGACAGCGTTAAAGCTTAGGTTAAGGTGTAAGATGGGATGAATATCATCATGATTCTGTCAGTGTCACATTAATGTATAGTGAGACTTTGTTAATGCAAACATGCTGTTATTTTATTAGTGTCTTGCTAAGTAGGTTCATGTCTTAAAATAATAGGATGGGTTATATTATAGGTTACACTGTTTGTTGCTGTTTTTATAAAAAAAAATTATATATAAAATATGAAATAAATGCTTTATATATATATATATATATATATATATATATATATATATATATATATATATATATATATATATATATATATATATATATATATATATATATATATATATATATATATATAAACAAACTCATATGAAGATATTAAATAGGAGATAGAGGAGTTCATAACTCTAAGAAATTCTTTAAAAAAAATCCATAATGCATTGTCAGAATAGCTTTTTTGAGTAATCTACTTACCAGCTTACGTTTATAATTATGGTAATTAAGTTCCTAGCACCTAGAATTAATTTTGAATAATGTGGAAAATTAATATGAGCATTCAGTTTAAAGAAGAAATGTGTTTATGCTACCAATTAATAAATTGTGATTAAAAATACCTCTGGTCATAGAGGAAAAGCTAATTTATCTCACCTAATTTAATTTGTTGGATGATGATAATTTAATTGGAAGATATAACTTAAAAAAAGACTGATGCAAACTGTTGCATTTATTTTTTCCTGGATCCAAAGCATTTATTTTTGGTGTGTGTAGAGTTTGATCTTGAGTTGAGCATGTTTTTTACTAATATCCACCCATCTTGAATGTATCAGCAGGCTTCATGTCTGAAATGATGATAACAAAACCTTACTGTAATGGTTGGAGAGGTGGGTGCATTTACTGTGATTTATTGTTTTCTGGTACAACTTTGCCAATGTCCGCTTATTCCCTATTGAACTCATATTCCTTCCTTATAGAATTAGTGTTATTATGATAATACAACTATTCCTCTACAAGTCAAACACCCTTCTATTTTCTAAGGAGACGAAGGCCTAAGGTTGACAAGGAGGTACTATAGCTTGTAGAGACCTTTTAACACAAGACGGAATTCGAAGGCAAAAAGTAAAACAGAGAGGTCAACTATAATAAGGGTGCCATGATGAGATTTTTTACTGCAATAGTGATGCAGATCAGTGATATAAGTGCAAAATTGATTTGTGTATGAAATATCCTATATATATTTATTATTTTCAGCCACCTTGCACCTTATTCATTTTGCTGTTATGAAAAGGATATAATATGAATTCCAGGTGTTATGGGGTACAATAAAACTCCTGATTAAAATATATTATACATTTTTATATTATGTTCCAAAATATAGATTTTTATGCCATTCGATTGGAGATGTGCCATATTTTTAAATATGTGTTGACTGTGTTGTGTGAAAGATGAATACCTTACATTAGCAATACATAGGTGGCATACACCCTAAACATAAACTTTAATATTCAGTTTAACCATTTCCACTTAAATCACCAGTTCTAATTGCTCTGTCAAATACTGGATTCATCTGTTTGTTATTTTATTCACATTAGTGTTGATCGTACATGAATGTCATATTCCTTTATTTGTCTGAGCTCTTTGAATGTCCATCATAGTCTCTAAACAGTTGTTTTTCGAGATGCCACTGAAGCAAATTCAGTTTGAAGTGAATTGAGAGAGACAGAGATAGAAAGAGACAGAGACATGGAGATATTGATGGATTGTTCCAGCAACTGCATTGCCTCTTCCACTTTCTCTCTCTCTGCATATTAAGCTTCACCAACTGTCAGTTTCAGAGAAGGTTTGCCATAATAGCAATCACTCTGCACTTAACACTGTTAAAACTAAACGAAAAAACATGTGAAGTTATATTGTCTTTCTTTTCTTAGCGGCTGTCTTTCTAACTTATTTCCCAAAGTTCTCACAAGCTTCAGTCCTTTTCTATATCAGTCATTGTTTGCTCATTTCTTTACAGGATTATGCCACTAGCTCTTTAGAAATAGGCCATCACATTATTGTTTGAAAGATCATAGGTTAGATGTACTGTTTGAAATAACTATAGCAGTATTTCCCTTGACAGTTGATTAAAAATTAATCCGTTTTCTGATCTACATTAGACAAATAACATTTTAGGAGCGCCACATTTGTGTTCCCTCTGTGCTTTGATAAAAGATAGTCTATACTTGAGATGATTAAAGACTAAAAGACCAATGAATATGCATTAATTAGCTATAGCTGCTTTTAGCTGCTATCTTTTTTGAAAGCACTTCTATTAAGGTAAAACACTAATGGACTGAATAGAATTCAGTAAAAAAGATTCTTTAAATAATGTGCTTTAGAGATATGTTTTGAATACACTTTTGCTCTTTGATTAGCATGAAACAGTTTTCATAATTTACAACTTTTGAATAAGTGAAATTGTACCACAAGATAACAAAGATTTCTCATCCAAATCTACTGAGGTGTTATATCTGCATATGTGCTGAGTAATTTGAGATGATCATTTTTTTCCTGTTTTTCTTTTCTTGCAGCTGGTCTGGCCAGACAGTCATAATAGTTTCTTTGAGTATCTGCTGTGCACCCCACAGAGAGACAGCCACCGTGTTTTTTTCCACTAAGCAAGCTTAGCTCTTCAGCTAAAAATCCTTCCTCAAAGAGAGGAATGAGATCAGAGTCAACATTTCACTTGTTTTTGAGATGGAATGATCTGAAAGTTGCTTGAAGGGTTGCAAGTTAAGTAAAATTTTGGTGCATTGGACTAAAAAACTGTTAATTCTTAAAAGTTTGCTATATTTTCTTCAACTTCTTGGGTCAAGATACAGTCTACTGTATGCCTTCTTCTGATTTGAGTGGTGATTAAGTTGATGACAAGTGAACAGCCAACGCAGGGATATCTTAGTCTGAATTAGCTGTTTCTACTGTTTTTAAAATGCAATCTATAGAAAAACCCTTTGTCCCTCTCTCTCGAATGCTTGTGAGGGAGTTTAGTCATATTGAGCTGCTCTGCTCATACACTGTGTTATCAGATATTAGAATACGTGTGTGGGGGTGTGTGGGTGGGTGTCATGATCATACATACCTTCACCAAAGAGACCCAAATGTGGTTCCAAGAATAAATGTTGTTTGACCTTTTCTTAAAAAAAGGAAATCAAAGAAATAATTCATGAAACTCGTTATATTGCACTGTTTGGAAGTAGATTTCATAAATCCCATCATTAATCCCAAATATCATCTTAAGAAAAAGATTTCATTGTCACTTGAAGCATTGTGAATACTTGAGTGGTTTGTCATTTTGAGACATTGTAAACCCCTTTTTGCTCAAAAGTCCAGATAAGTGAGATTCCATAGTGAAACAGAGAAAGGCATACGTCTCATGGACATACGTACTCATATTAAGCTTGTCTGAGGCCGAGGCAACCTGTCAGATCAGGTCACTTTAATTGATTTATCTGCTTGGCACAGCTGTGCGGCAGAACAATCTATCTTGTTTTAGAATGCAATTTAACCAGTTGCAGCACAACAAGTCCATGACAGATATTCAATACTAAACCATATATATATATATATATATATATATATATATATATATATATATATATATATATATATATATATATATATATATATATATATATATATATATATATATATATATATATATATATATATATATTTGCGTATAAAAACATAGATTTATACAGTATAGCAGTAGAACTCAGTTCAATTTTTTTAATTAAGTTAATTACAGTGTCTGTATTTAATCAATCCAATATTAATGGAAACCCATATCTACAAAATACAAATAAAAGCTTTTCAATTCAAAAACCTTTTTGAATTGAAAAGCTCCCGGCTTATTGAATAAATATTAAACAAAGTGAATATTCACTGTTTGCGCAAGTTGAGGTTCAAATACTACAAAGTCACTTACGTAGACAGTGTTACATCTACGAATGTTATGTGTGGTCTCCTGGAACCTATTGCTAAGGAGTTCAGAGTGACTGACAGTCATCCAGGAATTCACAGAAACATAGTTACATTTTAACTTCCGTTGCAGGGACATTTTTTTTTTTTTGCGCTGGTCTACCCCAAGTGGACCAACAGGTGTATTACTGCTTGTGCATTAGTTTAATATGTGTTAAAAAAAGATAATATGAAAATGAACACTGCTGGCCATTTTATGTTGTCAAGCCTACAACCTTGTTCTTATTTCCTGCTATAGTTCTGGCATAGCTTGGAGGTATGTTTTTGGTTGTTATATTGTTGTAAAATAAATCCTTGACCTACTATGCACATACTGGAAGGCATTTCTTAGCACTGCAGAATGCTGTCATAGCTGTTTTGGTTCAGGGTACCTCTTACTTTATACAAGTCACCCATCTTGGATCCTGCAAAACAACCCCATTAAGAATAATCAGTCCATAGGACTTTCTTTCAATCTTCTGTTTGCCAATGCTGGTGTTTGATGACCCAGGCCAGCCTGTGTTTTTTTTAATTATTATTCTGGTCTGGGCAATGGCTTTCCTGCTTCACCTCTTTACCGTTTCAATCAAGATTTGCCTACTAAGAATACTATTGAGCTGTGCTTGAAACTTTTGTCTTGTTAACTTCCTATCATGCAAGCTGTTAACTCAGAAACATGTCCGACTCAGATGCGGATTTGAGTCTGTCAGATAACTTTCTGTCAGAATTTATCAGAGTAGCGACAACTTTAAAGGCTTGATTGCTGCACAACAGTTTTTAAGCGGTTTTGTGGTTCCCTATGAAGGCTGTGTTATATGATTCTAAAATGTGGATTGTTTTTTCGCCTTTGGATGATAACAACCAGTTTAGGTCTTCCTTTGTACTTTTTGAGCTATCGATTGGACCTAAACAACCCAAATATTCATACATGCCTGGAAGGTGGTTTGTCTTGTGCTGCCCTGTGATGAACTGGCGACCTGTCTAGATTGTACACGTATACTCCTCACTTAACTAAGTCATAAATTACAAAAATAATTTATGGTTTTGGATTAGAGGGGGGAAACTGGAATACCCAGAGAAACAACCGGAACTTAAATCTGACCCTCTTGCTGTCAGGAAACAATGCTAACAATTCCTCCACTACTCTATGTAACCTATTTTAAATATTGTTTCCCCAGTTTAAAATAACACCCTGGCTTTAAAAACATAAATAAATACTGTTATGTTGTATCTTTGTTATAGTTTATTATATTAAAATAAAAAATAACCACATTATTAGTCTAATGATTTCAAACACTGCGTAGTAATGAATAATTATCAATTATGTTATATTAATCAATCAATTACTAAACAAGCTTATATGTTTTATGGGTTAAAAAAGAAAAATATTTCAGCCTAGAAAAAAAACTTACACGGAGAAACAGCAGTTAGAAAGTTTTATTGACATAAAAAAATGTATGTTTTTCTTGCACAGACGACATTGGGGCTGAACACTGAACGCAGTTGATCTATGTGAGCTGGTAGATCTATGTTCGTTAGAGATGTCTTTCCCCCTTGAGTCTGACACTGATGGTGGAATGGAGGCTGAAGAATGAGAAGATCCATAGAGGGAAGTGAAATTAGGGTGGTGAAGGGACAGTAGAGAGCTGCAGTTCGTCTGGAAAGCGAAAGCATCCTTGGATTTTAAAAGCAGAGTGTTGAACAATGACTGTTTGAGCTGAGGGTTTTGAGCTGCACCAGTAGGCTGGAGCAGGGGCACACAAGCAAGCAACTAGTAATTTAATTTACACAGAGGCTTCTTTTCAATTAATAAATATCTGTAAAACAGAATTTTAGCATTTCAGAGGTATTTCTAAATGCAAAGGCGTACATTTCTATAAGAGACAGTTTTAATTAGCGTCCAGCTTATTTTCCCCCAGCTTTGCGTGTTTCAGGGGCTTTCTTTGTTTCTTTGTTCCTACTACATGATAGATAAGATTGTGGCTTTTTCTCCCTCTGGGAATTCTTGATTCACTTGAAGACAGCCAGAACAGACACGTCCAGCAGTGGAGGGGCACAGCATGTCTGTGCAAACTAAACAGACTCTGCAGAAGTCATCCTTGCTTAAGATGATCAAACTGCTCAGAAAGTGTAACAATGACTGAACACAACATATGCTGTATATACAAATGAATCACTATGTTTTAATAAAAAGCTCTATGACAACTGTAGATGTTTTAAAGGCAGCTGTTTTTGATGTTGCTTCAGCGTGTTTTGCTATTTGAATGTAATCATGCAAAAACAAGAAAGCTTCAGCTGGGTTAAAGAATTGCCATAATAAACTCTGAAAAACATTGCTTTGACTGCAAGTGTGCAGTCAGCAATGCACTGCATATGCACAGAGTAACGGCATTCTCGTGCTCTGCCTGTGGAAAAAAAGATTAAATAAGAGCTACAACTTGAAAAACAGCTTCAAGAAATCAGCCCTCATGTAGCAATAAATTGCAGTGGCTCACAAAACAAAATGAAAAAAAAAAAAGATGCATTTAAAATACCCCATCTTGTTTGTCTGGCTGAGCGGCCTTAATTTGGTTGTATTGCAGTTATGCCTCATGGTTGATACTGAGCAAGATGAATCATTGTAAAATATGAGCCAGATCAGCCACTTGTTTCCTGGAGGTAAAAGCTTGTAAGACCACTGGTAAATACACCCAGAAGAGATCATATCCTCTGAGATAAAGATGAGTAAAACAAGGCATACTTGGGGGAATAAAGATGTAGCCCATTTCTCTCAGCTATGCTAGTACTGTATGTATGTTTTTAAAGATCACATTTTCTCTTGTCATGTTCATATAGTAGAACATGTAACCAATTTTGGTACCATGCATTTTACTGTACTGTAATATATAGCCATCTAGATCATCTAAAAGTGGCTTCTCATCCACAGTTTTTTAAATCACAGCAAGATCTTTGCAGATGTAGGGAATTTAAGAAGCCAGCTAATATCCTCCCAACAATCTGCAGGACTCTGATAATGGGTTTTAAGATCTTTCATCTTGACATAAGCTGGCATATGCTGAGTGGCTCCACATGTTTTTTTTTTTTTTTTTTTTGTAAATGCAACAACAACAAAACAGGGCCAAATACATGTAAGGTAATCACTTCAAAGACCTCTAAGCTTGACTCCACTGTTAGATCCTGTTTTCTTTCTAATCAGCCACTGACCGTGTGGGCATTACATGCATCTGAAATTATGTTTGGGAAAGCAAATTGGGTCTTAGCTTGGGAGAATGTTGCAGGAAAAAAAGCTTTGTGAAATAAGACCTAAATTAGTCCAACCTTTGATGGCTTTCTTTTGAATAACCAACTAAATGCTGGCAAAAGTAAAGATGGAAATAAAAGCCAGTAGATTAGCCTTTTTTTTCTTTTTTTACACAGCGTACCTTTATTGTTATGTGGTGTCCTTTGTCTTTTTTTTTCTTTTTTTCTTTAATCTTTTATAATATATAAGAATATATTAGAATTAATTGTTCTCTATGGATCTAAACACCTGAGTGAAGTAAATTCTCCCACCCTCCTCCAGCAATAGCTGTATAGATTTTGATTTAGCTGCTACCAGGCAGCAAAACAGTGAGTAGAACCAATCAAAGACGTTAAAACATCCAGAGCCTAAAAACAAGGCTTTTCCTTCCTGAAACTTGATGAGGTTCACATGAACAAAATGAGGGGTAAACGTCAGAAACTGGGACAGGGCATGAACCTCCCCCTGTTGAGTAATGAAATTAAGTGACAGCTCTGGAGCGAGGAAGGGATGCTGAGAAAGAAAGCACAGCAGAAAAGGACTGGGGTGTTGAGGGTGGGGAGGCGGGGGCGATTGGGGGTGGGGGGATTTTGTCCAGCCAGGAAATTGAAGCCATCACAAGCAAATTGAGTTCAGGTCCTTTTGGTGGGCAGGAGCAGACCAATCAATTTGGCCTACTACTCAGTGCCTGACAGGCTCACAGAAGGACACCTTGGCATCCAATAATAGGAGGACAGTAAACAACTGAATCCCTGCCTCAGTTAGTCTCAGATACAGTATAATCTAGCCATTCATACTTATTTCTCCTCCAGCCAGCCAAATATCTAACAGCGGCTTCATAGTTCGCACACTCTGCAGCAGCAGCCTTTGAATTTTATACATTGCTTTGCTTTGTTTAGATACCTGTTAATGGTCGGCAAGTTAAAAAGCCATTTTGTCTCATCTATCAAGTGAACAAGTTCTCTCTTAGATGAAAAGATGGATATATTACTATTTTCACAACTCCCTTTAGCAAACATACAAAGGGGGAATTAAAAGCAAAATATTACCTTTGTAAGTAAATAAAACCAATCAAATCTCTTACGGTAGGAACCACATCTTAATGAGACTTGCATGGCCTTTCACTTTTACTAATCTTTGGACAGTGACACAACTTTCTCGCTAATTATTTCGATTACACAGCAGGAACACACCACATCACAGCACTGAGACAACAGTCGACGAGGGGTGGAATCATATAACCCCAAAGGCCTAATTATCTCTGTTGGTTCCCAATTAATCTATTACGTTGTTTTGGCTCAGCTGCAAGACTTGGGGCGCTAATTTCTATACCAATACGTTGCACAATAAGACAGCCATCAGAGGAGCTTTTGTTGTGTAGCAGTTCTCATTTAATGCTGGAATCTCATACCTTTTGTCATAACTTAAAATACAAATCCAGATAGAAATGATGATTCAGTTCCTATCCTTTAAACTGAATGCATTTATGCTCAGTTTTCTTTCATTTAATTTGAAGCTGTACATATTTCGGCAGAAAGTACTGCTGCAGACCCTTTTATCCTGACTGCAAAAACCTGTTGTAGCTATGCGCCCTCTCAGCTTGCTGCCACTATTGCCTTACTGTGATGAAGCTGAAATGCTTACCGTATGTAAAAAACTGCTCTGATGTTATTGATAACTCTCAGTGTAGTCAATAATAATTTAGCTGATAAGCAATAGAACTTATGTGTGAGGTTAAGCAAAGCCTTCCGGCACATAATGGTTTATGAGATTCATAGTGATACAGGCTGTAGTAGCCATTAATTCTGTTTACGTGCCACTAGTGAGCCATCGCTGTTTGTTTTATGAATGACTGTTTGAATGCTTCAGTCATCTTTTCAATCTTCTATTACAATTTGACACTTTTGAACTCCGTTCTACCTGTCGTCACCTTTTTTCTGACACTTTTCTCTATATTGTCTGTCTTTTAAAGTTGGTAATAGAAAATGGTAAAATGGACAACCAATATAAAATGTATCTCACTATAGTGCTATGCAAATCTAGAATTATGTTGGTTTTTGAGAAAGCCCCATGTGAGTACATGCCATTTAGTGTTCTTAAGGGAATACATGTACCCATCATAAAAAAATATGGAACTGTTTGTTGTGCAGCTCATGTAACTTGCAGACATCCCTGTTTTCTCTCTCTAGAGATTTATTTTACTAGATGTATAATAAGTTATTGCTCCGGGATATTCTTGAAGAGCAAACATTATTTTGAGTGTCAACCCCTGGCATGAGAAACATGTTTTCGTGCCAGATTTAAATATTTGCGAGGAAGGAATGACAGCTTTATATTATGGGAATGTGTGGCAAGCCTGAAGCTCTCAACAGACATGCATCTGTTTTACTCTGATTGTAGGATTTGGTTTAAGTGACATGGTTTAAATGTGTCCCTATTTCCTCCTAATAAAGCGAAATGAATGAACATTTACACACATGGTTGGTCTAAAAATGTTTCAGTTGTTATGCGTGATTTATTCTATGCTGGCAGATTTTTTTTTAGGATTGCAACTCCTGCTTAAATATATGACACAACCCTTTGTTAGATTCCCTTCTTTCATGTGCATTATTGTATTTTATATTAAAACTTTGATAACTTATTAAAATCCTACTCAGGTCTAAATAATATGTCCCATTGAAAGACATGACTCAAAGTTGAGTTATATTTTATTTTAAGTCTTAAATCAAGTTAAAAATAAACGTAACTAAGCTCTCCTCATAATGCATTCTCTTTGTGAATTTGCAAGTCACCACCAGGGAGACTGACAAGAAGGCTCTTCCTGTCTTACTGACATGTTGACAACTAGCTGTTGATGGCCACAGAGAAAAAACAAGGCTTCTCACTGATGATTTGTCACACTCATTCTTAAAGCTAGACTGAAACCCCATATTACTGTTGTTGTGCATTGATTCAACGTGGCTTCAGTCGCCTTTATCATAAGATCATTAGTATTATCATGGTTCAACCACTAAGCCACAATTAGCTATCATTACTGTGATTTTTGCAAAATAATTTTGGAATGACACAATGAAACAGATCTGCAAATCATTTTTTCTTTTAACTATTCACAGCTGTGGCATACACATAAACCTATCATCACAATAAATGACTGCTTAGTCAGTCAAATAGAAGCTGAAGAAAACAAGCAGTTAAACAGAAGATGAGAATATCCTCAACCATACACTGCATACACAGCCTTTCCCTATTTTTATAAAGGAAACCAGGGCTTTGTCCGTTATTGCAAATCATTATGCTTTTGATTACCAAAGCAAATGGCAAAATGAAATGACAGAGCATAAAAGAGAGTTAAAAAAAAAGTCTTAATGAGTTGCAATCACCAATACAGAGAACCCAAAAATATCCATGGTTATGTATTCAAAGTCGTTGTTGTTTATCTAACATCTATAGATGCATAAAAGATGTACTGTATCATTGCCTTTTCTTTTGTGCAATGCTCAATTAGACTTTTCTGTGAGGCTCAGGTCAACTCTCGCAATGCATTTGGAATAATTAAGAAAGTATGCAGTACGTGTGAAAGCATATCAACTGTTCATCTTAGATCTAAGCTACATAAAACACATTTTCTTAATTAGCCAAGTGCTATGGAGAGACAAGACACATACCGTTATACTGATAACCCAGAGTCTTCTTGACCTCAGAAAGGAAGCAACAATAAAAAGAAGATGAGAGTATTACAGCACAGAGTCAGAAATGATCCTGCTTTTTGACTATTTCTGAATTGCTAGATGAAGAAATTACTGTTTTAGATGAAAAACCTTATATTCACATTCACTAAGAAATTTCCTTTAAACCAAACATGCCCTACAAGAATAATTTCCTCATTTGTTTAATCAACAATTAACTGTAATCAATATTTAGTTTTGTCTAGTTTTGCTTAAATATCCACATCTTGGTGTGTTTAATTCCAGAATCAGAAATAAACCCTCAAGTATATAACTACATAACAGACCTTCCAAATATGAAGAAATAAAAAAAATAGAAACAAAGCAATTGACTCCATTAGCTAGTGTTAAAAAGCCATTGCTACAAATGATAAAAACCTGAAAGAGTTGTTGACTGTTTGAAAATTGGAGGTTACAGAGAAATTATCAAAAAAAGCAAATCATCAACTCATTAGGAAGGTTACAAATGAACCCAGAACATTAACACCCTTTCACTCCTCAGTTAAGGACCATGTTTATAATTATAAAACAAAAGATACATTTCCAATGAAACCAATGGCAACCTGACCAGTAAAAAACCCAAAACATTATCTGTTCACTCTAAAACCACTTACTGTTGCCTGAAGCCTTGAGTAAAATATGCTGTAAATAACCCGAACAAAATTGGAATCCTTAGGAAGGCGTTCGTCATACAGTATTAGTAGTATATGGCAGAACACTCATACAACAGTGAACTCCATATTGACCATTAAAATAGAACTTTGATTGGCTGGGATTCCTTTTTTGTTTAAGGACCGGGTAGTATTTTTATTCATGAGATTACAAATAATGCTCTTCAGCAGAGGTTACTGACGCAGATTATCTAGTTTGTGATCTTAAACTGAAAGTCCACTGTGGCTAAGCAACAAGACAATGATCTAGAGAACATCAGAAGGTACACCACTAAAGATAAAATGAAGCTTTTAGAACAGCCCAGTCAGAGGCCAAATTTAAGTCCATTAAGGATTCTTCAAACTAACCTTAATTAGGCTGGTCATGCTTAAAAACTCTCCTTTATTCCTATTATTTAGCAAAGAAAAGCAGACAGAGATTCTTTAACATAAAAGAATGATTACCATTAATCGATTAGAATGATGCTAGTTGTTGCCTTTAGGGATACGCTGAGGATTCACTGAGGACCAGAACACTTGTTCCAAGTGTTGAATATGTTCCTCTCTAAATATACTGTATATCAATATAGGAAAAATGCAGTTAGGGATTCAGAGGCCAAAAGTTGTTTCTATACTAAATTGGAATAAGAATCTTGAACATTGAGGTATGATTCACAAAAAAGAAAACAGAAGAAAATGAGGGTGTAAATAATTCTCAACAACCTCATCGTTGGACGGAGAGACAGACATATAGATAGATAGATAGATAGATAGATAGATAGATAGATAGATAGATAGATAGATAGATAGATAGATAGATAGATAGATAGATAGATACAAAGAAAGAAAGTATTATAAACAACAGTAGGCACTTCAGTCCAGTTCTTTTTTTTTCTGGCGGCATACAGTATGGTATTGATCTGGTGCTTCAACTTTTTTTATTTATGTCTGTGGGTTCTGTGTTTCCACTTTCCTTTATGTTAACATGTACAACAACTAGATATTTGAAACTCCTGCTTAGCAGGTTCATTTATACCGCAGCAGAGACAAATGTGTTTTTGTTCTACAGCTCTGCTTTATATAACTCACTATACCTGTAATATAGGTGTCCCTACATAGTGAAACAAATATTTTCAGTCCAGTCGAGATTATTTCTTTTTAATTTCACTACTTGCCCATGTTTATTTTTCTTCATACCTCTCTAATGATGATGCCTAGTGTTTATACATCTGCTTCCAATGAAGGTTGAAATAGCATAACAACTTTAGATATTCAACAGTGTACACAAGCATGTAGTGTTCCTTTGGTCTACATTTTGCCTGAATAGTTTCCAATTAAAGCAAAAGAAATAAACAGTGAGAAGAAGAGAGACACAGAAGTATTTCGTTTTTTTCACTGCCTCACAGGATACAAGCAGGCGAGCTATCACATATAAACAAAAACAAATTATGTACTGAGAAACAGTATCCACCACGTTGCAATATGTCGGAACCTTGGTTTGACGAGGAATGTCAGGAAAGAATTTCCTGTCTTTTTTAGATAAAAAAACTGATGGAAATAGACGTCTGGTTGCAACTTTACCGACAAATAGTTGCTGCAGAACTGATAAGATAATTTGCTATATAATTGATTATTAGACTTGAACTTTACCCTCCTACCGTTTTAATGCCTGTCCTTTACATTGTAAACTTTCACTTGCATGGCCTTAAAAAAAATCTATCTAAAAATCAATATTTTTTAAATTTCTGCTTATTCAAATGTGTCTAATGTAATCATCAATGTTGATTTTAAGTACACTTTACTCAAACCTATGGAATAACTGTGTAATAATTAGGTATAACTTAAATAACTTGATAAAAATACCATAACTGTTATAAGGAAGTGCTTGTGCAGTTTTTGCCACTAGGACCTCATTAGCTGACTAGTTGGCAAGACTTGCTGTTAGATTTAATGGGGGCTGTTCAATGTTGCTGGGGAGCAGATTGTTAAATGTCAAAATGTTGAAGTTTGTGGGCGGGCTGATAAAAATAAACGTCATGCTAATAGTTATTTGGTGTTATTATAATATCTTCAAGAAAATGGATGGCACTCTAGGAAAAAAGCAAATTTAGATGTTTTATTTTGTCAGACCTCTTTATGCTACCAGTATGGTGTAGAGAAAAATGTATCATAACACTTAAAGTCATCAGTCTCTCCATCCATCCATCCATCCATCCATCCATCCATCCATCCATCCATCCATCCATCCATCCATCCATCCATCCATCCATCCATCCATCCATCCATCCATCCATCCATCCATCCATATTCAAGGAGTAGGTAAAATAGCTTCCATAAAATACTATAATAAACTGAAATCTAAATGGACAAGTACAACTAAATGAAAAAATCTTTTCTGACTGCATGATTTTGTATTTTTCAGTTTTAAAAAATTCTTAGGTAACTAATTGTCTCAAGGTTTTTTTCTGTTCATTTATTTGGGTTTACAGTGTAAGAAAAAAAAAAATCAAGTTTTTCCATTGGAACAAAGATTTTAGCTCCCCGTGGCGGCACTTTTTATTTAATGTTTGCATAGGCATTTGTGATGAATAAATATGTTTGTTTATGTTTGGCACACGGTTAAT
Source organism: Cyprinodon tularosa (assembly GCF_016077235.1). Classification (NCBI taxonomy): domain Eukaryota; kingdom Metazoa; phylum Chordata; class Actinopteri; order Cyprinodontiformes; family Cyprinodontidae; genus Cyprinodon; species Cyprinodon tularosa. The sequence continues at coordinate 181,860 of NW_024039442.1, read as the reverse complement.
ACTGTAGTTATAAATGGTACAACGAGACACAACATGTACATGAACACCCAAACAAAAATTTAACACATTGAAAAAAGTAAAATGAAAGTTGAGATTTTTTGTCTAAAGGATTTCTATAAAATAAAATATACTTTTGTTGTTAGGTGATCAAGCAGATCTTGGAACAAGCATGGACATGGGGCTGGGAATCACACCCGAAACATGAGTGGGTCCACTTGGTTCCCAGCCTCTATCCAGCTCCTGCATGCACCACAATGTCAAGCTGATGACAGTGGTTTTGATCTCCTCCATTATTGAACAGGCTTTTTACCATAGAGCTTTTATCCAAACAAGGACGGGTCATTTATGCCACAAGGACCACTGCTGCATTTTCTTACTGGAAGGATATTCGTTAACAGCAGTACTACTGCTTTCTGTTGGGTAGAAACTTGTGCCTATGCAATGGAGTAAGCTAAAACAAATTCCCATGGTCTTTCACTTGTCAGTTATTATGATTAATGTTTATTTGCAGCATCAAAAAGCTGTTATCCAAGGGACAAGACTAAGCATGAAAAAGTTGTCCTACAGTATTTTTAAAAGAAGGCTGTATCCTGGGGCGAGCTGATGTTTTGTTTTTTTACCCCCATATTTAAAAAGCAAACTTCCTTCTGTGCATCATTAGTCAGCTTGGTGAGCCAAATACCATCTTAACAGTTTGCCAGGCAGCTTCTTCTTGACAGAAAACAGTCTACAACCTTTAAGACAAATAGCCTATTTAACATTAACCCCCTAATGATACAGGTCATCATTTTAGGATATTTGTTGCTATAATTTTCTATTCCATCTAGGTGTTCTAACATCCATCCATTCTTTTTGTCCAGCTTAGTCCTTATCAGGGTCATGGTGGGGCTGGTGCCTATCCCCGGGAGTCTATTGATGAGAGGCTGGGTAACACCTTGGACAGGTTGCCAGTCTGCCACAGGGCAACACAGAAAGACATATAACCATCCACAAACTCATACCTAAGGACAATTTTTTTAGAGGAGCAATCAACCTAACAGGCATGTTTTTCGACTATGGGAGGAAGACTATGGGAGGAAGCCTGCAAACTCCTTGCAGAAAGACCCCGGGCCAGTATTCAAACCCAGAACCTTCTTGCTGCAAGGCAACAGCGCTCCCCACTGCTCCACCATGCAGCCCGTTCTTCTAACAATTAAAGCAATTTTGCACCATAAATGAAAAACTATTTAGTAATTACATTGTCAGCTTTGAATAAAAATTATATGTTATCAAAAATATTGCATTCAAAGAAAATGTAGAGTGTTGCAGAAGAAAATTATTCATTTTAGTGAAAGAAATGTATGTAGATATTTTTTCATGACTTTTGATGGTCCAATATATTTTTGCATCAATGGGAATAGAAGATGGAAGCAATGTGAGACGGAGCTCAGGTGTTGCAAGATCCTTGTAGATCAATGATGGAACTGAGAAATGGGTTCTTGTTGGCCTTTAAATTTCTCAGATTCAAATAAAAAATAATAATAAAGAAGCAAAGGGCGAGTAAACATCAGTCAAGCTTTTGAGTATTGATGCTGACTTAAAGGGATATTGTGTAAGAATTGCTGTCGTCAAACACACTAAACCCTAGCACTTCACTGCCTCAAACACAGATTTTGAAGTAACTGTTGCCGTGGTTTGTTAAAAAGCCTCGACAACGCAGATAAAACGATTTAATCCAAAGTGAGGTGTCTACGAGCTGCATTTACTGTCACAAGACGCAGGCGTTCACCGTGGCTTTTAAAGCTAGTAAAGCTATGTAATTCTGCAATTCTACAACAAGATTGATATATGTGTGCGTGATGTACTTTTATGCTTTCTAAGGTAACAAGCAACAATGTCTAATTAGACCAAATGTAAAACGTTACTTTTGTTTTAATACAGGCAGTACAATTTACCTACTTGTCGAGGAGAGATATGGGAACTTCAGCATCCCTTCTAAAAATCGTTCATTTTTAGAACGATTAGCAACTTCCACCAGCAGAAAGCTTGCATGATGTTGATCCTCAATTTTTTATGTCTATGGTTTTGTTGTCTTTTAAGTTCTTTTTTCTTTTTTTAATTTTCTGGGGATGGTGAAACCATTGATTGAGCTGCTGTTGCATATGCATGGTCCTGCACTGTGCTGCAGTAAGGCAGACTTCTTAGGAACAACAACTAGGTTTTTGTTCCTAAGAAGTTGCACCACTTTTGCAGTGTGCTTTGGCAAGGAGTGAAATTGTGTTTGGTTGTGACTGGGACACATCAGGGCTGCAATAACTTTCCCTTTTTAAAACTACCAGCAGAGACTTTCAGTTTGTAAAAAAAAAAAAAAATGCACACCAACCTAGAATATTGCAGATACAATTTTACATTCTTAAAACATAATGAATACAATACATTTGTGTTCTTTTTTTTTGGATCCAATGTTCTTTCTCTCTGTCATGCAGCTTTCAAACATCAAATACCCATGGGGAAAAAAAATTACCTGTAATACAGTATTACAGCATTCTGGTTACCATCTTAAATTGTAGAACCGTCACTGAAAAGCTCTATAATTAAATGTGATTAGGTTTTTTGTTTCCTTTCATTTCATCAGATTACTCTGACTATAGGTTCTTTTTATGCTGTGATATCAGTGTAATCAGTCCACGTCATTAAGCACTTTGGATTAGTCGGATTATGTTTTAAACCATAAATTATTGATAATACAGACACTCATGAAATGTATTAACTCTATTTTCACCCTAATATTATGTGATTAATTCTTTCACTATTATATTTTCTAATTAACAGACAATTAGATATAAACTCATTTGTTGTTAATGTGCAGGATAATGAGAGTGCATAATATAAAATACTTTTAATATTCAAAGCAACAACTTAGGTGGTAAAAGTCCTTAATGATTGACTAACATCTGATAAGTAACAAATGAGGATTATCCAGCTTAACAGTAATGTTTGATGTTTTTGGAAGTTTAATGGAGCTTTTCTCTATACAACATTTATTTGTCAAATATATGAGTTGGGGAAAAAAAACTATATGCATACTGTATACCTAGAACATGCTTCTTATGTAACACATTTCAATATGTCTGTCTATTTTTTTCTTCTTTTAGACAAAACAATGTTTCAGATTTCTGTTATTTTCTGATGAATCTCCAGAGAATAATATCAACTTAACCAAAACAGTCAGCATGGTAGCATGTCTGCTAACTGATGTCCAGTATTTCAAATATAGAAATAAACAATTCATCTCAGATAAAGACGATAATTTAAATTACATTATCAGCAAGGTTCGGATCATTTCCCTACAACCATGAATTTCATTATTTGAATCAAAGGCATTAAACAAATGCTGTGCTGGATAATAACCAAATCATTTCCTTTTGCAGCTGCAGGGTGGTTTCGGTGATTAGTGTTGTCTCCTCATAGCAAAAAGGTTCAGAGATTGATTCTTTCTGTGTCAAGCTTGCATGCTTTTATAGGCCATGCGTGGGCTTTCCTCCAGTTTTTTAGTTCCTCCCAGCAGTCCAAATACATGCACGATGGGATGACAGGACAAATTGCCCTGAGGTATGAGAGTGTGTTTCAATGCTTGCTTATGTCACATGGCTCTGTGGTAGTGCCATTGCCCTGTGATGGACTGGCTACATGTCCAGTGTGTAACCCCCCCACCCCCACCTCAACCCATTGACCACAAGAAGAAAGGAACAAGCTTCCAACGCTCCATGATATTGCACAGACAAGCCAGTATAGGAAATTGAAGGGGTGACTGCATGAAGGCTGGTCTCTTTCCACATAATATGTAGTTGTGCATCTCTATGCTCTATGATCATGCAGCCAATTAAGGCGAACGAGCAGGAAAAAACGGATGACTTTGTCAATGCATCAAAAAGCTTAGAAAGTAGATTGTCTGCAGTGAAAACAATGGTTGTTTGATAAGACCTTTGCATAAGGAAAGAGTAAAAGCATTCATTTGAACAAATTCCCACTGAGAACAGGTCAGGATCACAATAGCTAAGAAGGCAGATTCTTATGTGATTGTTGACAGTGGTATGAGCCTCAGAGCCTTTCACCACTAGATTTCTCTAAAATAGGACATTAAATAAATAATATTGGTGCTTTGTTTTAAAGCTTCAGTGATGGATGCCTAAAGAGATGTTGCTTTTAAAGTGGAAGATATACATCAGGGAGAAATTTGCCGATGTCTTTCTCAACAGCAAAAGGGATAAGAAGAGGGACAACCTTATAAATGCAGTGTCTGCCTTAAATGTTGCTGCATGAGGAGGATTTTTTGTAATTCTGCTTCATATCCAGAACAGACATAAAACTCTAAGAGCTATTCATTACAGTATATCAGGTTAGCAAAACTTTTTCAGACACCTGTGCTGTTTTTTTTTTTACTGATAAGTAATATGTATATATAGAAAAGACAAAAAAGGTTAATTTAGTTTTCCTTCTTAACACAAATGAGGAAAATGCACAGAAAAGCTCAACAGTAGATCAATAACATTAAATAAGACAGTTTATGAAGCTTAATTAACAGCAAAAGTTCAACTGTTTCTTCTGAGATGGAGATCAAAATTAGAATTGGTCAAATATTTGATTAGATTTGGTAGCAGTTGCAATATTTTTTTAACAAACAAACAAAAGTGAATAGTCTATTGTTTTTTGTGAAACGGACATAGTGGTGGAACAGAAGAAACCAAAGTGTACTGGACAGAAGAAGCAATATTGGACACTAATGGAAAAAGAGCCATAAACTAGATAACACAAAGTGTTCCCATTTGTCACAGTTTAATAAAAAAAAAAAAACTTATCACATAAGAACAGCAAAGAGGCAATAAAGGTTTTAACTCCCTCGTTCTAGCAGTACACATATATTTTTTTTTACTCATAAGGTTTTTTCACGTAAATAAAAAAATGAACAAACTGTTACGAGAAGTAAGAATGTGTAAATTCCTTTATTAATGCTACACAATACACTAACTGACACAATAAAGCATACCTCATCTAATTTAATTCTTTAAAAATCTTAGTTTTCATCCAGGTGCCTGGACAGGCAGAGCCCTCAGTCTTAAAAAATCATATGAACTCCCCTGAATCTTAAAAAAGAAAAAAAAGATTATTTCTGTTTTCATAAAAAATTTAAAAGTCATAACCATTTCACAACTGCATTAATATTTTTTTTTTTTAAATGAAAGAAAATCACGTCTCCAACTGCCAACATCAAACAGACCTCTCTGCTGCATCGATTTAGACTTGATCCCTCAAAGCCGGATAATCATAGCTGTGTAAATAGCCATTATTTCCACAAGATAAACAGACAGCCAACTAAACAAACGAGTGCTTCTGTACCTATTTGATGTAATGAAGTCACAAATAGGATTTCACGATAGCTAATGGGGTTGTAGGTTATTATGAATCCAAGAATACACTTTGATTATTCTTTAGTTTTGTACACAGCTTTTTAACGTGTCACAGTCCTATTCCTACTTAATTATTTTAATATTTAAACGTCTGCTGAATTTGATGTCAGTTAAATAAAAAATAAACACGCCTCAGAACAAAAAGTGCTACAGAACAGCGATTTCAAGGAACACTATCTATGGTAGGTGCAGCACCTATATAGGCTGTAACTCATAAACACATCACACTTCTCATTCAGTGCTTAGGGCCTCACCAGCTCTGCTCTGTAGTTAACTGTCTCTGAGTGTCAAATCCTTCATCCTGATGCAGGAGAAACACATAGAGAAGAATCGCTGTGTCTCTCATTTTATGGTTGTAGATGTCGTCAGAGGGTGGAACTGAGGAGTGAGTCAGTAGTAGTTAACTTTGTGTCTAATGCTCTGTGGCAGTTGCACAGGTCTCCTCAGCTCCGCTTAAGGCACAGAGGGAAGCTGGTTGAACCACAACTGTGACACAGTTCTCACTCAGGCAAGTCAGGTGATTTAACAACATATGGAAGTTAGAATGAGAAGGCAGTGAGAGGCATAAAGCGAAAGGCTGGTGAAAGCTTCTTTCGGAAAAGGCAAGAGGTCACTGCAGGGTATGGAAGATAAAAGAGAAGAAGAAGCCAAGATGTCCGTATCTAGCCTCAGGTGGTGTTAGATAGCATTTATTATAGATGAAATTTCATCCTTATCAAGAAGTCACTTCAAGTGAAGTCTGTTTGGTTAGTGATTTTTTCTGTTTTAAGTCTTGAATGTAAAATATCAAATTGCATACACCAGAGATGATGCACGGCATAACACTATTAAGGATTTGAAAGGATCTATCAGGCGGCTAAATTGTAGTGCAATGTAGATATATGTGGCATGCATGCAAAGTCATTAGCACAGATGTCTTTTTTAAGGATGAAGTAAATTCTAAAGGCCATTAGCAGGTGTGTGATCTAGATATCTCCCTGAATGTCAGCCCTCACGGTTAACAAAATCATATTAGAGCTGCACAATACATCCGAAATATATTGCTGTTTCATTGTCACCAAATCAATGCATGCAATAGTCACATTAATAATATTGTTTGGAATGCAGTGTGTATTGGCTATTTTATTACAGGTTTTGCTGTTTTTGGTTTTGTTGATAACATATTGATCCTTTGGACATAGTCTCAAATATCTTCCCCAGACACAAACAAAAAAATAAAAATAAAAATGAGGAAGAAAACAACAACAACAACAGAATGTGTGAATTGCACATTGCAAGTTCAAGATTTGGGGATATGTATAATCATTGATCTAAAATCTCTCAAATAATGTAGCCTGTTGTTGATTAAAAAAACATCATATTTGTCTCATCAACCAAAATATTTCATATTCAGGGGAAAAAACAAAAACTATACATTTGCTATTAGTGTTAATATCTTCCTGCAGTTTTTACTCATTAGCTGATACTTTTATTTTTTGCATGTCATAGTTAAGCATTTTTTTCACTCCATACAAATCCATAATTGACCCATGTTTTTTTTCTGTTATAGAAAAAAACAACAACTCGCAATTTTAGGATTTATAAATACTGTGCTTTATTATCTGGAAGCTATATCAGTCAAATTGATGACATACCGTATATAGTCCCATACTTTTTTTTATTAGACACACAATTTGTCATACAACAATGGAAGCATTCCGCAGACAGAAATTTACCATAAAAAATGTCAGGTATTTTGTGTGACAACATGTCTGATAAAAGACAAACCTTGAAGACTATATTTAAAAATAGACACTAGAAGGTTTTTTTTTTTGTTTTTTTTTTTTTGCAGTAATGAAGTAGGGGATTTGGATGCATTTTTTAATTTAGATGTAGGTCTGTGCAGCTGTATTTCTTGTATTTGTTTATATTAGAATAAAAACATTAAAACTACCCAAAACTGCTGGAACTATAAAAACAGTTAAAAAACAAACAAAAAAATTACTTCTTTATGGAGGTTATGACTTCATTTAGCTTCATTTAGCTCTGATTTCCAAACAGTGCCTATTTTTCTAAGCATATGAAATTTGAAAATCTGTCTTTTTTAAAAAGATTTCCAAATGCAAAATAAGTTACAAAGTGAAGTATTGTGTTTTAGCGAATTAATAAAAGTGGGCAAATATGTGGTTTATTAAGAAAGAGAACCAAATATAAGACTCATATCTAGTCTATTGACAGATATGCTTTATAACGATTACAGGATCTATTTCATAAAAACAAAAAAAATACCTTTGAAAAACAAACATTTAATGTAGAATGAACACATATACATTTAAATTTGTTATGTATAGAAATCTGTATTAGATCTTCAAACACAGAAATACTCAGAATCATAATTTACACTTCGAATTGTACATTAAGACCTTGTTGTTCAAATGAAAAACAAGGCACAAATCATCATTAGAGATAGCTCATGGACATTTACACACACCCACACACACACACACACACACACACACACACACACACACACACACACACACACACAATGTGCCCTTTCATCAAAGCTTGCAATTTTGGAAATGGGTCAGATGTGACTCAGTTTTATAATTTTTTGTGTTTGTCTGCAAGCCTGCATTTGTGTCTTTGTGGCAAAGAGTGAGATAATCAATTTTATTATGATCATGGCAGAATGCAGATGTTTTTCACAACTGTCTCCCTGTGATTTAATGATGGGAAACAGAAGGCAGATGACTTAGACTCTGGAGAGGTGGCAGCAGCAGACTGTATCAATATAGGAGTCAGAATAAAAGATGGAGAGATTGTGATTTATATGCCACTTTTCATTTGAGTGTTACTTACAGAAAAGCGTTAGGGAACTGTTTGTATCTTTGTGTCTTTCATCTTTTTTTAACATTTCAAAAATGTTTTTTCCTTTGCTTTTTTCATGCCATCAAAACAGAGTCTGACTGAGACTGAGCTGCATTTTATACATGAGCCCAAAGGAGAACTTCATGCTATGTTGACTGGAGGCAATGTCTATCAGCTGTTAATGTGTCACTAGATTTGATGTTTTATAGAATGTGGCAGCTTGTAAGAACCGGATGGAGACCCTGCGAAACAAAATTTGATACTCATATCACCCTTTTAAAAAAATGGAAAAGGAGCAATAGTAAAATGTAAACCTTTTTCTTTATGAATTGGTGTAAGGGACAAACAAAAGGTACTACATGCATTATGTTTTTAGTAATTTCACAAAATAATGAAAATCTATAGAACAGGTGAAATAAAGAGGAAACAATATAATTTATGTCCAGCAAAAGAAAGGGAGATAAAAAAAAAAAACATGCATTTTCTAAAATGACCAGCAGATGGCACAGCACCTTTGGTCTCTCAAGTACAGAGCAGAAAATGGGGAGAGTAAAGAGATCTTTTAGTAAGTGACTTTTGTTTTGCTGCTTGACTGATCTCCCTTTGTGGTTTGATTGTGAGAGTGGACTTGTGGGAAGTGTTTGCTCACCACAGGTGTAAGGCTGCAGTTAGATAAGATTATTTGAGGTGGTAGGAAATCAGTTGCATTATTTTGTGCGTGTGTTTTTGTGTGTGACTGCATTACGTCCCATGTGGTCCCTTCTGGTTAAATGCTGGCTTGATAGGAAAGCTATGGTATATTGTGTTCATTTGGAACGTAGTGCTACACAGAAGTTGTTTTTGACTTGCCCACTGAGCTCCATATGGTCAAACTCAGGAGGAGAAACACACAGAGGCAGGGAAATATTTGCATTCATATGCTCTACCTTGTTAGTTCCTTTGATTTAATTAAAACAAGGTGCATCTGTTTGATTTGAAAGCAACATTTTTTGGCAGTTTTTAGCTGGAGATGATAATGTAAATCATACATGGTTTACTTTGGTGTGTATGTACGTATTTTTGACAATTTAAATGTGGGCAAGTCATAATATGAAGTTGATATTTCATCTTTAGAATACAAATATTCAAGGAACTTTTCTAATGCGTTATATTTCTGCATTTAATTATTTTTATTTGTTGATTTATTAAATACAAAAGTGCTGCATTGTATTGTGTGTGAGTGTGTGTGTGAATGGGTGAATGAATGTAGTGTAAAGCGCTTTGGTCAAGTCTTCTAACTTGAATAAAGGCGCTATATAAGTACATGCCGTTTACCGTTTACCGTATTGTTTAATGGTAAATGTTTTGTATCATGTTACATGTATTTATTGCAGTGTACGTTTGTGTATATTCATTTGTAGATATTTATACTTCTTTAACTTGTCACTTTACCCATAATTAATGACCATCTCTAGTAAATTACTCCAAGCTTATGGAAGAATTAGCATCAGAGAAAAAATCGACGAAAAATTTTCCATGATAAGATTTGGTAGTCTTTTGTGGAGTGCAAATTCAAATTTCAGTTTTATCTTCACTTTTTTTTTTAGAAATAATTTAGGCATCCAGTATTTTACACAGTCTAAACAAACACATAAGACATGTAGTTTTGATATGCTTTGGGGTTTGGGGATATGTAAGTGAGTGCGATCTTAATTTACATAGCATTGATTTTAGATAACTTTTTGAAGACAAAAAATGTGCAGAGCAGACAACATGTTAACCTGAAAAAAACAAGGGCTACTTCACTATTATATTCCTAATTGTTTTGCTCATCTTTTTTTTTTTTTTTTAATCAATCTCAATGCTTACAAACATAACTCTGAACAGACCCATGAGTGGTTTTAGCTTAGGAACAAGCTCAGCATTCTTCTCTGCTACCAACAGTTAAATACACTCCCTACCCACCTTTGACCCAAAGCTTCTCTGTCAGACCTTAACGGCTCATTTTGCACCTCTGCCATGGTTCCTCCCTCTTCTATGTCTATCTTGTTATCAACTAAATCAGAATATGATTTAGTTGAAAATTACCGGTCTGTCTTTACAAGTCAAGCACCAACAAAAGAGACTAAATCAGAAAAAGGCACCAGATCCAGATGGTGTCAGAAAGTTCTGAAGGCCCATAAAGACATCCTCTATGGGATTTTACATGGTTTCCTGATCCAGCAGACTGTTCCAATGTTGTGGTAGAACTACTTGTTTCTGTACCCAGTAAAATTCAGTCCTTGGTCCTTAATGATTATAGATCTTTTACCCTGACATCAATCGTGAAGGTCCTAGATTGACTCCTGTTGGCCCGCCTCATTAAACAAACAAGCAGCTATCAGGACCCCTGCAGTTTGTCAATGTGAAGTTGGAGTTGATGCCTTCATACACCTGCCTCAGCAAACCCACTGGCACACAGCACTGTGAGGATCAGGTTCTTTGATTTCTCTGGTGCATTTGAAATGATTCCTCCCGATTTGCTTTGTGAGATATTCCAGAAGAATCAGGTGGAGGCATCAACAATAACCTGGATGAAAGTCTACCTGACAAACAGACCACAGTTTTTGAGACTAAAGGGTCAGCTGTCTAACAAGATAGTCAGCAGCAGATGAGCACCACAGTGAATGGTACTCTCACCATTCCTTTGGACTATTTGCACATCATACCACCTTGTCATCTGAAGAAATACTTAGATGACTCTGCGGCCATTGGATGCATCACATATGGACAAGAAGCTGAGAACATGAAGCTGGTGGATCACTTTGTGATGTATGAAAACAATAATCTAAAGTTGAATGTTGACAAAAGAAGGAAGTTGGTTGTAGATTTTAGGAAAAAAAAGTAACAAGTCAAACACTTTTAGGGTAGGGTGGCCTAGTGGTTAGGGCATTGCACTTGGAATCCAGAGATTCTGAGTTCAAGCCCCACTCACACGGATTGAGACTCTGGTTCCCTGATCAAAGACCCTTATGCCCACACTGCCCCCCGGGTGCTGCACAATGGCAGCCCACTGCTCCCCAAGGGGATGGATTAAATACAGAGAATTAGTTCATTTCGTAACTCTGTACGTGTGACAGTGTAATGACAATAAAACAGCTAAAAAAAACGTAAACGTGGGAGAAAAAGTGAAGGAGAAGAATAAATATCTCAGTGTTCACCTGAACAACAGACTGGAATGGAGACACCAATGTAAAGCTATCTACAAGAAGGGACAGAGCAGAATGCATTTTTGAAGAAGCTTTGGTCCTTCAGTGTTTGCAGCAAATGGCTGCATATCTTCTGCTAGTCCGTCGTGGAAAGTTTGATCCTTTTCTGTCATCATCTGCCGAGGTTACAGCATCAGGGTAAATGATTTAAAGAAGCTTGACAAGCTCCTATAGAAGGCCAATTCTGTTCAGGGAACTTTTCTAAAATCACTAGAGATGATTTCACAAATATAATTCTTCATAAAATGAAGACCATTCAGGCCAGCAGTGAGCTACCTCTTCAGAAGACTGTTGAAGAAAAACAGTGTCTTCAGTCAAAGCGTCTCCAGATCCAACAGAATGTAACAGGTCTTTTTTTGCCTACAGCTATTAACATCAACTCATAAGAAAAATCTTACAAGCTACAACTGCACCTATTTCCCTTTGATATAAACAAATTATTTTTTAATGAAATGACTTGAATTCAAAAAAGACAAAAACTGTCCACCATAATAAATGTAATGACAGAATGAATAATCATATTCAAATCCAATGAGTGTATTTCAATTATGCCAGCATCATCTAAAGGGTTTTACAGCATCTATTCAGTCACATTTTACAGACAAAAATGTTCTAACCCAGAAAGACCAGCGGATTGCATAAAAAATAACCGGACAGCTTAAATCTGTATGTAGTGAATGAAGGATTGAGTCAAAAAAAATTTTATGAAATGATTGAGTTCATTTAGGGAATGCCTTTTGCAGTACAACTGTAACTTTAAATTCTTATTCAGTTAGCTTTTTACAAATAAGCATCAGTTGGTTTTCCTTAATGTTTAAGAAGTTACATGTCTCCAACTTTGCAACAGCCTAAAATACTCCTAAGGATTTCAAAACTGACAAACAGCTGTTCATTAAATTTTAACTTCGAACACCACATTCCCTAAGGATGGATTTATCAGATTCTTACACAAACATCTAAACGCTATCACATTTCAGATGAAATTTCTCTCAGGTGTAATGTTGCTCTGTATTTTTTTTAACAATTAGTGAGCACCTATATAGAAACACTTAATAATTTACAGCTTTGCTGGAATTTAAACCTTGTAGCAATACAGCAGTACTTTATCCTGTGTGTTTGTTAAGGTAGGTGTGTTTGGTCAGGCAAATTATAAAAACAGGCAGTTAATGAGGGTTAGCAGCCATGATACACCATAATATCTTGTAAAATGGCAGCAGGGATACTTTAAGCTGGTCTTATGCTAATATTACCACGAGTGACTGTCAGCTAAAGAAAAATCCATGCATCTTCAAACATGCTTAAACCCACTAATAACAACATCCACAAAAACCGACAGAAAACTGCAGCACACATTTATGGTGCATGACAAATATATATATATATATATATATATATATATATATATATTGTTTGTTTTTATGTTTCCCATGGATTGCAAACTGTGACATAATCATTTCTCTTGTAGCGTTTTTTCAAATAAGACAACAGGCATTTTATTTCCAGCCATTGGACACAAATAAGTAGCATTTGACTGTTTGTATTGTATATAATATATAGATATTAGTAATGCAAATGCAGCATATCTCATAGCTGTGAAAAGTCAAAACAAATTTATTCTCATCTCTACAAGAAACCTTTTTTTCATAACATGATAGACAAAATGTTCTTGTATTTTTGTATCTATAGCTCTATAAAAAGTATATTCATCCACATGTTAAATCTTTTTATAGCTTTGCACTAATAGAATGCATTTGTCTTATAGGTAAAGTTACACCTTAGGTCAACATCTTTGGCTTTAGCGGGAGGATAAACATTTACAGTAATATTTAATAAGGTGCAGATACACCAAACATGCCATTCTTAAGGCCTGCATTACCCTTCACATTCACTGGCTTCATGTGTGCATTGCATACTGAGATTGAAGCTGATAGTTGTGCTCTTGCTAATGAGCTGCACAAACAAACAAAAGAGGAGCTTCTTTAGAGATGGTTTATCCTTCACAGCTGAACTGTTGGTATGTCATCTTCATTTGAAAGGCCAGGTCTGTTCATCTCCCTCTCTATAATTGCTAACAGTGACATTTATCCAAATTCACACTGCTTTACAAGACCTTTACCTTTATTAAATTGTGTTAGATATTCAACTCTCAGTTGTCATTGATGGTAGGAGTGTTACAGTCCTGTTGGTCTGTCCATCCGTCCGTCCATCTTTATCCGATGTATTCAACTGTGTCATAATTTTTCTATGGATAAATTATCCCTCCATCATTTTCACCAGCCCTTTCTTTTCCTTTTTTTTTTTTACACTACCTTTTTGTTTAATTGATTGTTGCACACACTGGGAGCTGTTCTAAAATATATAATTAGGTCATTTGCATTAGACTGCAGATTGGGTGACCTTTGCTTTTGCCAATAATTACAGTAAAAACCTCCTCTGTCTGTCATCGCTGAGGATGTGGCAGGGACCTCTCTATGCTCACAAAAGGTTAGCTGAAGGCTTCTGTCTGGCCTTATGAAAAAGCCTGAGGAAAAAGTCATTAAGCAATGCGAAAATGATACCTGGAATTTACAACAGGATATTAAATCAGAATGACTTTTAGGATGATCCACATATTTTTATTCTTCTTTAAGTATTTATTTTCCCAAGTAAATCTAAAGAAACAGTTATTAGATGCATTTTGCTAGACCAGCCTAAGATTAAATCTATTTTAAATTCCGGTTTCCAATTAATAGTGGATCAATTAATACTCATAGGTCATTTCTAATTCTAATTTTATATCCCCAGCCTAATCACTGTCAAGGTGATTGAATGTTGAAAGGTTCCCAATAGGTTTTTCTATTCCATCATCACAGGGCATTTGCTATGTGGTTATGGCAAGATCATTTATTATTTTGCTTAATTTTTGTCTTAGTTGGTGCAAACATTGCATTTTTAACCAAATTTACAATAAAGCCGCTATCATTCAGCCACCTGCATGCTCACAAATTAAACTGTTGTGTCATCAAGGACAAATATTGATCATGCTTTGGTGCATGATGTGTGTTTAAAAGTGTTTAAATGTATAGCAGCAATTCAATCTTAAATTGAACAATGTGAAATATTTCTCTGTTAGAAAAGTGGTCATAAGACTTGTCGAAATAAAACCTGTGTAATCCAAAACACTGATAAGCCAGAATTAAAAAAGGACAACCCAGTTACTTTGATTGCAATCATCTACACAAAATTGACGATACAAACTTAATAATCAGGCTGTTAATGTCCCTGCTGTAGATTTGAAATTTGATGTATCGCCGAGAAAGGCAGGGGGATTAATATCATTCATTATTTATACTATTAATTACATTATCTATCTATGAAAGATAGATGTAACTTTTCATTTCTCATAAAGAATACCCTCTGTAACTGTGCATGACATGAATTTTGGTTGTCAGTGTGCAGTGAAACGTGACTATTTGCAATATCTGCAATCCCCTTTCCATGAGTAACCAGAGCAGGTCAAAGTAGACCTTCAATTCAAGAATCAGTTTGCACCCCTAAAATTTTGCATTATTTATTCAAAATATTATTTAACACTAAAATCCTGATTGGTACTGAGTATGCAAAGCTGCAAACATGAGCATGTTTGGCTCAATGTAAAGAAATACTGTGAAAAGAAAAATTTTGAGGGTGCAGAGCAGAGCACTAACATCAGAGGCTCTGTTTTGTGCTCTTGGTTCTAGTCACAGCGGCGCGTCACGTTTCACCTGCCGGATGGTTCTCAGGAAAGCTGCAGTGACAGCGGTTTGGGGGACCACGAGCCTGTAGGCAGTGGCTCTCTCCTCACACATCCTCTCCCTCTGGTGCAGGCGCAGGATGACTTCTACGAGCAGGCCTCCCCAGATAAGAGGACTGAAGCCGACGGCAACTCAGATCCCAACTCCGGTAAGTGTTAATATATCTCTGTAACATTACTCCTCCATATGTTACATGATTGCTTAAGATCTCTGCTTTTATCTTTGCTGTTCAAAACATTTTTCTTTGGTAAGATGAATAACTCTGAAAAAAAGTTTTACATAATTACACAATTTTACACATCAACTTTTTCACTTTAATTCAATGTGTAAAGATCTTGCAGGATGCGATACTGCCTCTTTCCTAAACACTGAATTTGAAAAATCTGTTTTAAACTACAGGTTGAAATAATAAGACTGAATTACATTTTCCTTCTTAAAAAGGGATAATACATTTTCATAAAAACAACAGCTGTCTCCATAAAGGACTCAACACACCAAATATCATTTAATTTAGTCTTTTTATTGCACAAGTAGGTTTCTAGTGGATACATGAGCAGGTCATTCATTTCTCAGTTAATCATCCAGACTTGTTCATTCCTCCCAGGAGCAAACCTGGGCCTCCCAAAGGCTCTTCACCTATTTGTGAAACTCATTTGATTTATTTAGAGATGATTTCCCAGTTGGAAATCTTGGTACTCAGCTGAAGATGTTAACTCCCCACTATTTCTGGTGGGAATGTACATCTCCGACCCACTTTTCTCGTTTTATCATTAAGAGGTGAGGCGTGCACAAAGACCAAACCCATCAACCGAAGGTCGATGCCAGCGTGCCTGCTGAGGTTGAAGCAGGCAGCAAAGCAACAAATGCCGTGCTTAAATTGGAAGTTTGTATGTTATCATACTGATTCCAACTTAACAAATGCAGTCACAGTTGGCATAAAATTTGATGAGTAAAGTTCACACTTTAGGTACTGACTCATTGTGTTTGTGAACAGAGTCACATGTGGACATGGGTTGTACAGCGTACCTACAAGTCATTTACATCAAAGAATAATTTTATATCTTGCTTTAGACACCCAGAAGGATCCAGCCAAGCGTCAGACAAGGTACACAGTGTATTCAGCCCATATTCTTTAAAGGTATTAAAGAGTACGAAGAAATTACGTGTCCAGATTCATCTAAAATGACTTAATTGATGGCTGGCATTCTTCCACTTATGGTTCCCAAAAAAATAAAAAAGGTAAAATCCATAAACAAAACATCAGCCAATCTACTTTGCCCACTGTTGAAAGTGGATTGGCTACTTGTTTTTCAATCAAACATTTTGCGTACATGCCCCGAGTATGTCATTTATGTAGACTCCAAGAGTAACTCATACGCTGTTTGACTAGCGGTCTGCCATTACCCTGAAGCACGAAGAAGTGCTCCTACCCTTGTTTGCAGCATCAATGGCCAAAAGGAATCCTGAAAAAATTAATCGGAAAAGAAAGCCTTTTTTGATGTAGTTGAAAGAGGAGAGAAATTGGGACAGAATGGAAACCTAAGTGTGGGTTTAGGAGGCGTTTCCAGAGTTAGGAACTTTTGCGAAGGAGGCGGCACTGACGCATGCACACATTTCAGAAATACACAAACAGCCGTTGGACATATCTTCCAACACAAAATCCTCTTTACTGCCCTTAAACATATCTATTATAAAGAACTGTAACAAAAGCGGAATGTTTTAAACTAGTAGATGACTACATCAAGAATTGTGGACGATAAAATACATTCACATATCTATACTGACAGGAGAGTCATAAGTTTGAATATTTTGAGTTGTATCTTTCAGTTGTCTTTAAAATATAATTTCCACCATTTTTTTTTGTTTTATGTTTTTTTTATCTCTAACAGAGATAAATGAGTTAAGGGAGTGGTTCCTGTAATTTTTAGTTTTTTTGTTTTAATGTATAACGCAATAAGAATAGTTTGATCTACTGTGAGCTGTAAAACGTTTCATGAAAAATGAAAGGGGGGAGTTCTGGATTTGCATAAAAAAAGCCTTAATTGGTTGTATTTGTTTCAGATTAGACATGATCTCTGTCCTAGTAAAATGGATTTTGTTAGTTACTGTTGTTTGCCTATCGGAAAAACCTTAGCTGTGACAGCAATGGTCTTTGATCACTGACCTGTTTCTTGGCACAATAATGATTTCATGTCTTTTCAATGAGGGATGTGTTATCTGCTCTGGCACTAGTGAATATATGAACTCAGATGTCCAAAGTTAACTAGTTTTCAGTTACTGTCTCTCAGACTTAATACGCCACAGACTCATTTTTGTGCTAAGGGTATAATTTAACTTTATCTATTCTCAAAGGAAAATTTTAATATCTAATAGATATTTGACATTTATATGGAAAGATAGGTAATGAGTCTGTTTACACAGTACTGAAAATATTCCAACTTAATAAATGATTTTTAATGCAGAGGTCAACAATGGGGTCTTGCACCCTTTTAGATTACAATGCTACTGTCTGTTGTCTGAAAGAATAAAGATAGAAATAAAATCTTTACCTTCCTTCAATACAATAAATGGAACTTTGTAAATAACTTAATGGGAAACTAGCGAAAAGTGATCCTCACAAAAGTTGCAGCTTTTTTCTGAATTGACACCACATGGGTGAGAGCTGATAGAGTAAGAATTCATTGTTCTTTATGGCTTAAAACAAAATGATGACCTCTATTTTTGTAAACTAAACAAACATAGGAAACACAAAAAACAGAGTAATAAATATAATAAATCTGTTGATCAGAAGAGTCAATGTAATGACAAAGACAAATATGCTATAATCAAAAATGCATTGATCAAGATGATCATGGTTTTATTTTTGTGTTTTTTTATTTTAATAGTTATTGAAAGATTCTTTGCAACAGTATAACAACAACTAATAAAAAGATCATTTGTTTTGCAAGAGAATAAATCCGGACTCAGTGTTTATTTTATAAAATGGAAATATAATAGTCAAGCAACTTGCTACAGCATATTCTACATAAACCACATTAGGTATTAAAAACACGCATATGCAAAAAAGCTTAATTAAATTCAGTGAAACCAATGTCCTATGAATCAAACATACATAATAGAAAATCAGTTTGTTCCAGTCTAGCTTTAAGATTTTAAATTTTCCAAAGCAGTGTTGTGCAATTATTCTTATATGAATATTTATTTATAATAATAATTGGAAATTATAAGTAATCATTTATCACTTTAATCATATTTCATCCACAATGAATATATATTTTATAATTTTCTGTGTTTTCTGTGTTAGAAAGCTTCCAGCCTTTAATTAATATAATTTTCATATATTTGAAGTAACAATTATCAACTCAGTTTACCAGCAAATGTGGGGATTCAAACAGTTTGGCCTAAGTTTTATACAGCCACTAGTAAATATTAACAATTTGAATTTAAAATTGCAATTGGTAATCATTAATCAAACCACAATGAATGTATCTATATACTGGATCTGTTAAAATAATTATTAAGCTCTACATTTTAGAGACAGCAAGTCACTTCTGCTAAAATGTATTAAAATATTTACTAAATGTATCTAATAATTGTATTGTTAATAATAGTTTATTAATGCATTTATTAGAAAATGGTTGACCAGACAGCTGCAGTCTGTTGAGAATGCTGCTGCCTGTGTCCTCATTAAAACTAAGAAAGTGAAGCTCATCACCCCAGTTCTAAAGTCAATACTCTCTGTATCTCAGAGGATAGACTTTAAGATACATTATGTCAGTCTATAAATCATTGAAAGGCATTGCACAAAAAAATAACTGATTTATTGTCAGTGTAAATCTACCAAGCAGACCTTTCAGGTCTTCTAGCTTAAATGTGCTCTCTATTCCCAAAACCAGAACCAAACATGCAGAAGCAGCTTTTGGTTCTTATGCTTCACTAATTTAGAATAAACTCACAGAGAACTACATAATTACAGTAGTTACATTGTCAGTTCAAATTTTCTTTCATTTTTAAGCAGTCATTTGATCTTACTTTACTTGTTCAATGTATTCTCTTTGATTCTTTGAGTTTCTTTTATGCCACTGCAAAGTACTCATCTTCCTATTCTCATGTATAGCACTTAGAATTTAATTTTGCAAGCAAGATGGATCGTCTCAAGATTTGTGATTTCTCAAACTAAAATCTAAAAAAAAAATCAAATAGATTAGTCTCGATACAGAAATTTGTTGGACCAATGAAAAGCAGTGACATGTAAGGGTGTGCAAAATAATCGTCATGACGATGCATCGTAGTTCTAATTTTTGTGATCTACTGCATCGATTCTTGAAGGCAAGAATCAATTATTAAAAAAAAAAGCCAAATCAAGTGGAATACAACTTCCAGTCCAGCAGATGTTAGTGCGGATGTGTTGACGCCCACTGCCTTGTGTCACAAGCATGTCCAGCCGCGGGATACTGCGACGAGTCATATGAAATAAAACATGGAGGACACTATGAAAATTCGCCCCGTGGCTCCATCACATTTCAAGTCAGATGCTTGGATGCATTCTGGTTTTACAAACAAAGAAGATAAAAAACAGTTTCTTACAGTGTTCAGTGAAAATATTGCAATGCATCGCAATATTTCAAGTATCATGATGCATAATGATAGAATCGCATCGTAGCATGTGAATCGTGATTCTAATCGAATCGTGACTTCTTTGCCAATACCCACACCTAGTGACATGTGTGACTTCAACACATGAACCAGAGGTGGAATGTTGAAGCAAAACATAGATGGCTGCTCCGGTTTTAGCTGGAATACCTGTTTCTGATCTGAACCATCAGCTCATTTACGCATGTGCAACCAGTTATACATCGGGTCGCCCTGGATTTCAAAAAAAGTAGTAAGCATACTAAAATGTAATGCGTTTAATGTTAATAATGTTTTTCCTGAGAAAATAAATGTATTAAAATCATGTATTTATCACTAGTCTCTGCTGGAAATGGGATCCCATACTACTTTTTGAGTTTTATTTTTTCCTTCGATGTTAGTCTTATGGTATATAGTGCATAATCTATAGAGAGAAAACAACTAAAATGCAGATAAAAATTGTTTAATCATTTTTGGCCAGACTGCTCTGAGCATGTCCGATGATGACGTCAGAGAAACAGTTTGATGGAGGAAATGTAAAAAAAATCTAATTGTCTCAAAAAAGTCATAAAAAAGTTTTAAGGATGCAGGATAGCGTTATTTTTTGATTTAAAGATAAAAATAAGTACTTTTAGTACCATAATTACATTATTTAAGGCGACCTGAATAAATATCTGCTTGTACATGCGTAAATGTTAATGCCTATTGTATGGCTCTTGCTTCCGGTATGGATCTGGTAGTGACAATACACTCTATTTTGTAAAAAAAAAAAAACAGGCAGGGAGTCGAACGGGTGAAAAGCTTAAGATGAGCAAGCATTGATTAGGCCAAGTGCACACAGAAATGAAATGACATGAAACTGCGAGTGTGCACAGAAATGAACCGAGCGTGCGCAAAAACGGAGTGGAGCGAGAGCACAGCTGCTGGAGCAGCACCACAACTGTTCCACCTTTACTACACCCAATCTGAAATCAAACTAAAAGACTCGACATTTGAAGCCGATAAAATGATTGAGATCTTTATTTCCACTTGATAAATGGATTCATCAAAAATATTATTTTATCTAATCCCAACATTTAAACTAAACTACGTTACAAAATTATAAAGTGATTATGGATTATTATTAATATAATTGATATTATTTTTGAAAGTAGGCAGACAGGAAATGGAACCAGAGACACGGAGCAAAAGTCAACAGACAGGGATTCGAACCTGCAACAGTCGCATCAAAGACCAAAGCCTTCTCACATGGGTCACACACTGAACCTCTGAAACACAGCCTCACACTTCTAAATCATTTTTACTGAAACATATATTGAAACACCTGCATGTGTAAAGAACCCATCCTGTTACAAACATAAACTTTCACTTTTCCCTCTTGACTCATGAGGAACGTCAAATCAGCCTATCAGCATCGAACAGCCAGCTTCACGAGTGCACTCCTGCTCCATAGACCCTCTAAGGGGTTTAACCTCGCTGGAAGTTACATGTTTTGGGCGTGTTATCCAATCAGTGCTGTACTTTCTCTCTGCTTACTTTAACAGACGGAGGCTAAAACCTCAACAGTGACAGAGACAGGAAAATAAACCAGTGCAGAATAAACGCTGAATAATGCACTACATACTCATGAGATCAGGTGCATTTTAGCACCTATTTAATTCAAGTTAATTACTAAATTTATTAAGTTTGACAAGCATATTTTACCAATAATTTAAAAAACTTCACAGGATTTAGCCTGCGTAGTATTCAATAAGATATCACCACTGTGCTCAAGGCAAGATGACTTTTCCTACGTCGTAAAACAAAAACAAAAGAAAGTATCCGATCTTCTTTACTGTTGTGCTTTTCTATTTATTTTTACTTTAGAAAATATTGTTGCAGGCCACAAATACTGAACAGATTTAAATGAAGCCACTATAACAGCCATCAGCACCACATACTGTATAATGTGTTCACTTTTGCATGCATCAGGAAATATAATAGACCAATGGATATTAGAATGGTTTTTACCAAAAAAAATGTATAGAAAAAACGTTTTAACATTCTTAAAATAATCCTATTTTCTTACAGACTGTAGTAAACATAATTAAAGGAACTTGAAAGGATTTTCTTACAGCGTGGCTATGACCTGCTCATAAAGCAGACCGTTCATCTTTCAGTAGTTCTGGCTTATACATGTATGCCTGAATCTGCTTTTATGTTCTGACAACAGCTTTGATTTCCCTTCACCATGTCATATCAATATGAATCCTTTTGGTGTGCTATACTGAATTACTACTGTTATGCTGCTTCTTAACCATAGGGAGCCATTATGCTACTATTCTTGCTTCTTGGTCTGCTTTCTTGCTACACTGTAAAATAAAACCAATTTAAATGCTACTTTACATTACTTTAATTTTCTATCAAGAATTTGCTTCATATTTCCCTCTGTCATAGCAAAACTTGCAAGTTACAGCTGGATGGTGTATTAAAAGACATGCACTGGGGTTTTTTCTGTAAAACTTTTTTTCATTGCGGGACTAGTATTACCACACCCTCTGTTTCACCATTCCTCCCACTGTGACCCACTGTGTTGCATGAAGAGTCACTAAGATGCCAATCTGTTGCAGTTGAGAAAATAAACTCAGCACACTCCGGGGAAATAAGAGTTCATCAGCCCTAACACAGCATTGGAAATGCTGTTCAACAAAAGTTTAGTGACTAAGAATACAAAGTTTTTCTGCATTGTGGCTGTTGGTCCCAATCCTATTAATTTATTTTTTCGTTATTAATCTTTATGTCTTTTTGGTATCATGTCCCCTTAGAAGACATTATGCTTACATTTTGTGAAAATGACAAGAACAACTAAACAGTCCTATACCATTGTGGATTTAATTTTCCACACTAATGCGAAGAATTGACTTGAATTAGAATTTTCTATCATCTAATACAACAGATGACGTAAACCACAAAAGGAGAGATTACTCTGTCATCAGATGCTGAAAGTCTTCAAGGTTCATTGTGTGTCCCTTTGCAATCACAGAGTAGAGTAATTCTCACATAATGAAGCCATTATAAAACCAATAAATGACCACTCCATATGTTATAGCACCTTAGATATCCAAGGTTATATAACTCAGTGAACAATCCTGCTTTGTCTTGGTCTGCAAACTGACCTTTTACTTGCTAAAATAGTACAAATAAGCATTGTAACCAACAATGCTTGAAAGACAGTGGGTTGTCATTTTCTTAAGACCACATACAAGACAACTCACCAATTCATTGGGCAGCATGTACAGTACAGTCCCTGCTTGCTCTGCCTGTACTTCTTTAACCTTTACGCTCTTACGTCCCTTTATTTAAAACAACCTGACACACTATAGCCATTGAGTCTGTTTGGTCTGGCAGTTTGTTTACTCTGAAATCATGTTTGATCTCATAAGTATTGGTAAGATTTCCCATCTGACAGCTAAATGTACCAGGTGAAACCAGTCTTTGTGTAGAGTGCTGCACTTGCTGATTAGCTGAAAAAACAACCAAAACTGTTCATACAATTTTAAATTGTATGAACAGTCTCCTACAGTAAAGTAGAGAAATTTTAGGAGTAGTGAGCAGGTCTTTAGGGAGCCTAAAAATAGTCTAAAGCAGAGAAGAAGGCAGATTGAATAAAACAGTTAAAATAAATAATAACATAAATTAATATATGTCAAAGATCAATAATAGCTCCAGAGGACTAAAAGTAAAATATGAATTTATATTTAATTAAATTTCATTTGCTGAATTTAATGGTACATACATTCACTTGTAAAAACAGTTTATTGGGTGGTGTAATTTAATTATGTAGTTATTTGTTTAGTACTAATTTCTACTAATTATTGCAGGATTTTTCTTCTACATTTAAAATATAAAATAAAAATAATATTCTGACAGAGAAAAAAATGCTGCAACAAAGGATTGTGAGTGGGCTTAAATTATGGGCTTCTGGTGTGTACATTTCTCTGGGACACGATTAAGAGTTGCATTTTCATACATTATTTGTTCAATTCTTGGAAAATAAGTTGTGAGTTGAAAAATCTTGACTTAAGTTGAGCAAAAAAGATACAAGTATACTGCAGCGATTTGATGAACTACTGAAGTGGAAGAATGCACTTAGTGTCACAGACAAATGCATTTGAATTTGAAGTTTTCCACTACACATGAAAACCATTGCCATGTCATCATAGTAAAGCAAAGCCTAGATTATCTCTGTGCTTACGCTAAATCAAGTAAAATAAAAAAAGAATTTATGCCAAAACCAAATGTCGGTGAGGTGGAGATAAGAGTAAAGCTTTTGCTACTAATTAAATATTTAGTTTGACAGAATTGATACAACCTTGCTTCTTATGCCTTAGCTGCATTTTTGTCTGTCAGTGCAACATGCACAAACTGTCTTAGCATAAACAATTTCTCTGATTATCTATTTGTCAAAAGTTGTCAAAATATATTTTT
This sequence comes from Cyprinodon tularosa, assembly GCF_016077235.1. NCBI lineage: Eukaryota > Metazoa > Chordata > Actinopteri > Cyprinodontiformes > Cyprinodontidae > Cyprinodon > Cyprinodon tularosa. The sequence goes on along the minus strand of NW_024039442.1, from coordinate 157,464 downwards.
ACCTTACACTAAAACCTTTCCATAATTGAACAAATGGTGGAATGCTGCATTCAGAAAAACTGCCATAAGTCTTCAGCACAATCAGTGAGCAAGAGAGGAGTGTATATTTTACATGCTGTATCTTACAATCAATTTTAAGACACATTATATGAGCTGTCTAAACAAAACATGTTTATTCAGTATCATGGAATATTCACAAAGGGCAATAAAAGACAGGAAGATAAAGATCCAAAATTAAATTTAACTGACTTACAAATATATCTTGTGTATTATGGACTGTCTTAGTGTTAAGATGATCCATTTGTTTCATCTTTAAACACCATAATCTCTTAACATATGAGGTTTTTTTTGCAGCCTTACTGTAAGTCTTACATTGTGGATACATTGTGCTCCCCATAGCTGTATGGTTTTAATGAAAGACATATTTCTAAGTAAATACATATTCTATGCATTTTATGAATTTTTTATTGCGGAAAAATAGGGCAATTTGAGGCTCACTCGTTTGAATACACATAACACACAACTGGGCTTGAACACTCGCCAACAGCTTTGTTGTTCCTGTGGTACAGATGCCCAGCAATTGACTATTCAGGATAAACAAATACCAGCCTACAACTCAGCTTGGCAACCATCCGGCCACCTTAGTCACAGACAGCCTGTGATCTCTTTTAGATAACATTAGATAGCAGCTACAGATCTGCTCACTGTAGCGACCTATACAGTACCACTATACATACAGTGTCTCATATCATTACTTTAGGAAAGGCAAGTTTATTTGCATAGCACAATTCAGTACAAAGTTCCAAAATTCAAAGTTCTTTACATGAATTAAACATTGAAATAGTGGGGATATAAAAGCAGAATTATAGCAAGTAAAGAATAAAACACAATAAAACAGTTAGACCACAATCTTAACTAAAACTTTACAGTATTGTTTAAGACAAACTGGCATTTTTTAATTGCCGTGACTTACTGTTGTACATATTATTCACCTAAAGGATTAACTTAAAGTAAGTTTTACTTACTAAAAATGTAAGTTATGTTTTGGGGGCTTAAGGGGGGAATTTAGAGTGATGATATAAGAATATACACAATTCTAAATATCTTTAAACCCAGTTTTGCTGTGCTTGAGAAACCGGCTGTGTGTTCCCTCTGATACCTAAATCCCACTGTGTGAAGAGGAAGTAGCAGGGTAGAGTAGGGCCCCTGACCAAGCCTGTGGGTGGGTGGCATGGATTCATAAATCAGGGAGCAGTGTTAATCTCTCTCAGGTATTGGAAAGCCAGCCCTCAGTAAATATGTTGCCCCAGGATACAATGGGGTTTAAAGGATTTCTGTCTCCAAAGAGAAATTAGGCAGGAGCTTCAGAAGTGAGCTAAATAGAAATGCTTGCTGGAGCATACAGAGAGCACTGGGTGCTGCTGTCAGCTAGTAAACATTGTCTGAGAGTAGCCTCAGTCATTATTGTTGCAGTTGCTGCCAACATCCAGGGTGAGCAGATGGGTGGGCTAATGAAAAGCATCTTCTATGCCAATGATTAATCACAATAGGTAGGAAAAAATCTAAGAAAAGTCAGGTCTCAATGTTTGGAATGAGAACATTTTCTTTTATTTGAAAAAAATCTAATTACAGTATCATTGAAAAATATCTTATTCGGGTTGTTCCTTTTAATTATTTAAAGAAAAGGAGCATTGCAATAAATTCAGCTCTGGGCTCTTTTATATCTATAAGGGTACATGATGCTTCATTACCTTCAGTTCACTCCTTGTGAAATTTCCCCAAATTTTTAAATAAAGTTTGCAGTGTTCTGTAATCCTGACATAGCTCCTGTCCCTGTGGTGCACCTACCAAACCCCTTCTTTCCACCCAACTGTCTATGAATATCACACTTGTTTGAATAACTCATATATATACTCAATTTTTTATAGGCAGTGCATTATGGGTTTTCATTATCTGTTATCAACAATCTTTAGAAATAGATGCTTGGTTTATTTCAATCCATGTGTATGACATGGAATGATGGAAGGATAGCCTAGAATCCCACATAAGTGACTCAGACAATTCAATAGGGCTAATCAACACAGCATTGAGAATCAAATGTTTAAAATGTTATCGATTTATAATTTGGCATTAGAATAGTAATCTACCAAAAAATAATGTTAATCTTCCTTTTTGATTTGTATTGTGAATTAACTTGAGCAGAATACTAAATGTGCTTCTAAACTAGTTTTAGAAACTAATTTGAACTCTTTCCAAATTACAAGATAAAAAATTGATGTTGAAGGAATGAAATGAGATTTGCTCTTTAAAGGTTTGTTGATGGCTTTAAAAAAGTATTCAAATTTGCAATGTGCACAAGTATGGTACGTGCTAACTTCAGTCAAAAAGTGTGAAGGTGAGAACTTCTGGGTAAATGTCGTTGCTACCTCTGGAGACCCTGTGTCCACCTCCGAGGACATTGCATGTTTGCCTCTCTGCCTCTAATACTTTCTTTTTTCAACTTTAACTATGGGGCCAAAATGGTAGCTTTAATATTTGCAAATGTGTGTGGAGAGTTGTGTGTCTGTATCTCGATTTGTGTGTGTGCAGTGGGATTTGAAAATGTGTAAATAAATCTATAAATGTGTGAGGAGATTTGTGTGTCTGTACAACAATCTGCAAATGTGTAAAACTACTTGTGTGTAATCCGTTTTGCTAATGTGTAAAAAATCCACAAATCTGTATTCAGATCTGCAAATGTGTACTGAGATTTGCAAATGTGTACTGAGACTTGAAAATGTGTAGATCAATCTGTAAGCACACACAGAGACACTTGTGTCTGAAGTATTTTCGCTTCAAGACCCAGAAATACAGACAAATCATTGGTTACAAGTCAAGCGGTTTTTCGGTTGGCTCTCTTTACACACGTGATTTTTGCTACTCTTCTGCCGCGTGAGATGCACAAATGCGTAGAAGGATTTGTATGTGTATTTTCGCGATTTGTAACCCCTTGCGCAGGCTCGCAGGCTCACATGCTGCCCTGACCGCAGGCTCACAGAGCCTCTCTGCTGCGACAGTTCAGCACAACTTGCTTCACATACAGCCACATACCACCACTTGGCGGTATTGTACAGTACGTGACGTTACTGGGGTCCTAGGGGTTGTACCTGCTAAGTTGAGAGCAATGGAATCCCGTCAGCTTTCTGTAAGTATATTTCTTTAATTTTTTCTATAGTTTGCATTAGTAAAACTGTTTCTTCTTCTTCTGCTTCTGTTTTATGGCGGTTGGCAAGCAACTTTATGATGTGCATTACCACCATCTACTTCAGTGGAGTGTGGATCGGGATGCTATGTATTTTCCCACTGAAAAATAAAAATAAATAATAACAATATTTACATAAATAAACTTATATCCTTTCTATCAATTTCGTTTTTTCAAGATTGTTTATCAAATTACAAAAATAATCATAAGTAGATTTCCCCCCCCCAAAATATCTTGTATATTTAACTGTAATTTATTTTCTTGTAACCAACTTAATAATTCCCTTCTCTCCATAGAATATTTATAACAAAACAACAAAACATGCTCCATCGTCTCCCCTTGATAACAAAAACCACAACCTCCTGTTCCCATTCTAAATAAGTTTCCATTTAACCCTGTGTTTCCGAAACTTAATCTAGATATAACCTCTTTTTTATTCCTTTCCGTTCTCCTCATTTCACCAATTTTCCTTTGAATACCATAAAGCCACCTTCCAGTTCTATGCTCTTCCCACAGCTTCTGCCATCTTTCCGTAACCTTTTGTTTAATAATAGATTAAATTTTTTCCTTACTGAATGGTATCAATATATCATCCTTGTCACGTCAACTCCCGCAGCGGAGGAAAAAAAAGGTAGAGGCTGTTTGTGAGCCTGTGAGCCTGCGAGCCTACGGTCAGGGCAGCATGTGAGCCTGCGAGCCTGCGCAAGGGGTTACAAATCGCGAAAATACACATACAAATCCTTCTACGCATTTGTGCATCTCACGCGGCAGAAGAGTAGCAAAAATCACGTGTGTAAAGAGAGCCAACCGAAAAACCGCTTGACTTGTAACCAATGATTTGTCTGTATTTCTGGGTCTTGAAGTGAAAATACTTCAGACACAAGTGTCTCTGTGTGTGCTTACAGATTGATCTACACATTTGCAAGTCTCAGTACACATTTGCAGATCTGAATACAGATTTGTGGATTTTTTACACATTTGCAAATCTCAGTACACATTTGCAGATCTGAATACAGATTTGTGGATTTTTTACACATTTGCAAATCTCAGTACACATTTGCAGATCTGAATACAGATTTGTGGATTTTTTACACATTTGCAAAACGGATTACACACAAGTAGTTTTACACATTTGCAGATTGTTGTACAGACACACAAATCTCCTCACACATTTACAGATTTATTTACACATTTTCAAATCCCACTGCACACACACAAATCGAGATACAGACACACAACTCTCCACACACATTTGCAAATATTAAAGCTACCATTTTGGCCCCATATTTAACCCACTGGCCTCATTAGTAGCATCCTCTGGTGGTAACATAACAATACTACACTCATTTGAATGAAAGCAAGATGGTGGGGATCCAGTGTAAAATTTGTTCCAACAACAACTCTTGTAACAAAAATGGCCAAAGTAAAAATCATAATAATATTTTATCTTTAAAACCAGTGTTTTTATGCACAATTACAACTTTAGCTTCAAAAGACATGCATATTTGAAAAAAAAAAAAAAAAAAAAAAAAACAGTAGCAAAGCACAATGTCGGTAAAAAAAAAGTAAAGGACATCAGAGCTTTATTTCGTTATTGACTGTGTCATGTGGATTGATGAATGTGGGAACATTTATTTTATTTATTTAAGATTACAGATATAAATGGTTATTTAAAGTTATACTTGATTGCATATTTTGATTTGATGAATATAGAAATATTTAAAACTGTTTAAATTGTTCTTGCAAGAAGTAAATTTTTCAACCAAAAAATTAGTTTGCAAGCTACATTAGCCACCTAACTTTGGTATAGATTTGGATCTGAATTTATGATTAATTTTAACATTACAAGAAAACTTACATTGTCAAAAGCAGAACAACTGCTTATGGCAATTGTAGAAAACTCTGAGGATGAAGATTTATGATCCAATTGTGGATAAACATATTACTGATATGGACCTCTTGCATTTGGAACAATCAAATGGAAGATTCTTAAGATGAGTATTTTCCAACAGATTCACCTGAAGAGGATTCTGATGATTAATCACTGCCTGATGCAACAGAAGCTGATCACTTCAGAGCCCAATAAAGAACCTGCAAAGGTTCTTTACTGGGCTTGGGTTATATATATATACAGTGTTGTGCCTGAACGCGTTCATTGAACGAAAGTTCATGAACTCGTTCATATTTTGGGCGAACGTGAACTGAACGTACTGCATTATTGCCTGATGAACATTATTGTGAACTCGTTCATTCTGGTGTCTGTGAACAGCACGCTCTCTCAGTTCAACTCCGTTCAATAGGTTGCCAAATTTCTATAGAGTCCTCCAGGCGAAACCCCGGCTAAATCACACCGTAAACATGTAGCGGGAAAAACACCCAATCTGGCAACACCAGCTACCAGCGTCGTAGCCTACAGCCGCGTGCGTCATCAAAACAAAATGCAGCGTGGAAGCCACAGCAGCGTGGAGGCGACAAAGCAGCAGTATGATCACTTAAAACAGGTTTATGACCAGGTGGTCGGTGAGGATGATGGCAACAAGTTTGCCCGCCGGCTTTCAGTAAAAAAATCCGCACTTCAGTAACCTTAAATTCCTACGTCAGCCTGGTCCCTCAGTTTGTGTTAGTAAAATCTTCTTGAGCGGAGGTCTTCAACAGGGGATCCGCGACCCCTAGGGGGTCTACGGAGGTACTGCATGAGGGTCTGCATGGTTAGTTGATATTTGTATATTCCCCCCCTGCAATTTTTTCCCCCACTAATTGAAATGTCTTTAAATACTCATTAACATGAAATCAACACACTGTAGTAAACAGATAAATGGAGACAAAAGATGTCTTTCAGTCATCAATGCACACATTCAGCGACACACAGGAGCTCTTTCAAGCTGGGCACCGTCTCCTTCACAACAACCAGGAATCAGAATCAGAAAAACTTGAATAATCCCAGGGAGAAATTAATTTCTTTACATTACTCCATCTGTAATAGAGTGACTATAGGACACAATTCATACAATATATATAGTTAGGGGGTCCCCGCTCCATCTCGCCATCAGTTTGGGGGTTCTTGGTCTGGAAAACATAGAAGACCCCTGTTCTTGAGGGTTTTACTATCCATGTAACTTGTTTGTTAAACCTGCCTGGTATAATTTTCCAGGATTCCAGTATTCCTTTTTAGTATGTATTGAAATGGAATTTCAAATGGAAAAAATTATAAAAAAAAAAAAAAAAAACATTTGCACCTTAAAGACTACTTTCCTATTTTTCTTTTAATAATTACTCATAAAAAAGACCATTCAAGCAGCACATTTTTCCTGATGTTTTTGAGAATATACTGTAGGGGTGAAAGCTGCAGCTGCTACTAGTGTGAAGTGAATGGACAGCAACAAAGCGTTAAAGCAACAATGGGGAAATGCTGTCCCTTCAATGCTAATGTAAACCCTGGTTGGATAAGGATTCAAAACTGGATATGAAGATGAAATCTGACGCACAGTTTCAGAGTTACAACTGATAAAATAATTGCTGTCTGTGGTTCTACAGTAGGCTATGATGTAATTGAGCAATATATGAAAAAAAAAAAAAAAAAGAACTATGAACTAGTTCATTTTTTGGTTTTGAATTATGAACTATGAACTGAACTAGTTCATTTTAAAATGTGTGAACTGAACTTTGAACTAGTTCACGTAGAAAGAGAACTTTCCCAACACTGTATATATATATATATATATATATATATATATATATATATATATATATATATATATATATATATATATATATCGATAGAGTTCACCATATCAAATACTGAACAATATTACATTTCTATTTTCTTGCCTTAATGCTTCAACAGTCAAGTCACTTTTTTAGTCCATAAACACCCCAATGATTTGATGCTGGGATATTAAATATTAAAGCTGCTAAATACAGCTGTATCTTCAAAATCCAAATCCACCAATAATAAGTCAGTTGCATTGTCCTTGCTTTGGATTTGGTATTAGGGAAAAATCCATTGTTTTAGAAAAGTCATCACCATTCAGCTAACAGCGAGGTTTGAAATAAAGGGTTATGATATTAATTACTATATATTTTGTATTTTATTTTACATCTTGGATTCATCCAAATATTTCTATTATTGGATGAAGCTTGTGGAGTCTGGTCTAAAGACCAAGATGATTTTGGCGAATACCAAGGGATCTATAGCTGGCTTTGGCAGATTTCACACATCAATGTATGTTGATAGTTTTATATATTCATCCAAATATTTCTAATATTGGATGAAGCTTGTGGAGTCTGGTCTAAAGACCAAGATGATTTTGGCCAATACCAAGGCATCTATAGCTGGCTTTGGCAGATTTCACACATCAATGTATGTTGATAGTTTTATATATTCATCCAAATATTTCTATTATTGGATGAAGCTTGTGGAGTCTGGTCTAAAGACCAAGATGATTTTGGCCAATACCAAGGCATCTATGGCTGGCTTTGGCAGATTTCACACATCAATGTATGTTGATAGTTTTATATATTCATCCAAATATTTCTAATATTGGATGAAGCTTGTGGAGTCTGGTCTAAAGACCAAGATGATTTTGGCCAATACCAAGGCATCTATGGCTGGCTTTGGCAGATTTTACACATCAATAGTATGTTGATAGTTTTATATATCAGTCTTTAACAATCAGACCTTGAGTAATCCGTGTAGTGTTTGAGGTCAGAAAATCAATAAATGATGTGCAAAGAAGGATGCCCAGATGTGTCTTTTAGCTGCATTTTTACTATACTTGAGTTATGATATTAAATAAATGTTCATTTCAGAGCTGATTTAGCTTGAAGCATTCTGATCACATTATTTCTAGTGGAAAAACTAGAAACTACATACAACAGAAGTTGACATAATCAGGTGATACAGGACATGAATTATCCCCATAAAAAAATGTATAAACAGATCTTTGTAGATTTTATATTCTAAGTGTATTTGAATTCATGTGCATTATGTTTTTTTTTTTTTTTTGCTTGTTTTGAAGACACTTCCTTCTGTTGATGAGCTGTTCTTTTATTTAATGTAAAGTACCTGTCCTGGGCAAGCCACACCAAGATCTTGCTATTAGATTTGGAATTCACTGAACAGGAATACCAAACTTAGTAGGATCAGGATACATTTGCCCACTTTGTATACAACCTGCTTGGGAGCAAAGGCCCCTGGTCGCCTTAACATGTGGTCCATGGACAACTTCCAGATGAGTTTGCTTCAAACCCTGAAACCCAAGTAGTACTTGATTGCACTGAGATATGCTGTCAGACACCATTGGCTCTCCTTTTGCAGAGTGAGGTGTCCTACTCTTCACTTAAGGCAATGATCAACATGATGCCACAAGGTGTCATCACATTTCTTTGTCCCCTTTTAAATGGATCCAGAAATCTTCAAACAATCAGGCTTTGTCTAAGTAGTAGAGCCAGACATGGCAAAAAATGGTTGACAAGGGCTGACAATCTGTCTTTCTGCAAACTGTATAGGCTAGCCTTCCTCTCAGAGGAAAATCAGATGAGCCCCCAAGACGTTTGTGGGACTCTATCAATTATCCTGCTGAGCGTCCATGTAGTACGCTGCATCAAGAGCTTTTTTACCATTTACTCATGGTCTCTATGTGTATGATCATTAATGAGCTCTTCAGTCTGGCATGTTACCTGGTAAATTACCAGAGTGGGCTCCTTGTGAGCACATGGCCATTTTAAAGAGGTTGATAGAATATCAAAAATTAAGTTCTCCGACAGGTATTTAAATTGTATATATTTAAGGGACGAAATGGTCATACTTAATATGAGATAGCACCAGAGATGGGAAGTAATGAAGTACAAATACTTTATTACTGTACTCAAGTAGATTTTTCTGATATTTTTACTTTACTTTACTACTTATTTTTATGGCAACTTTTTACTTCTACTCCTTACATTTTTACACAAATATCTGTACTTTCTACTCCTTACATTTTAAAAAATTGGCTCGTTACTTTAGTTTTGAATCATTTCAATGGAGTTACCGTTATTATTTTTCACGTCATCAATACCAAATTCAATCTAATTGGATGGGAATCTACGTTGCATTTGACGCACCACTACAAGATGAATCGACAGATTCGGCGGTATTCATTCGCGGCAAATCATTGCAGCTTGGTGGCGGTGGCGTTAGCATAGTAGCACGGACGACGAGATGATTGAAAATGAACACAACGGAGATCTAGTCCTATTGGCAGACATCCATTTAAAATGTAGGCAACGGCATGAAAAAAGTGGTTTCTACTTTTACTTTTATACCTTAAGTAAATTTACAAGCGTTTACTTTGTTACTTTTACTTGAGTAAAGAAGTTTAATCAGTACTTCCACTTTTACCAGAGTATTTTTTAACACAAGTATCTGTACTTTTACTCAAGTACGGAAAGTGAGTACTTTTGCCATCTCTGGATAGCACAGGAAGGGTCAAGGACTGGTTATTTATGTTTAAAGATTCATCTCTGAAGGTGGCATTGATGCTTTTCTGCATTTTTCCGCAATCAATAAAGCACTGTCACTTAATAAAATCCTCATCCGCCAGGTTGAGTTGAACAGACATTTAACTTTCAAGCAGAAAAAAGCTCCTCCTATTTGATGATGCATGGAAGCATGTTGAAAAGTTAAGGGCGGACAACTGACATTGAAATGTATAATCACATTCAGTATAAATGCACAAAAGAACCTCTAGATCTAAGTTATGTTTTTTTTTTTATCTTAGTAAGTACCAAACAATTTGTTGTGTATATGTTCTTATATTTTGAAGAAAAGTTATGGACATATTCCATTTGAATGCAGAGTTTGCTGTTTAACACTGCCAGTACTCTTATCACTCATTCATCTATTGTTCTAATATCATTGCCAAAGTTGGCTGGCATTCATACAACAAAACTTAGGCCAAAAGTTATTTGATCAAAAATTTATTAACAAAAAAGAATTTGATTACACATCAATGCTTTTCACAGGTTGATCATAGGGATCAAAATATGACCTAATCTTTCATGATTGTAGGTGAATCTTGCAAATAATGATTTTCATCAAGCTAATAACAGACAACCTGGGCATCCTTTTTAATAAGACTATCATATGGCAACAAAGTCTTTTCTATCAGAGCTTTTTCAGATCTGCTGTAATACTGGCTGCTACTACCCACCACCATTAGAAAAATACTTTTTAAAGACATGTGAATGATATAATAATATACAATAATTAATTTTCCTTTTGGATATTTGAAATAGCTTTTAATTTAATGTTAAACTACTTAAAATATAACAGGTTTTTAAAATATATATAGTTTATAATGCTAAGTAGTGTTTTGACTTTTATGCAGACAATATGATCCTACTTTCCTAATGCTTGAAAAGAAAAAAAATAATACTGAGGTAGCAACTTGAAATAGGTTATTACAGCATTAAGCATTAAGAATCCCCTCTGACCGGTCTCCTTAAATATACCACCATGAAACTTCTTACAATGAAAGCAGTATCTTCAGTGAAAGCTACAACTTAACCCTGGTGAACTGATCTGAGCTAGTGAGTGATTGGGATTAATCCACCAATGCGTACTTTGAGTGGGACTCAAAGCGATACACCAGAGAAAACCATGACAAAGTAAGGGATGTACTGAGAAAGAGCCTCCTGTCAAACTGAAAAACGTGTTGACGTTCAACTGTCACAGTGATGAATCCCTTCAGACTCAGTTGAGATTGTGTTCTGATGCACATGCGTGTGTGAGAATGCAAAGGCAGACGGGTTAATGCACCAGTCTGTGTTTTCTTGTTTTACCTACATTGTGGGATGTTTTGTAAAATATCATTCATTTTGGGGGACTTACAGGTATATATGGGGACAAACTGGTCCCTATAATTTCTTAGACTTAGACAAACTTTACTTTCATTTTGTATAGAATAAGAGTATACAAAACGAAATTTCTATTCATATAGCTTTTCAACAGTGAATGAGCAGTTTAGCAGTGAAATGAGCATTTCCATTTATAAAGTGCAGCAGGGATCAAAGTGTAAACAGTGTAGGAAAAAAGAGAACCATTTAAACACATGGTTCAAAGGGCATTAATATGGAAGATTGAGAGAAGTGCAAAAATAAATAAATGAATATGGTGCAAAATGCAGTAGAACACTGAGTTGAGTTCTATTTAAAGGGATTTAAAAATCCGCCATGTAGTGCAAATCTGATGTTTACAAGTGTGATGCAGTCTTGATATGTGACTTCATTAGAGTTTCAACAGTTAAACAGTCTTATGGCGGAAAACAAGATGTTGCAGAACCTGTCGTCCTGCATCAGATGCTGTGAAGAACAGTCCATGGTGGGGGTGTGAGGGGGTCACTAATAATGTTACCATCTCTCTTCTTTGAGTTGGGTTTAGGTTTAGGACTAAGCTGTGAATTCAGTTTAGGTTAGGGTTAGGTATATGCAGTTGTCTAGTTGGAAGCATACATAGGCTAACTAATATAGTCTATTAACCTAAAGCAATATGCAAGATATGGTTGCTACATGTCAGGTATGCCGCTCATTGGCTGTGATCAAAGCACCTTACAGTAGAACTGCAGTCAGTCCTTGGACTGGCATGGCTACATATTTAGGGTCAAATGCAGAGGACTAATTTCCCACTGGCATCAGCTTCATAATCATGGTAGTCCACTTCTTTGATTTTATTTATTTTGCTCAGGCTACTCATAAGCCCACAGCCCGCCAAATGTTGAAACAGCAATTTTATTGCTATTACTGTTAATTTATAGTAGAAATTTTACACATTCAGTAATAGAATGTCACACAGGATGGTCATTTAAGAAGGGGAAAGATTTTTAAGATGTTTTTAAGAAGGCAGATGCCATCCCCCCCTGAGCTCGAGTACTGGGTATGTGTTGGTAATGGTTAAGGATAGGGTGAGGGTCTGGGTTAGGCCATATAAAATGTATGTTAATCAAGGAAGGAAATGTCCCCTTAAATCATTGTTTGTGTCGTCGCCACTGGAATAGTGAAAACATACTTTTGTGGGTGTGTGTGTGTTTTGGTTGTTTGAAGGGCAAATTTCTTAAAGAAGCATATGGTGTTTAGTGAAAAAAATAAAAAAAATAACCAGGCATTGCGCTGATGCCTTGTGGTTAATTGCAGAAATTTTCCAATTTGGAACTAAGTCTTATACTGAGAACACCAGCAGATGTTTGGAAGGCCTCAGGTAAATGAAAGGTTGAATTACAAAAATGTGTTTCCCAGGAGCAGAATACAGGTTTAACTTGTAAGTCAAATGATGAGCATTTTTTTCTGCCTTGTAAAATTAGATGGTAAAATTACCAGACTATTAAATCTGCCAGGGGTATGAATAATTATGGAATCAACTGTATTTTCTTCTAACAGCAGCTTGTGTGAGGTTAAAAATATATTGATAAAAACTAAGACCTTCATTGTCTAGTTTAAAACCAAATAGGAGATCAAATGACAAAGACTCAGGTTAGAGATGTATTTTTGTCAACAATTAAAAAAAAATTCTTAGTTCAATCTGAAAAACTCACAAGGAAAGAAAATACAATTAGATTACTTTAGTCTTTGGCACGCAGACCTCAGCAAGGGACATTAGTGCTTAATTTGCTTTGATATGCATAAACAGGAGTAAAGTATAGGCATGTTTCCCCCTTGGCCTGAAACTAGTGTTGGAGTGGAGAGGATGAAGTTGGTGAGTCCATGACTGCTGGCTGGTGAGACTGTTTGCTTGAGCTGTATGGAGAGATCCAGTAGACTGTTTGAGCTACTAGTGACCTACTTCACTCAAGGACCTGGAAGATGGAAGTCCAGCTTGAATAACACAGGTTGCAAGAACCTGTCCATGATGAGCAAGCATGAAGCGACAGTGGAGAGGAAAACTCCCCTTTGGGAAGAATCCTCTGGCAGAACCAGGCTCAAAAGGGCTGTCTTCTGCCGGACCAGTTGAGATGAGTCAGGGAACACAGTAAGAGTCCAGGAGGAATGACACTCTGATGAAGCTTTAGCTAAGAAGGTGGAGGAGGGGGATGGAGGTGGGTTGAATCTGGGTTATCTGAATCCGAGTCCGACATAGCCACTGCCTGCACTTTGGGTAGCAGACTGAAATACTGTTAGGAGACCTTTTATGAGGAACTCAGGATGCTGATTGACCCTTGACGAAGGCGGATTAAGGTACTGTAAGTAATAGTTTCTTCAGTTGAACTTACGCCTTGGCTCCATTGAGTAAAAAGTTTAACTGAATATGACTGTACCTGTTTGGCTGTGACTCCATCCATATCAGCTGTTCTGCTGCCATCAACACCTTTGTTTATAGATGTTCGAGATCGGCCTGTTTTTCAGTGTAGTCCTGTTTCTCTGACTGTGACTGGCTGGATGTGTTCTCTTTGTCCTCTGGCGTGGGAGCTGGCTCGGAGCTCGTCTGCCTGGCTGTGTGTTTCCTGGATGGGGCCGCCTTTTATAGTTGGATTTTGTATCTCTGCTTCTGTCTCTTTAAACCCCAGTCGGCCTTGGCAGATGGCCGCTCACACTGAGCCTGGTTCTGCTAGAGGTTTCTTCCTGTTAGAAGGGAGTTTTTCCTCTCCACTGTCGTTACAAGCATGCTTATTGTGAGAGATTGCATTTGAGTCAATGAGTCGCTGCAATCAACTGGTTTTCCTTAGATAGAAAACTTTTAGTCAATTTGACTGTATGATTTGGTGAACTGTAGGGTGCCTTGAGATGACAAGTTGTGAATTGGCGCTATATAAATAAACTGAATTGAATTGAAGCTGAATATTAGGCTGAGAATGTTTTAGGTTCTCGCCAAAAAATATTTTAGTTTTTATTGGCTTCTTGTGATCTCTTTCTTGGTTGTTATGGTAACCCATAATCATGTGGTAAGAGGGAGTGATTTAAAATCTGAAAGAAAAAAAAAAACAATCCTTGAGCTGCTGCATTTTTAGATGCAAAGCAAAACAATCAAGGGAGCAAGATTTTTATAGATCTCAGTAGAAATGCATATCTGCACAACAGAGGAAAACATGTGGACAAGCATAATTTTTACCAGCCTGAGAAGGCTGTGTGTGTTTTATGTTTTCTAAATGCATAATTGCGAATCTATACACATGTAAGTCTCCTAAACATTTCCGTCAGCCTCACCCAGTAATGGTGTTACTTGATCTTTTGCTGTGGTGTTAAGACACTTTGTCGGCACCAATCAGGATGCAGTCACCTCAACATGCTAAATTATTACAAGGCAGATGACTTTGCTATATTTTCCCAATTAATTTAGCTTACTTTTATCTGGGAACCTAACTGTATCCTATTAAATGTACAGACAATGTGAAAATGTATGTCAAAGATGGTTCTGTTGACTGTATGCAGAAAAAAAAGGAAAAATTTGATGGTGATACAACAAAAATCATTATTATTCTATTCCTTATTATAAGCAGCACGCAATAACATTTGTCCCAAAACACAAGGCATGTATATTATGGTAGCATGAGCAACATAGTATTTGGATTTATGAAATTCACAAGATTTCTAGATATTTTAACCAACCCATATATTTATGTATATATATATATGTATATATATATATATATATATATATATATATATATATATATATATATATATATATATATATATATATATATATATATATATATATATATATATATATATATATATATATATATATATATATATATATAAATAACAAAAATGAACACAACAGCTTGAAAATGATCTGTGTACACTTTGGCAGCTGTTCAGAGCCTAAACTACATTCAAAAGTAGTATTTACTAATTATTGTTCATTACTTTTATATACCCACAAAAAGTGATTTTTACTTTCATTTCCATTTAAAATGCAGACTGAGGGGTATAAGCTCTAAAGGTTTTGAAACTCCATTAGGTCTTATTTTTAATGCATGTAATTGTCAGATATACATGGATAAGATCTAAGATATTTTTACTTTTCTTTTACAAGAGAAGTTTAAAATTTTTTTCATGTTTTATTGACATACTTTCCCTTACTATATTTCCATGCACTACAGTACTATGTGCTATAGATTGATGTGACTGATTCAGTACTGCATAATGAAATGGATTCGCACATTCTGCCATGCTTGAATTTACACACATAATGAATATGCAATTTTTACTCATGCAATTTCGTCCTTTTAAAGCAAAAAAAGACTGACATTTAAAAGAGAAACTACAGCCTAAAGATATAAGTAGGTATCACTCTTATTTCTTATAGAATTTTGAACAGATAACCTTGTCAAACCTCAGCACATTACTCATCTAGAAACAAGCATTTACACACATGGAAAAAAGTGTTTGATGAAATAATAACCCACAATTGTCACAGAAATAACTTGAATCTGACCAAAGTAATTATAAATAAAAGTTTCAAGAAATATTTTCAATTTATACTGTTAGAGCACCATTTAAAAGCGGTTTCTGACTTTCATTTGTTTATTTTCATGGAATTGTTATTTATTATGACTTTTGTCAGATTCAAAGTATTTCTGTGACCACTGGGAATTTTTCCTTATTTAAAAGAGAGATACCAACATATATTATGTATTAGGGGCATGTTGTTACATTATTGTTTCTTTTTTATTTTAACATATACATTTAGATTGGTTTGGAAACACCAGTGAGATTTCTTTTTCAATCTGCTTTTCGAGTGGAAACGTAGGGTCTATGCATGTGATAAATAAAACCTTACCTGTTTTTTTTCTTCTGTAGAAATCTTATGATTAATATTAAAGTGCCCTACATTTTTTTTAAGTAAATCCCTTCTGCAGATTGAGTCGGACAGCAACCATTATTAATTACAGAATGTGAAAACATTTTAGGGAGCATAAGAGAAAATCGTAAATCAAACATCATGAGATTCAGGTTTACTTTATAGATACTGCCAAATTTATTACTGTACATGGCATGTGAAGGTAAGCTCAAATTTTTTTGTTTGTAGGCGTGCTGGTGGTGGTGGGGTTGGAGGGGTTACAGTATACTTGCTGCATTGTGAAAGTACTTTTGGCATAAAGTGAGGGTTTTGATGAAACGTAAGGACAGTTTACTGGTTCTCACTTTGTAGGCTTAAGTTTAGGACTAAGGTGTGCTTTAGGTTTAGGTTAGTGTGAGGTATATACCAGTATTGGTTAGGTTTGAGGCTGTAGAAAATGAATGGAAGTCAATGGGAGTGTTTGCAAGGTCCTCACTTTGTATGTAAAATTTGGATGTGTGTGTGTATATGTCTGAGGGTGTGGTTGAGTGAAGGAAAGGAGACTGATATTTGAGTACTCAGTAGAGACCTCAGATGGGCACAACTAATAAGAGGCAAGAAGGAAAATATCACGTTGAAAATAGATGGAGGGATGACAGGTGAAGTCAAGGTGAGCTGACAGGGTGAGAAGTAATCACTCTGAGAGGAGAATGCATACTGATCCTGCAAGTGATAGAAGGTAAAAGGTCATTGACAAAATAAAGCAAGTTTCAGAGGAGAAAAGGTTGCTCACAATCCGCCTCTCGGGAAGGGCATTCTCACAGTCAGTGCAGAGTAAGAAACATATCCAGAAGTGCACAGTTTGGTGCTTTTGTTGGTTGTTTAGGGTAAGCCTTTTTAATCAAAGCCTGAGAAGACAGATTATTTCATTATATCAATCCAGTGGTGAAAAGAAAAGTATGAGTAAAGACAAAGGCTTGAGCGACACATTAAATACAAAAAATGAACTGCAACTGAATAACACACGCTCATGTTATACACCTCCCCTGAGTTACCCTGGAGTTTGGGCAACTATACATGTAATTCCATAAATGTCACTGTGCTTTGTACTAGACAACTGTTAATTACAGGAATATACTGAGCTCTGGGAGGTGGAGGGTAAGACCGTGCATTTCCGAAGCAGAGCATTTAAATGTCAGTCATTATCACTCAATCTGAGTAGACTGACAGCTGATTGACAGTATTTTGACTCAGCTGATGCCATGGCTGTTACGTTTGCACTTTGAGCTGCAGCGTTTTAGGGGAAAGCAGCAAAAGCTGTCACATAGGTTCCTCTCTCTGCATATCATCCACGCCTTAGTGCTCTCCATGCATCACCCCTCAAACCATGTCACTGTTTGCCGCCGTTACATTGTTGTTTTTTAGACCCACCCTGGATATGGCAGAGTAACCCCTTGTGGCATGCATTATTTCCCTTTAATGTTTGTTCATGTCTTAAAAATAGATTAAAATACAAAAAAAGATATTCACAGAAAAGGGAATTACTAATTCAAGTACTGTTTGATACAAGGAGATCAACATTAAGCTAAAACAAACTGTAAAGAGTAAATGCAGCAGCTATGTGCTAGTTATGGCCCTTGTCAAACACCATATAATCAATAGACAAGTTTTAAAATAAGGTCTGGTTTGTCTCTTGCTAAAAATAAAACCTGCATGCAGAATTTCCCTTTGTGTGACACTGTTCATCTAAAAAAACAATGTTTTGAATTCCACATCTGTTCATTTTACATCTGGATAAGCTTGTTTTCTCGTTTCTGAAAAGACAGATGCAGCTGTCTTTTTCACAACCTACACTAAAAACAATGTTCGCAACAATACTTTTTTAAAATCAAAACTATATTTTTTTTCAATGAAATATGGGTATAATAATGCTTGTGTGAGCGTCTATGTGTTGCTGTCCTCACTTGGACAGTATTGCTATCCTTAGTTGCTGTCCCTCCCAGTGGGTTCAGCCTCAGCTCTAACATCATGAGCTAATCCCTGGAAATGTCACTGAGAGCTTGGCAAAGCATTTGTTGCTTAGTGGTGTGGAATTTGCCACTAGGTGAGAGTGATTCCTTTTAATCTATCCACTATTACAAGCTGCAATTTTGCATGGTAGACAGTGTAACACTGATAAAGAGTTTACACTTCAAGTTACAGAGGGCAATCCTTCCGGGGCTGAACACAAACTTTTAACTTATGGACAAGTCAGCATATTCACCTGTAATTCTCAAAATGAAACAACAGTCAGATGATTTCTTTTTTTTCATTTAACTATTGCACCAATCAAAACTTTGTTATATTAATTGTGTTTTTATTAGATTTTCCACAAACCTCATATTTTTTACTTCTATATCTTTTGTCTTTTGTTATTTGCCATACAGGTTTTTAAATATACAAAAATAAATTAATTCTATCAAATAATGTCCTTCTGAAAACGATATATTATGTTAGATTCCTATTCAGAGGAAGTTTTTTTTTTTTTTTATGAAGCAGTCTAAAATCTAAATGAAACAGTAAAAAAAAAAAAAACGATGCACTAATAAAGCCAATATTCTTAGGAGAGATTCTGCTACAGTTTGCCACAAGATGGTTGACTAGACTCAACAAGCATGCAGTAAATGATTCTACATTCAAGTTAAGATTTAACTTTTTTGTCTACAGACTGAAACAGTATGCAGAGTGGGAAAATAACTACAGATAATGCCTAAAGGTGCGTTTATACAAAACTCAGTTTTTGCCTCATTCTCACATTGCTGCTGTTTGGACAGTTTGGCAGCAATTCAGGTGACCAATAGGGAAAGCACTTCACTTGCTTGGCCACAAAGAAGAGAAGCTTCTATCTGCTGCTTGCTTTTTTCAGCAACCAAGTCACAGTGCTTTATTCATTGTGGAAAGTCAAACAAATGCACCTATGTCCGTAGGTCCATATAAGGCTCCAGAGATACACTCAGCTCTGGGAATCCAGGAGCTACGGCTGGATCACAATTCCCTCAGTACTTCCATCTAACCAGAACCTGACACTGTTACCAGAGCACAAAGCCAAGAAAAGAGAAGATCTAAGCATGTGAGCAGCAGCAGCTCCAGCAACTGCCTAGCTACAGTATACAAAAGTGTGTTGTTTTTCTTCCTGCATTTTTTTAAACTATCTTGTTTATTTTATGTGTCTCTTTTAGTCTTTAAAATACCAGCGATTTTATAATTTTGTCCTTCCTATCACCAATGATTCACATCTAATTCTTTATCAAATTAGAATTTATGATCAGTGACTCATAGTAGCCTTCTTACATTTTCTCTTACTTGGTTAAATTGTTTGGCTATTCTACCAACCTGTGCATGGATCTAGTTAAATGGGTGTTTCCTTAAGAAAACCAGTTAGAAACTACAACACAGGAAGCAAAGATGAGTAGATTTTACCATTACCTTTGTTTAAACTTGATTATTTAAATGAAAATATGCTTTTAAAAAGTATAAATTAGAGCCTTTGAATTTGTGAAAATTTTTAAACATGCTAAGTAATTTATTATTTTCCTAACCTACTTCTGCCGACTTTGTTGTTTTCCTTTTGTCATTTCACTCTAATCAAGTTTTTGCCTCACTCTTAAATCCACCTCCACCATCCATGCTATTTTTGAATCAAAGATCCAGCAATTAGCTGCCTCTTATTCATAGTTTTGATGGTGTTCAGGTGCTAACAAGAGAATAAAAACCAAAGGTATCATGTGCCAACCCTCTAGTCATAACTATAGTTTCATGAGCCACTCTTGAAAGAAAAAAAAAATCATAGCTTTTCTGTGCCAAACGGATAGTACAGAGCAAACCAGTAAAGGTAGCTGGCAGGCACAACTCCTATCCCTCTCCCCTCCACCGTAGCACCTCAGTTCACTCCTTGCCAGAGATTTGAGAGCTTATTGTGAGTGTCTGATTTTGTTATCATACTGAGGAGCTGAGTTGAACATGTATGCATTTACACCTGTCCAGAGCGGTTTCAGTCATGAGCAAAACTCCTGTAATTTGCACTCGAGCTTTCAAACTGACAAGCTGTGTGGTAATATGGGATTGAAACTTGATCCCCCTGAGTACTAAGGTTCAGTCAGCTTAGTGTATATTTTTGCTGCACCCATGTGTGCATAGAAGTGAGACAGCTGACCAAACCTTCAGGTACTTAATAAAATTAATTTGGTCATTTATTTTAATCATCAAGTATTTAATTCTGAAATTAATGCAAGGTAATTATTGATCTACACACTGCTTTGCTTTATTATTTATAAAACCTTTTAAATTCAGGTGTAAGTGCATCTACATTTAGGATAAATGTTGAGTCAGTTGGTATATAGCAGACATACGTCTGAGGAACACAAAAGTGGTCAGTGTGAGGAGACAGCCCATCTCTTTCACTACATGCTGTCACAGTCTGCCCACTCTCTATGATATATAATGAAGTCAGGCAATGTGGGAGTAAGCAGCTCCAATGAGTCCTTAGACCTGTCACCCAGGGCACATTATTGGCACTCAGTAGTTCTTTGCTGAGATCCTATGATGCAAGGCAGTGTGAAAGAATAGCATTCATTTGCATAAACTCTTTAGTGAAAATAGAGTTTTTTTTCCTTCTTTATAAATACTTTTAAAGTATTCATTATATAAAAGGAAAAAAAAAACTTTTTTAAAAGGCAGTGGGATTTCATTGCAGAATTTTATTATGCACTCAAAGCAAGTGTAACTATTTTGCAGCTTAAACCCTCAATATCAACAAGAAGACGTTAACTTCAGAAGTTAATGTTTGAAGTTCTAATGCATATTCTAAGCCAAATTAAAAATCTGACCAGAGATTCTTTTAATATGGCAGCAGCCAATAGGCAGAGAAGCTTTATGCACACTGTTTTAGTCCCTTGTGTGTTAATTAATATTTATATTTGTCCACTGCCTCAAACCCTGCCTTCAGGCATATATTAAATTATTATGAATATGGTCAGAGGCAATAGTGTGTGTTAGGGTGTGTGCATTTAGTAACATAACTGCTCCATGATTTGCCAATCAAAAGATTTTACAGAAATGAAATATGGGACCAATCTTAAAAACAGATACAAACATTAATACATTACATTTGGGAAGGTACATTTAACATTTGTTTGTTTACTCATTTATTTAGATGAGCCAGTGGTGCTGAGAGTTGCCTTTGGCAGGCTAAACCTAAGCACCCATAGCTTTACAATCTCCTGAATTCGAGCCAGTCCTATGAGGTATCTGACAGCGTAACCAGGAGGTATATGCTTCCTCATGCCGAACACAGTACAGCTAAATGCGAGGCAGCCATGATAATTAGTGTTTCTAGCCAGGAGCTCCTCACTGGCGTCTCACCCCAGCAATGACCCATAGAGATTGGAAAGAGGCCCAGTGGCTCCCAGGAGACTGAGCCTGTCAGGTCCGTCACTTCTCCCACGACACAGAAGTGAGCAGAGGTATTTTAAATGCCAAACAGGACACATTTGCCAGACCTATCAGCACTGCCTCCATTCAAAGCTTGTCTGTCTGCCTTGTGTCCCCACTCACAAATCCTAATGCACAGCTAAGTTTCATTTCATTGTCTTGGGGCACTTAAATAGTTCAAAAAAACAAGAAAAAATGTAAGTGGCAGTTTTAGTGGGTCAACTGTTGTTAAGTTTTAAAGTGGATAACTTTAATTCTCTATTGTGAATATATTTACACATCAAAGGGTACTTTTAGATTCTCTGTTCTTCACGATACAGCTTTTTGAAGCTATAACTTCATAAGCTCATTAGGTCCTTTACTTCATGTCTTCCTTTCCATATTTGAATATGTATGTTTAGTATGCCAGGAAGATAACAGTTTAAGAGATCACACTGAGCAGACAGGAAGGCTGGCTGGAGATCACAATGGTGGCTCCACTGAATATGTGTTTGTTTGGCTATATAATGTTATTTGTTTTTGCTACAGTTTTTTTCTCACTCTGGCACAAAGCCCCAAATGATAAAATGAATATTTCACGGGTTGTATGACTGTGTATTTTTACAGTATCTCATGTGACTGAAAAGTAAAGATGTGCATGCTACTGTACCTAAAGATTTTTTTTCTTGTATCTGTAACAAAACTGTATTCAAATTATTTAAATGTATCCTTCTGTTAGAAACATAGTCCAAAATAAAGCAATGCTCCATTACCAGATTTATTTCTTGCTGATTGGGGTAAAAATCAAGCCCTTTCTGCAATTCAATTGCTTTTGTCCTCTTATTGATTTTTAAGGGTAAGTTTACACTTAGGATTTCATTAAAAACAATGAAGGCAAAACATAAGATAAAAAAAATCTTTTTTGAGTGTGATAGAAATAGATATGACAGATATTGTGCAGGAAATATATGATGAAGCAAGAAGCAGTCGTTTTCAAGCTCTTATAAACCTTGACGTAAGAATCATCTCACTCGCTTGAGCTGTCAGATCTTTAGAAACTTATCAGGGATGTAGCATGATTTTTTTTTTAAATCAAAAATGGTGATGTTTTTGTTCACCGTAGCCTGCAAATGTGTGAATGTGTTTTTGACATGGGCACGAATAAAAAATTAGTGCTTACAATGTAGTTTATTGAATATATCTGCTGTGCATCTACAGTACGAGTCAGTCTGTGCTGAAAACAAACAAAGGTTATATTTCTAGTTTATTACCTTGACCTGCATGCATTTTGTTAAATTGACAAATTGTATGCAGCTGTTTCTTTCTGTTTTTTATCTTGTAGGTAACCACACTTTATAAAAAAGAGTTTGGGTGTGGTTTAAAATGACAAAACTAACAGAAATACATACAAGCATGTACATACAAGCATGCATACACCAATATTGTGGTAAAAGTAGTAAATTTGGTCAAAGTAATGAAATAAGCTCCTAAGGTTTAAGTTTATGCACACTGGCAGTGTGTAACAGTTTCTCAAGACCTACTTACTGACCTAATTACTGTCATTTTCCGAAACACTTAAAGACTTAAATTAAGTTGGAGACAAACTAAGACAGTGCCTGAGAAAGTAACTCAATTTAATTAAAACCTATATACAGAACCACTACAAGTACAAAGCATCTAGTACAATGAATTATTCGGTTTTCTTCTTTTCTTTTTTTGATGCAGTTAAGTCAAACAAAATTTTTATCAGCCAAAAAAGCCTAAGTAAATATAAAAGTCAGTATTCAAATGACGACTTAGTTTATTAATCATTTGGATTGCTTAGTGGAATAGCAATCCAAATGATCCCATCCTTATACCAAAATAGGAAATTAAGCACTTTTATAAATTAATAATTGTTTTCATTACCCTAGTAAATTTAACTATTTTTGATCAGCTATACTCAGAACTCATCAATGCCCAGTCTGTTTAAGAAATCCCTTTAACAGAACAGGTCTACTGTTACAACCATAACATTGAAAACACTGTTCTACGTGGAG
Source organism: Cyprinodon tularosa (assembly GCF_016077235.1). Lineage (NCBI taxonomy): Eukaryota > Metazoa > Chordata > Actinopteri > Cyprinodontiformes > Cyprinodontidae > Cyprinodon > Cyprinodon tularosa. Next base: position 133,979 of record NW_024039442.1, on the reverse strand, counting down.
GTCCGACTTCCAAGTACAAATTCAATTTATCATAAAAACAACTCAATCAGACTGTCAGGGATAATCAGTTTTAGTCATATAAAAATTGTTTAGGGTAAACAACTTAGGTTGCTAAATATAATAGAAATGTTTGCTTCTCCTTTTATTATAGTTTTTGCTCCTTTTACTAATTGGTATGAGGAAAACTTATAGGGTCTTCTACCTGTATTATTTCCCTCATATTTAAAATGAGTTGAAGCAGAGATCACTTTTGTTAGGATATAGGTAATTATCTTCAGTGATGTAAATTAAAAGGATTATACCCTAAGGTTTTTAATGGCTGGAAGAAAGTGGTAAAATGGAGAGACATTGGAGAGCTTATAAAGACACTGTGTCTCAGACATTATATCTTTTTAAGCTGTCCCACAACTGAGCCTGATAAGTGGAACAAAAAATGTCTGTGACTGGGCTGGTAGGAGCTACGGCACACTAAACGTAGACTCTTTGATAATTTTACAATCTAAAAGATAGTGTGATGCTTTGAGGTGTTACTGATTTACTTTTTTACTAATGTGCAAGGGAGTGTATACCTCTTTCCAAGGCATGTAACAAAGATTTTAAATTCATATGTGTCCATGATTAAATGTTTTTTGTTCTTGAACACATTGCTATCTGGCATAAAGCCCTGATGTCTGTAACTCTTTCTATTCTTGGCTTGAAACCAATGAGTTAAATCTTAGTTCCATCTAAGCTTCATCCCTTTATGAGGATGTTGTTATTATCCTGGATCACTTCTGGGATCAAACTGGGAGGACTGTTAGAGTAAAATCTATTCTTTAAAAAACAAGACACAAGCCACCATGGTGAATCAGGAAGAGAAATTGCTAGTATAGGGAGCAGTTATCAATGTTGTTTTTCAGGTGAGTATTTTATTCAGCATAGTATTGTATTTTGGGTACATGTATTATTTTGTAATCCCAAATTCAATTCAATTCATTTATACTTTAATAATCATTGAAGGGAAATTCAGTATCAGTAATTCCCCATCATGCTCCATCAACCTGGCCACACACTACTTAATTCCCTCTGCTCATATTCCATTATCGGTCGTGTGTCTTGCGCACTACACTTTGGCGGCATTTTTAAGTTATTTCTCTTGGAGTGGGGTCATACCTTTACATCAGGGCGAGTTATACTTTAAAAATAAATATAGCAGTATAAGAACCACAGATGAAACAGGGGAAGCACCACCAGAAAGCTCTGATATAGGCTTGATAAAAGAGGATAAACTATCACCAGTAATGAACTAATCTAAAAGCCTTTGGTGAGCATCCTCTTCAAAGGAAAGTGTGAACGGTTGGTCATCTAAACTCACTAGCAAGCTTGCGATTGAAACAACTGGTTCAATCATCTGTTCAAACATAGCAACAGTAAAAAAAATTATAAAAAAGCCTCAGCTAGGGCTTGCACAGGTCTTTTAACACCTGTGATGTGAGGTCAACATTGCAATGCCTACTAGGAAGTATAGTAATAATGATTTACGGTCCAACATTAGGTGTAGAGCAGATACATGAAATCTTGTACAGCAACGTTTTAAATCCATTTCTCTTGCTGCTCTGTTTATCACCCTTTCTGCTCTACTGAAAATTGTGTATGGGAAAACATACACATTTTAGGAGTTCCCGATAAAATTTGACCCTGTGAAAGTCTTTGCTTTATCCTTGTTTTAACCCTAGAAATTAAGAACGCTTAATATATTAAGTTGGAGTAAAATAAATGTTACAAGGCTTTTGATCTTTTTTTTACATTTCATTTGTTGATTTTGGCACCCCAGTGTTGTATGTAAGTAGTTCTGCAAGGATCTGAAGGGGTCAAAATATTTTTTGAGGAAAAACTGCAGAGGCAATTGAAAAAGTGCAACATCTTAAGAAATGTATTATACTGAGTACAGGCAGTGATAATGATAGATTAGTCAATTTACACCATCAAGTGTTATTTTATTACGGCACTGTGTTTGAGTACAAATAAATGGTTACATAAAACATTCAGTTGACGCATATGACACCAATGGTGCTCTTGCTTAAAAGCAACATAGTGTGAATATCAGACAGTTCACTCCTCACAGTAATACCCTGAAAGCAATAGACTCAAGCCCCCTCTTTACAGTGAAATCAGTTTTTATCTATGGTATTGTTTTTTGTTTGGGTTTTTTGGGGGAGTTAACATGGTCCCTGATAGCAAAGTTCTTGCTCATTTAAGGCACAGGGGTCAAATACTCAAATGCATAAGTGCACAGTAGCTGAGCCACTGGACCACAATAAATCACTCAATGTTTATTTGGAAAAACTTCCAAAGTCACTCATGTGCTGCCACACGCCCACACACCCATACAAAGCAGGGTTTGCTTGGATAGTACCTAATTACCGCTGAGGGCAGAACAAACTGGCAGAGCTTACAGATTTTCACAGTGCCTCTATTACAAACACATTTAATATAACACACTAAAACAAATGAGAATGTGTAAACTGAGAATAACAAAAAAATCAAGATCTTGGTAAGACTTAATGTAGCCATGCTCAGGGCACCAAGGCCAATATGGTCATTACTATCAATATCAAAAGGCTGAATACACAACATTTTCCACATTTTCTGTTTTTATCATATGTTGATAAATGTTAATAGGTGGCAAAAAAGTAAAGCAGAATTCAGGCCTTGAACAATTGCAGGGTAAAAGATCTTTGTATTGTTAGTAGTGCATGTTTTAAAAGAATGACCTGGTATTTCAAATGTACAGTTCTTTTGAAACTGATTTTAACTATGAGTTTCAAATCTTGGTGGCTTTCCAATTTTTTGTTAGTTTGCTCTTCGGTTATGAAACTATGGAAAACAATTCTCTAGTATATAATTTATGAGTGACAATGGAATGCTCGTACTCGTGCTCATCTCTCGCCTTATCGGGGGCCAGGTAGTGGGGACAGCAGTCTCAGCAGTACCAGACTTTCTTCTCCCCAGACACTTCCTATAGCTGTGCTTGGGGAATCTCAGGCCAGCTGAAATACATTGTCCCTCCATCATGTCCTGGTTTATCCTGTAGGCCTTTTCCTCGTGGGACATGCATTCGAAAAAGATGTATGAGCGACCTCAGCTGATTTCTACATGTGGAGGAGAAGTGGCTGTACTCTAAGCATCTCCTGGATGACCAAGCTCCTCACCTGTTTAAAGCTGGGTTTATCCTTGACGCGTCTGTGAGGTCTGTGCGGCAAAAATGCGTCACTTTGTGCTTCTACACCCCTCTGTTCTTACTCTATTAGGCCAGGATTTCCACATGGAGCACCTAGAAAAATTATGGACAGATAAAGGAAAGCTAGGTAGACTGATCGGCATGGAATCTGATTAGCAGGCGGATCGCAGTAGCAGCGGCTAGGGCTTCTATCACAGGAAACTCTGCAGAAAGGAAACACAGGCTAGTGACCAGGTAAATCTAACGGAGGAAGATAAGTAACGTGAGTCATTAACCTGGTTTACAAGTTCAGTCCGTGCCCAGCGAACTGAACTGGTGGGTTGCCAACAAGATGCGCCGGGTGCCGCCCACAGTGTCCCAGATGCTGCAGCTTCAGAGAATAGAGAACAAGCAGGAGTCCAAAGACAGGTCAGGTAAACAAATCAGAGCAGGAACAGGCAGGCTCAGGGGTCCAGGAGTCCAAAGCCATTTTAGGCAAACAGAACAGGAACAGGCAGTTCTCAGAGCTCCAAAGACAGTTCAGGCAAACAGATCAGATGGGAACAGGCAGGCTCAGTTGTTGGTAAGTTGTTGTAAGGTACGCTAAAAACACTCCCACACCAGGCTCGAGGTAAATAATCCGGCACTGATAAGTGGTATCAGGCAGCTTAAATGGAGGCAGGAGCAGGTGGGTCAGATGAGCAGTTATGAGAAATTGGGCATTAAATAATAATTTATTAAAAAATATATAATAAAGTCAGTCATCAGCACCAAGATCTTTTGTTTTCATTATGGACAGTCCATGACTTGCACAAAAGTCCAAGAACAAAATACCATTCAGGTTCAAAGTTGGGGTTCCCTCACTCATGAAAATTTTCCTCCAGCTGTCCCAGTCATTTTCCACATGGGACATTAAGGTCCCCCAGCAGAATGATGGAACCCCCAGGAGGGGTACTTTCCAACAGCCTCTGAAGGGATCCTAGGAAGTCCTAGTGCTCTGTAGTGCCATTCAGCCAATAGGCCGGATCAACAGTCAGAGACCTTTCCCTCTAACCAAAAAGCGAAGGGATGCATCCCTCTCATCCACTGGGGTAAACTCGAGACTGAGTTGGGGGAGAGCAAGCCAACCCAAGCCCTCAGCCTGTTCCCTTGGGCCACTCCAGAGTAAAAGAGAGTCCAGCCTCTCTCAAGGAGCCGAGTTCCGGAGCCCAGGCTCTATGTGGAGGCATGCCCGACTATTCCTACCAAGTATCACTCCACACCCCTGCACAGGCTCAGGCTTCTTCCCCCCAGTGAGTTGACTTCCCAGGTTTGTGAGCAGGTTTGCATGTCCATGGATTAGGTTGCCTCCTCCGTTTCTGACTGTGAGAAGCAAACTAGAATGTTGTTTTCCTAATGCACAATAGCTACTGTAGAAAAAAGAACCATATGACACACAGTATACAGCAAGATGGATATTGATAGTTAATGATTAGTCTGTGAGTAATTTAAGTGACACAATTTGACCCTGTGTTATTTTATTATCTGTGGCAATGAATATCTAAAATTATTTTACTTTATTTCTATTGATTGTAAGAGAAGTACTAAATATAATTTGCCAAAACATTTTCTTATGTATACTAGTTATTATTTTTCCGCTATTTTGCTGAGCCATACACCATATAAATTGGTGGAACGAGGCAATGAGTACAGAAGAAATCCCTTTTTCTTTCTAAAAATGAGCTTTAATAGGGGAAGACCCTTTAAGTTTTTACAGTAAATTTTTTTTTTGTTAATCTGCCCTAAAAGACCTTCTCAAATGTTTTCCTTGCCAAACAAAAAGAGAAAGACAGGATGTTAAATTTTCTAATTAATAATCGATTATTTCAAATAACTTATGGTCCTTTTCTTTTAAAATAGATTAGTGATTACCATGCATTGTGGGAATAATTTTACATGCACTGTAAATAAGCTATCAACTAAATATACAAAAAGCACTTAGCTACACAGAATATACCTAGCACCTTTGTTATGCATAAATTAAAATGATTTAATTATACAGGCTTTAAAGGAAGGACAGATCCAAAGTAACACCACTATAAGAAGCCAGTTGCCCTTTGCTCCATTTTAAAACAAGCAGCTCTTAAATGTGGGACAAAGCTGAATGAGTTATCACTGCCAGATGTGAAGATGCAAGCCATGCTATGGGGATGAATTTGAATACTTTAATTTTGAAACAATTTAGAAGTAATGTAGTGGAAAAGTAATATGCAAATAATGCTAAATGAATAGACCGTCATCAGCTAATATCTTTTTTTGAAATTCCTGCTATCACTGTAAAGCATGTAAGCAATAATTTTTAAATAATACCAGTGTTTCTTATGTCTCTCAAAATATATACTTTTAATTTTGACTTGAAGGTCAACAACCTTTAAAAGCATATCAATGTTACAAAAATCTAATATGAAAAACCAATCATTTTAAATGGATATTGTAAAAAAAAGTACAGTTATTTTGTTTTATGTAAGGTATTTAAATATATTTTGATCACAGATTGTATATGTAGAGAGAAGAGTAAAGTAACAACAGCCTCAGCAGATGGGCTTACAGAAGAGGCAATGAGTAAACCTACCCCAACAGGGAAACCATATGTGAACTGGATAGGATCCCAACCTTTAGAGCGTAGCTATGACAGATGTTTGCCTTAAGATTGCAAGGCTACAACAGCAGTACCAGAAACCTTAAGAAAATAAGTACACCCATGCTCATACGAGCCTGCTAGTATGACAGGGGGCACTTATGATATTTGTTCATATTTGTTCTTTTTATATGCAAAAATGTTAAAGAGTGAAGCTATACATTGCACATTAAGGTATTGAATTTTCTTTTCATGCTATACTTTTAGGGTAGATGTTTAACATAAAAATGAATGACAATACTAGCCTTAAGTCTTTCTAAGAATGGCCTTCGGGAGTGCCCTTTAGCTATCTATAGCCCCTTTTACATTGCCTCTGCAGCTTTTGAAAGCCAGGGTATAGTTTCCATGCACTTTTTCACACGTACTGTCGTGTACTTGAGGCTTTATTTCCTTCAGAGACAAAATTCCCTGGGCTTGTTGAAGGAGCCAGGTGGTGTTCAGCGAGATATCCTTTCGTCCTTTGCTCCCACTGCGGTAGCAGTAAAGGAAGAAGGTGACTGTACAAATGTTTTTTTATATAATAAATTTGTCAGACTTTAAAACTTCAGCTCTGCAATTAGTTTATCAACAATTAGCCTTTTTTATCTGTGACAGAGCAGAATAGCTCTGTACTGTCAGGATACAGTGGCTGCTTAGCTCAGCTAGTTGATGGCTCTCCCTTCTAATGCAACCCAGTGTCATGGGAAAATGTACCCCCACTACGTTGGTCCACACTGCAAAACGTAGTGGAGGTACATTAATGGCCATTTTTTTGTGGTACTGTTACGTTTCTCCTGCCTATACGCTTTCTATTGTTTTACGTCCTAGTCACGTGACTTTCAAGATTCCAGCTGGGAGAAGAAAAAAATATATATAGATGGCCGACATTCGCTCATTTTTTGTGGAAAGATTAATGACTTGAGTTTGTTTTTGCATTAAAATGAGTTTTGATTACATTTCTAGTGAGAAATGTATAGTTTGTTGCCAGAATATTTACTCAGGGAATGTACATATTCACTTGCTTGTTCGTTTCTTGCAAAGATTTTTCAAGATAATGTGAAACTGTAACATTTTGGTATAAACATGGCTGAGATTTCTCTAACTTTTAGTGGGAATATCAATAATTTCAATCAGTTTCTGCATTTAAATGGGTTTTTGATTACATTTATAGCGAGAAGTGTAGGGTTTATTTACATAATATTTACTTAGTGAACATACATAATCACCCGCTTGCTAGTTTTTGCTACGTTTTTCGGATCTCGTCAGGATTATGTGAAATTGCAACGTTTTGGCTGCTACCCATCGCCTAGCATTTAGCTGCCGCCCCGATTCAACATTGAATTCTTTGTGATTTAACTCTATCTGACGGATCAAACCCTCGCCACTGCGTGCGTTGCGTCTGAGGTGGATTTTCAGATCAATGCATTACGTCGTGGCATACGGGAGAAAATAATTAAACTAGTTAAAAAAAGGATCATGGGTTAAGATCGGATGTGTTTTATTTGGAAATCTACCGGATCCTTTGTGCATTTCACTTCCTGTTTGGTGCGATCTCATTGATGGGTTTTGACCAGATTTTGACCAAAGAAGAACTAAAAAAAAAATAAATAAAACAATTTAAATACACAACCAGCATACCTGGAATCAATGACAGAGAGCATACATAATCACCCGCTTGCTAGTTTTTGCTACGTTTTTCGGATCTCGTCAGGATTATGTGAAATTGCAACGTTTTGGCTGCTACCTATAGCCTAGCATTTAGCTGCCGCCCCGATTCAACATTGAATTCTTTGTGATTTAACTCCATCTGACGGATCAAACCCTCGCCACTGCGGCGTTGCGTCTGAGGTTGATTTTCAGATCAATGCATTACGTCGTGGCATACGGGAGAAAATAATTAAACTAGTTAAAAAAAGGATCATGGGTTAAGATCGGATGTGTTTTATTTGGAAATCTACCGGATCCTTTGTGCATTTCACTTCCTGTTTGGTGCGATCTCATTGATGGGTTTTGACCAGATTTTGACCAAAGAGGAACTAAAAAAAACAAAAAACAATTTGAATACACAACCAGCATATCTGGAATCAGTGACAGAGAGCGACTGGGACCAGAAGTTTATTAATTTCTCCCCACTGATTTCCATTCAAAATGTTTTCGATCCCACCGGGCTCTAGGGAAGTGGCGGGCATACCGCCACCTACTGTTCATGAGTGTGTAGCAACATTGTTTTACATCTATTAAATTCTATTTTTTTATTTTGTATTCTGAAGATAAATAAATAATGCTTTCCTTAATCTATAAATATCTTTTATATTTCCTTTATTTCCCAATAATCCTTTAAGACTCCATTCTTGGCCTGTCCTTTCAACTCTTTTCAATTTCTTCCTTTCAGGTCCAGATGTTTTAAAGTTCATCAATACGTGTTCTATATTTTCTAGCTCTCCACATCCTTCACATTTATGATTATTTTTCCTCCCTATTAAGTATAAATTGTCATTTAAATAAGTATGACCTACTCTTAATCTGATCATTATTATTTTTTTCCCTTCGGTTTCTCTCATTAATATTTCTATTTAATACTGACTTTTGTACTTTATATAACCTTCTTCATTTTTATCTTCATTCCACCTTTTTTTTTTTGCCATTTTTCAATTTCTTTCCTCTTAATAAATGATTTTCCTTCCCCTTTGGGGAAGGAAAATCAGCTATTGGGATCAGGCATCAGGTTCAATTTGCATATTTTCTTAGCCAAAACAAGGATTTGTTGGGCTACTGTAATTCTGAATTGAAAAACGTCCTGAATGGAAAGTCTTCAAACTTGAAAAACAAAGTCCAAAGTTTGTTTGTTTTTTGTTTTTTTTGGAATGATTATGACCTGGATGTCTAAGAATCTTCACCAGCTTATCAGGGAAATGAATGCCCACAATGTCTATATTCTCCAAAAGAGAATAACAGAACAGACCTTCATGAGGCCCTTGTTAAAGCTATGCATATATTTATGCATCTATGCTCTTCAAATAACTTTCTGGTTCGATGCAACATTTACATTAAATGGGTTGAGAGGTTGTTCTTTACCAGTAAATACATAAAAGATTCCCAGATGACTGCCGATACAAACTCTCCCCTATAAAACCTGAAACTAATTCTTATAAGAGAGTAAAATCTGTATTAGTCTTCATTAAATGTAGCATATTGTTGTACATAATCGATTGCTTTATTTTTGGTGTCAGCTTTTGGTCAATATACTAACCTTAAAAGGTCAAAGTGGGAAAATGTAGTAGTAGTAGACAAATTAGCAATTAGAGGAGGCAATAACAATTACAATTCCTTTAGGGAAAGGGGAAGGAAAATCATTTATTAAGAGGAAAGAAATTGAAAAATGGCAAAAAAAAAAAAAAGGTGGAATGAAGATAAAAAAGGAAGAAGGTTATATAAAGTACAAAAGTCAGTATTAAATAGAAATATTAATGAGAGAAACCGAAGGGAAGAAATAATAATGATCAGATTAAGAGTAGGTCATACTTATTTAAATGACAATTTATACTTAATAGGGAGGAAAAATAATGATAAATGTGGAGGATGTGGAGAGATAGAAAATATAGAACACGTATTGATGAACTTTAAAACATCTGGACCTGAAAGGAAGAAATTGAAAAGAGTTGAAAGGACAGGCCAAGAATGGAGTCTTAAAGGATTATTGGGAAATAAAGGAAATATAAAAGATATTTATAGATTAAGGAAAGCATTATTTATTTATCTTCAGAATACAAAATAAAAAAATAGAATTTAATAGATGTAAAACAATGTTGCTACACACTCATGAACAGTAGGTGGCGGTATGCCCGCCACTTCCCTAGAGCCCGGTGGGATCGAAAACATTTTGAATGGAAATCAGTGGGGAGAAATTAATAAACTTCTGGTCCCAGTCGCTCTCTGTCACTGATTCCAGATATGCTGGTTGTGTATTCAAATTGTTTTTTGTTTTTTTTAGTTCCTCTTTGGTCAAAATCTGGTCAAAACCCATCAATGAGATCGCACCAAACAGGAAGTGAAATGCACAAAGGATCCGGTAGATTTCCAAATAAAACACATCCGATCTTAACCCATGATCCTTTTTTATGACTAGTTTAATTATTTTCTCCCGTATGCCACGACGTAATGCATTGATCTGAAAATCAACCTCAGACGCAACGCACGCAGTGGCGAGGGTTTGATCCGTCAGATGGAGTTAAATCACAAAGAATTCAATGTTGAATCGGGGTGGCAGCTAAATGCTAGGCTATAGGTAGCAGCCAAAACGTTGCAATTTCACATAATCCTGACGAGATCCGAAAAACCGTAGCAAAAACTAGCAAGCGGGTGATTATGTATGCTCTCTGTCATTGATTCCAGATATGCTGGTTGTGTATTTAAATTGTTTTTTTTATTTTTTTTTTAGTTCCTCTTTGGTCAAAATCTGGTCAAAACCCATCAATGAGATCGCACCAAACAGGAAGTTAAAGTTAAATGCACAAAGGATCCGGTAGATTTCCAAATAAAACACATCCGATCTTAACCCATGATCCTTTTTTTAACTAGTTTAATTATTTTCTCCAGTATGCCACGACGTAATGCATTGATCTGAAAATCCACCTCAGACGCAACGCACGCAGTGGCGAGGGTTTGATCCGTCAGATGGAGTTAAATCACAAAGAATTCAATGTTGAATCGGGGCGGCAGCTAAATACTAGGCGATGGGTAGCAGCCAAAACGTTGCAATTTCACATAATCCTGACGAGATCCGAAAAACGTAGCAAAAACTAGCAAGCGGGTGATTATGTATGTTCACTAAGTAAATATTATGTAAATAAACCCTACACTTCTCGCTATAAATGTAATCAAAACCCATTTAAATGCAGAAACTGATTGAAATTATTGATATTCCCACTAAAAGTTAGAGAAATCTCAGCCATGTTTATACCAAAATGTTACAGTTTCACATTATCTTGAAAAATCTTTGCAAGAAACGAACAAGCAAGTGAATATGTACATTCCCTGAGTAAATATTCTGGCAACAAACTATACATTTCTCACTAGAAATGTAATCAAAACTCATTTTAATGCAAAAACAAACTCAAGTTATTAATCTTTCCACAAAAAAATGAACGAATGTCGGCCATCTATATATATTTTTTTCTTCTCCCAGCTGGAATCTTGAAAGTCACGTGACTAGGACGTAAAACAATAGAACGCGTATAGGCAGGAGAAACGTAACAGTACCACAAAAAAATGGCCATTAATGTACCTCCACTACGTTTTGCAGTGTGGACCAACGTAGTGGGGGTACATTTTCCCATGAGACTGGGTTGTCTAATGTCAGCCAGTCAGTGGGACATTTCCCTGGAATTACTTTATTATATTAGATAGTTTTAACAGTTTTTTTTTTTTAACACATACAGGTCAGGCTTGCTGCTAGGCTTTGCTAAGCTTAGCTTATCCAAGGCTAACCGTTTTTTCCCACCCCTGCTCCCAAAACTGTGTATACACCATCGTATCCATGACATGGTTTTATTCTTTGGTGTTTAAGATTCATCAAACAACTTCAACTCCTCCACCATTTAAAAAGTGTTATATTTATACTTAGCTGAAATTACACCATTAGATATTAATAAGGGAACTTTTGAAGAAGAGTGCTCTAATTTCAGTATAATGTAGTAGCATTATACTGAATAGGAATGATTTAAAATGAACCCCAAAATTTAAAAAAAAATTTTGTTGGTAAAGATAATTGTTAAATGTCAGATTTTTATTACGTTCACAATCATGTGCTGCTATGTGTTTATAAGTGAAAACGTGAAAACCTTTTAAAGATATGCATGGCCCTGTTTCCCGTTTAAATCATTTAAACATTTCATCCAGTGCTGTCATATCATGAGAGTTTGTTGATTTAGGCTTGAAGCGGGCATAGCACATGAACCGAAATTGAGTTAAGGACTAGCTCTCACTAATGTTGACAACTGCCAGTTTCTGCCTGGAGTGTCATATGATCAGTTATGATGGGTCTTGATATGACTCACTTGGAGCTAAGGCTCTTAGAAAATGGGCCACTGTGACCTTTCTCTTGGGTACAAGAGCTATCTTGTCGAGAACAGCTGATGAAGCTGTTTGAGAAGCACTTTTTCTGTTTGCACAACGTCTTCAACTTTCATAACCTTTTCTGCCAAAAGCCCTGGTATTCACAGTCTTCATGATATAAACTGATAACCTATGGCAGAGATTTAAGCTCAAAACATCATCTACAGTCAGCATTTTTCTCTTTACTTCTAAGAAAACACTTACAAAATACTTCCATTCTTCAAATAAAAAGGTTGCAAATCAGTATATCAAACAAATGAGGTCATGATGCTGAAAAAAAGATGCGGCCATAGAAAAATGCAATATTTATGGACAAGCAGGGATACAGTATAAGCCTAAATTTCTATATTTGTCATAATTTCTATCTTTCTGATTTTTTTCCTTTATATCCTGGCCTGTATTGAATGTTTGATGTCACATTTTTCTTTAGGTGTCAAAATGCATGTTACAGATAACCGGCATGCTATTTAATCTCTTTCCTATGTCATTTCTACAGTAGATACCCCACAATTAAAATAATGTTGATATTTTATATTGCAGATTTAGATATATGTAAGAATACCCTTTAGGGACTTCTACTCTACTTTGAATTAGGACTTGGAATAACCATACACTATGAAATTTTATTCGTCTTAATTATGAAAAGGCTATGTGGAACCAGCAGAGCAGCAGTTGATTAAAGTGCAGCAGAGATTCATCGAATCTGGCTCAGTAGATTAGGAGTCCATTTAACAAAATGTTATGTCCTTAATGGGAAGGTAATAAGATGGTCTTTATCTTTTATTGAAAAAAGTCGAGTCATTTCTCAGCATGGTGATATTCGCTTTTAAAGAAGTAGTTCTTTGAGCAAAAGAGGTAGAAAGGAGAGCTACAAATATCCTGGAAATAAATCACTTGGAATATACCTTTACTCTGTGCAAGTTTACTATACATGGCTCACATTTCCCCACAGGGGTAGTATATAAAATCTGTTATTCATAAGGTGGGGATAATCACTTAAGAAGATTAATCATCGTGCCATAGTTATGATGGGTTACATAAATGCAAGTAAGAATGTAGATAAGTCAAGTGTGCAGTAGCCTATAGAAGATGTCAGAGTATAGAAAATGAGGTCCAAAACACTTGATCCAAAAGCTGCACTGTTGTATAATGGGCTACATATTCTACTAAATAAACATTTTCAGAAGTAGGGTTGCCCTACAGTGGTTTGTAAGACCTGACAAGATCTAAAATGCAGTTTTGATAGTGTTATTTTAATAATTTATTCTACATTTTGTGTTTCAAAACATAAAGTTATACGCCCAAGTTATTATTAGCTACACACCAAAGAAATGGATGGATGGATGGATGGATGGATGGATGGACGGACGGACGGACGGACTGACTGACTGACTGACGGACACATATACTGTAAATGTGTTATAATGTTATCCCTTCACTAAACTCATGCCCAAAGGGGGGCTGCTCACGACAGCAAAGGACTGGCAGCTCTTGGTCGATCTGGGGAGGCAGTTGCGATTCCTGGATTACATTGCAGCCAAGACACTCCGCCCGGACACGGTGCTGTCATCAACTTTCACCAGGCAGGTTGTACTGCTTAAACTAACTGTTCCTTGGGAGGACAGAATAGGGGAAGCACACGAGAGGAAGAGGGCTAAATACGCAGAACTCGTGGCTGAGTGCCGGAGGAATGGCTGGAAGGCCCGCTGCAAGCCTATTGAAGTGGGCTGCAGGGGCTTTGCAGGCAGATCTCTACACTGTGTCCTTGGACTCCTAGGGATTTGCGGTCTGCAGAGATGAAGAGCCACCAAGAACATCTTGGAAGCAGCTGAAAAGGTTTGGTTGAGGAGATGGCTCTGGTTGAGGAGGGGGGGAGGCGTGGCGTAGTGCGCTACCTGGACACAAGTCGGGGAACTGATCACCCCCAGCTGGGTTGCCAGAGTGAGGGTGTATGACTAAGACCCGAAACACCCAGTGATCTCGGGAGAGTCACTGAAGATGTGTCCAGGTTCTGAGATGCTAACCACCGGGAACTTTCCACGCTCAGTGAACACTAGATAAATCAAAGTAATCACTACACATTTCCTGTATTAATAACAAGATTTGTTTCTATGAAAGATAATAAAAGGCAAAAAACATAAAATTGATCTATAAGGGCGATTTTCCATTCCTCCTAATGCTTTTTTTTTCAATAAACTTTCTTCCAAGCTAAATAACTAAAAGATGAATAGAGACTAATGTGAAAAATTGGGAACAATGAAATCACAGTTATTTAGTTACGTGGTTAACAATTAAGAGATGACAATATAGCCCTATAAGATGCATTTTTGAGTAGGTTAGATTGGGTTAGTTAGGGAGTTAAATGTATGGAAAAATTACAAAAGAATTAAATACATGACACTTCCCCGCTGTCATTTAAGACATATAAACTCTGCTTTAGATGTGTAATTCATCTCTCTGGATGTCACTTCCCTGCTCTATTATCTATTGACAGCCCAAGTGGCTGCGGTGATAATACCGGCAGGTTAATCTAGCAGCCCTTGTTTTGGACGGGCATGAGATGAAGGAGAGGATTTAGAGAGCTGTTCTGATGCCCCCTTGTGTGTGCTAATTAACTGGTACAGATTGTTCCTCTCGTCCAACTGCCTCCCTGCACACAACAGCCGATGCCAGCCCTTATACCTCTTGCAAAAACACAAAGCCTTGTGTTCAAAAACTCTTGACGTTTCGTGTTGGATATTTATGCTGCTATGCGGTCTAATGAATTTTCCTGGGACCGAGAAGTCAAGCCTTTGGAGAGATACAATTAGAGGTGTCAAAGGTCTTGACACAACCTTATGTTGTTGATGTTATGCTATTCTTAATTATCCCTCTTCAAACTGGCCAGGCCACCCTGGATGTGGATCTTTTTATCTGTGTAGAAAGCAATCTTCAATTGACTCAGTATCCACAGCAATTAACAATTAACAGGATTGAACTGATAGTTGACAGTTACAGCACTGTGTTTTTATACTTCTAAATATAACTTTTTTCTTCTTTTTCCTCTTCTTTTTTCGATCTATATATTTTAGCCAAGAAGGTTTTCAAGTGGTTTATTGAAGAAGGAATGTATAGATATGTATATAATACATTCATCTTTTTTCAATTTGTTTTCAGACCTGTAAATATTAAGATGCAAAAGCAGAATTTATTCTAAGGTCTCCTAGGGATTTGGAGATACACTGGAGATACACTGCTTTCCTGTCTGAGGTAGATTCTTGGTTCAAATGGAGATTCCAGAAAAAGAGAGATCAACGACAGGTGATCAGACAATAATCGAGATTGGAGCAATATTTGAGAGCTGCTGTCACAAGTATAATGGAGAGCTTGGTGTAGCTTTTGTGGAAAGGGGGTAGGTTTCCTATCATTATAAGAATTGACAGGTTTCAGCACCAGTGAAATGCTCTCATGTATTTACAGTTATTTCCTTTTAAAGGGGAGAATTTCTTCAAAGATATTTTCAACCGCCTTCCTTGTCTCTCAGTTTCCCTACCCCTCCCTTTCCGTGTGTATCTGTGAAAGATGAAGTCTTTAAGGCCTACACTAATCCTGTCATTATGCTGTTGTCTTCACTGGCATATGTTATCTTCTCACTTTCTTGGTTATCCTGTGGACTAAAGTAATTATTGTGCTACAATTGAAACATCAAGTAATTACTTAATTTTCTGCGTTAACCATCCTTGGTTTGATGCCACACTTCAAGTGTGAGATGAGTGTGTTTATGGGTCAGCTCCGGAGAAGGGTAAGAATAGCACTCAGGATTTTATGCATCTCTTGGCACATGAGACACCCACCCAAGGCCATGAAGAATATAACATGCAGAGTAATGTCATTTAGACCTTGGCAAGCTTCTTGTGTCCCACTCAGGGGACTATCTCGCCTCCACAGCCCTTTTTCTCTCACCCTCCTTCCTCCATGCTTCCCCTGCGTTGTCTTTTTATCTTCTCCACTATGTCATGCCACATTGTTTTTTGTTTCTTCACTCGGTTCCTGTTCTCTTTTACTCTTCCCATCACTCTTCTCTATATCCTTTTTTCATTATGATTGTCTTCTTGTCTTCCATTACATCTTTAGTTGCTGCTGCAATATGTCATCTGCAACCAGACCAACGCCACACAGAGTACCACAAAATGCTGCAATGTCATGATCCAGAAGCCCCACATTAACACTGGGATTTCACCCAGAGATTATTTAAGTGTTGCGTGCCTGCCAGGCAGGGTTCCTTGTAGTAATCTCTATAGCCCAGTGAATGCAGTCGGACTGGGAAAGAGGGGATTTAGATGAGTTTGAGGCCTGATTGGGTTCCAGAATGGGTGCAGTGTGAAGCTTTTCGCATTTTCAATATTTCAATTTATTTTAGCTTTGGCTTTACAAGGTGGGGGAGACAGCTAAATGTGTCACAGAGAAACTGAGGTTAAATCCCTGACAGAAGGATCCTCTTCTTCTCAGCTCGCCATGTATCCTTCTGAGGTTTGCAAAGTAATTTAATTTGAGGTAATTGTAGTGAGGAACCATAATTAAAAGGATTAAGATGCATGCCATTTACAGATGGGCTAAAAGAAATGAAATGATGAGGCCACTGGCACCATTTCTGCCCCATACCGTCTTTCTTTTAATTTCCACTCCTTTGTCAGTGAATTCAGATTTGCATTATTCAATCTGTCATAGGATCAAATGTTGGATAAAAATAACCACAGACGTTCAAAGCAATGACACCACTTGTCTGCTAACTAAATGTTGCTGCCTTGTGTACATTTTATTTATTTTATTTTTAATATGCTTGTCACTGACTCACAGTGTTTCAATTGTGTTTCCAGAAATGTAAGTCCATATATTTGTGTGGGATGACAGTGTGTCCTCGAATCAACGTGGTCACCCTCTCACAGCGGCGGAGGTCCCTGACCCCATCAGGGAGTCAGTGTGCCTGCTGATTTTTTGACATTGAGACGGAAACAGACAAAGGAACTCATCAGATGTCCGATGTCTTGGTGACACTGTCAGAGGAATTGCTCTTGACAGAGTGCCACTTAAAATTCACTAGCTATTTGGTATTTCAGCAGCTGATGGCTTTCTTGCTGTCATTTATATTACCAAAGGGTTAAAATTAACAATGTTTTAAACTACAATGCAAGAATTCTCTTTTTTATCTTAATCAAAGAGATATGCCTAGGTTCAAAGGACAGTATTATGCAATAGGGGGAAGTAATGGGTTAAAAAAAGCTATGTTAATTATTTAAGTCTATGTATAACCAACCCATGGTTTGAATCTGTTGTTTCCACGAAACAAGTTTGATTTTGAATGTGTTGCTTAGTTTTTATAGTAATACATCTTTATTTGTTAAGTAAGCAAAGATTAATATTTTAATTCCAGTTTTATCGATTATTAACTGTAATGCCATACACCCATTGAATTAGTGTTAAAACTATATGATAAAAATCGTTTTGTTGAAAAGTCTTTAACAAAATGATTAGTGTGAGGGATTGCATTCGAGTCAATGAGTCGATGCAATCAACTGATTTTCCTTCGATAGAAAACTTTGAATCAATTTGACTATATGATCTGATGAACTGCAAAGTGCCTTGAGATGACATGTGTCGTAAATTGGCGCTATAGAAATAAACTGAAATGAATTTAATTGAAATATCTGGCATGTCTTCTGATGCTGAAATTGAAGCAGCACTCCTCAACTTCCAGTGTTTTAGCTCTAAGATGCTCCACAAATCTGTGTTAAGCAGGTAAGCCTGCTAAAATTCACCTATAAGAGATGGATAATCATTTGCGTTACAATTTAGACAATCAGTAAGTAGGAAGAAAAAGTGTTGCACTTTTAAATAGCTGGAAGTATTTATATTATTTGTAGGTTGTTTTTTTTTACAGTCTCTTTGTCCATGTTTATTTTAGGAAACAATAGATGACAATACTCAATTGAAGTCCACTTCTAATAGATTTGTATAATTAAGGACAGATTTAGGCCCCGGCCACACAAAGCCAGATTTAATTGTATTTAACAAATCTAATAGAGGGTCCCACCTGCTTAAAATTCAACTTCCAATATTTAAAAAGTTTGTACACAACCTGAACTATTTATGATTAAGACTCACCTCTTCATTGGCATGCATACCCTAACAAAAACAACACAATGGCAGGTTTCAGAGTTATTCAAAAGCTATTCATTTTTTTTAGACAAATGTTTAAACTTGGTTTGCTTGTGTGGAATAGTTTTTCCACAGAAAGCCTCTTTTTCAGTTCTGAATGCATATTAATATCATTATTGTTATTATTAGCACATAGTTTTCCATAATCTTCAACACTTGCTCTAGTTGCTCTATCACAACAACTGCTCTCTGATCCTTGCAGTCAGACCAATCTTCCCAGGTTGGTAGCACCTTCGCAGCCTGGTGTATTCACCCAAAAGCTTTAACAACCTCTTGATCACTAAAAGCGTAAAAATAAATCCTTTTGGTATCCCAGCTGTGGTTTGCTTTAAGCCATCAATCTGCCATAGGAACAAAATAGCTATATGTTACACTGTCCCCAAACAGCAACCTGTAAAGCAAGTTTTCAGCTACATCTCTTTCCTTGTCGTGGGTTAATTTATTTTCTTCAAAATTAATGTACTTCTAGTTCAAGTCCAAAATCCAGGATATATTGAAAGAGCTTTATAATGTGGACATAAGAACTTTTAATTCTACTCATGTGAAAGAGCCCCTGCAGTAGAAATAGATAGTCTAACTCTTTAATACAGAGTGCAAGCGTCAGAGAAGTATGGAGTAAGATGTACCTTAGGACAATGAAATGTAAAAGCACATGAAACCCAAAATGTACTTTATAATACCACTGCTTATCATTTATGTGGTGAATTTTTAGATAATGGATAGAAATTGTTTTTTATTTCTTTTCACAAGATTGCTAATAACTGTTTTTGAATGATGGTGCTGAATTCACCTGGATTTTTATCTTTAAAGAAATTCAGTCCTTAATTTTTTATTTTTTTTATTATTTCATCAATATTGAATCCTATTTTCTATAGTTTAGTTAATCATCTTACATCTGTTTTTGTCACTTTTGTGGAAGAGAGAAATGTGACTGCAAAGGACGATTGCAATATAGGTAATAGTTTAAATGTCCTTGACAAGTGCACAGTTTGCAAAGGAGCAAATTTAATTTCCATGGTTTGAAATTTCAAAGGTATTACCTGATGTAATTGCTTGACTGGGGAATCCATAAATCATTGTTCAGTAAGGTCATCATGTAATTTCTACCCTAATGCTGGCATTTATTTTCCTGGCATCGTCTCTTTCTTCTGATTTAATCTAGCTAGGTCATTTGAGAGATTAATTGCTGCCATCTTCAAAAACAACAAATTACTTTCACACATGTCGCTAAATTAATAGGCCACAACTGCATTTAAAAAAAAAAAAAAAAAACATGAACTGCCAAAACAATCTTGTACCAACCTGCAGGTATAGACATCTCTGATGTTGGTCTGTATTAAATGGCACAAATTTATGTAAAGATGTCAAATAAAAAAATATCAATATTTCAAACAAATAAACGTGTACTTATAGGAAAGTATCAGACATCAGTGAAAATATTTATTTTTATTTAAATACAGTGCAAAGCACAATATTTTTTATCATTTGTCTGATAAAGCTGGTTTGGTCACTGATCCTCTTTCATGACCTTTACCTTGAAGTAGTTGTTTCAGTTGCTGCAGCTTTTTTTAATTTTTTTATATTCCATTTTTTTAGACCAGAAATTTGTACATTTACTGACCTTATTTTGTTTGCTTATTCAGTTATAATAGGGGGGCATTCAGAGTTTATTTTTGTTTGTTTTTTTATTCAAGCATTATTTTACATTAATTGCATCTTTTATCCAAGTGCCTCCTTCTTTTTACTTTTGTTTTTTTTTCTTTGTATTTACTTTGTATTGATACAAATTTATGTTTATTCATGTTCCATTCCGATCCATTTTTTTATTTCTTTTTCTTTTTCCTTTTTCAAAGACATTTTGAAACATTGCTGGCAGAATATGTTTTTTTTTTTTTTTTATGCTCTCTTCTCATGGTAAATACATAGGAATTGTATGTTGGGGCATACTGAAGCCCCACTTTGTCTCACAGATGGAAACTGGAAGATGTTTCTGGGTTGCACAGCCCTCCTACAAAGACGTGATGGACACTTAATTACTTGGCTGACAGAAGTTATTTGCCACCTGCACCCAACAGGGGTCTCGGCCAGACCCTGACCTCCTCTTCCTCCCAGTATACCAACCAGCTCACAGAGCAGATTATGCATATGGCTATTGCTCACATTTCCTGTTTTCATTAACAGCTTCTCCTTTTATTATTTCTTTCCATTTCACCTATTATTCAAAACCAACACATGAACTGAATGCATAATCAATTACAGACATATTTTCTTTGATGCTATTTATAGGCATTTGACATAACCTTGCATTAAATAAAAAGAAAAAAGTATTATTTCCCCATATCTTTTCTCTATATGCGATCAACTGAATGTTTTCCTGTGTAAAATGTCCTTTTTATGATGAACATTGATATATATCAATGCAAGTGATCCAGTATCTTTAAATGCAGATTATATATATATATATATATATATATATATATATATATATATATATATATATATATATGCCAGCTTTCAAAAAATACAATTGTTAACACCACTACAATAGAGGCAAATGATTCTTGCAATTGAAGAGGAGGTGCTAAATTTTCTGTCACTGCCAATTTAAAGTCAGAGCGAAGTGTAAATTTCGACACATTGGCATATTTAACAGCAGATATCACTATGAATTGCACGACGCATGCTAAACTGTGAATAAAAAAGAAAAGTACCAGCAAACTGTTAATGAAACAAGCGCTGCAAGCTCAAAGTTCTTTCCCTTTAGATGTGTACTAATTTATGTACATTTAGAAAAAACACATTCAGAAAATCAGAATATACTGTAATCCATTAACTTTTTTTTATCAAATTGAAAAATTTCTGACCTTAAAGTAATTTTTCAAACATGCCTTTTATCGGTTTAATTTAGCACACTTTTTATTAGACAGCATGACACTGTCCTTTCCCTAAGGTAATTATGAATAAATGTATGTAGGCAGAGCCCGGTCTGAAATTACAATTATTAACAGAGAGGAGAGACACTTCAGGACTGCAATTACAGACTTCTCATGGGAATAACATGGGTCTGTTTTATTATCCGAGCCGAATCCTTGGGGCTCAAGGTAATGATCAACACGGAAACTTACATCTTTCTGTCAGCCCATCACTGTACGATGTATCTGTGCCTTAGTCCGATCAACTCTTTACTGTTCTTTACCATTCCTTGTCCCTGTTTTATTTTTCACTAAGCAGTAATTTTATTATTACATGTTCATATTTAATAAAGTAGGATATGTGTATCGAGGCTACCTGTTGTCAGATTAAAAGCCATCTTTAGGCAGATATTAAACAAGCTTTTCCTTAAACCCATGTTTCTTTATTCATTTATTAAAACATGTATATTATGGCTTTAGTTGGCTGGTTGGACCTTACAAATGAGTAATTGCAGGCGGCATCAACTTAATTTTCCAAAGACGTATCACCATATCGTGAATCTAAACTTGTTTCCAACTTTCAGAATTTCACTTAAGTATTATTGTCTTTTATTAGAGGGAGCACCTCTGATCTAAATAATATGGCATTGGCAAACTACTGTACAAATGTTGGGCAAAGTCGTTCTTTCCTTGCCCTCATACTTATTACATAAAAGTGATAAATTGTTAACACAGTGTTATATCGTGCCTGATAGTGCTATTCAGAATTATTAATCAAGTAGTTGTAAGCCCATGCTGGCAATTCAACGTTCAGACAGAGGAAACCCATCGCTTGCAAGTCTCAGTGGTGCAACTTGCATCTATATGCTGCACTCAATTTTCAATTTGCATGCATATCTATTCAGAATTGGTCTATATAGACCTAATTATAGCTTCAAAACCATAAATACATCATGAATTTTGGCAAAACAACAAGGAAGCACTTTTCAGTTCCTTAAAAATCTTTTTTTAATGTGTGTATGGAAACAGATGTAAACACAAAACAAAGAAACAGTGAAATCATAAAGAGAAAAATAAGCAAACTAGATATCTTAAATTACAGTAGCTACAGACATAGCTCCATAAAAGTGTATAATTGTAATAGTTTGTCTCTTTCTTTTGTTAAAACGCAATCATAATGACTTCAAACAAAAAATGTGCAATCAATCAGAGGAGACTAGATAACTTTAGCTTTAATAATGTAAAAAAAAAAAAAAAAAAAACCTATTTAAGCCTATTGTGTAAATAACATGAAGTCAGTGTAAAACCATGCTATATCCTAAACTATGTCTCAGAAAATTGTCAATTTAAAAAAAATGGTTTCATTGCATTTAATTCATTACTGTGCTTATTTTCAAATGGCCATCAGCAGTCTGCAACATTATTCTCCCTGACATAATGAAAATGCAATTCATGCATGGCACTTTAATAACAAGTCATAAGTGACAATTTCTTGACATCTTATCTCTCCCAGAAAAAAAAATCAATATGTGTATAATAGAAACAGCCACATAACAAACAAAACCACGAGGACTTGGTGTAATATGATACACCAGGATGCAACTGAACTGAAATACTGAGCAGCACAGTTTATATATTCTTCTATTTAGACGGTGAAATGATTTAGTGCCTTTCAGATTTAAGGAAATAAACTTTACAGTCATGCTGAAATGGTACTGGTTGAAGCCAACACACCGCTGTTTTGTAAATGTTCCTTCAGGTATCAATCATTCCAATTTAAACGGTCGTGCTCATGTGCTCACCAGTCACATTGATATAAAAATCAATCAAATTGTTCTTATTTTTTGTTTGTTTAACAAATTTTACGAACTGACCCGGTAGGAGCAGTTTATGGTTTTATGTTTCCTCTGTCTTCTTATTTTGAGTATTAGAACAGTTGAGATAACATAATTTGTGAGTTTGTTTTATTGGACCTACTGTATTATGACCTAAAAAATAAAAACAAAATCTGAATGCAGTCAGTAAAATCTATCAAATAATAGATTAGATGAAAAGTGGTTATAACAATAAAAATGTGTCTTACCTTGTAAGAGATGATGGTGAAATCATTTGATAGTATTAAGCAATAAGAACTATGTTGCACTGGAGTTGAGTGAAGTTCACATTAAAACTTTCCTTTTGGGTAAAGCTTATAATTATTGTATGTAATGGATAATATCTGTTAAATTATGTAATATATTTAATTGTCAATACCATCTAGTGATAAAAGTTGATTTGAAAACTTTTCATTCTTATCTTAAAATAGAAAAAATATTGTATTACTCATCCACAGTAGCAAACTACATATGAATTTGTTACTACAAGTAGTGATATTCTATCATATGGGTCTTTAAAATTGTTCTTTTGCATTCTATAGTTTCATATTTCCATGACCTGTTCAACAAAGCTTTAACCAGGAGGAAAACAGCAGTACATCAAATGTATGCGGATTATTATTTATTATCCCTGTAACCACTCTCGGATCCTAAAATGCACAATGCGTCTCGGCTACCGTGGATATATTGTGTATCTGCCAGCACACATCATGCAGAGACATGTCTGCAGGAAAATAATACAGCTAAAGACTAAAAGTGTTTTGAAGTGTAGTGAATAGTCCATGGTGACTTGTTCAGCTTCTGCAGTAAAAACATTTCTCCTCTACTCCATCCTATTTTGTGTAGGCTACTGTTGTTTGGTTGGAAAGTGCTACACAGATAACATTTGTTGGAAAACGTCTCTGCACTGAGGCAAAAAGTGAGGATGCATTGTATGTCCCCATAGATGTGGTGGAAGATGTTTTTCTGAAGTTCTACCAAATCTCTTTGCTTGTGCCTCCTGGTGAGAGGAAAACACTATACAGCTTTTTAATCAGGGCTTCTATTCACACAGTTTTCTTTGCAGTGTTCTCTTTTCCCAGAACTTTAAGCAGTTTTCACATACAATGAAGGAGCAGAACTACATGTTCTTCGCATCATTGTGCTTGTTCTGTATATTATCAGCTAAGTGCAGCAACACAATGTTTTTATGTTACTTACTGAAGTAGTAATTATAACTGCTAATAACTTTTGCCTTTCAGTGGTAATAACTTGTTATTGAACAGGTTCTGTCCTATTCTTTTACTCACCAACTGTTGGAAATGGGTCCAAAGATATAGAAAAAGGATTCAGTGGATTAAGTTATGAAAAAAATGGTATAACTTTTTCATCTCTTTTGTACCGTACTTTGTTTTTGTTTAACCTGTTTTTTGTTCCCAGCTATTATATTCTACTAGTTTAAGATCATAAAACTACCCAATCATGTTGCACAATAATGTCAAAAAACACATTATGATTTAAATCTCATATTGGAAAATCGGAAATGTTGCTAGAGTACATGCATTTCAATATATATATACAAACTAATCTGAGAATTCTACAGAGAAGTATAAAGTAAAAAAATATTCATTAGTTATCATGTAAGTTATGTAAATGAAACTCTTTCCTCAGCAAGCTTAAGATTTTCTGTTTTAATAATGGATTCTCACCTTCACTTCTCTTTAAGCCTCTCTTTAAATTTGCCTGATCCTTTTTTTTTTCAACCGCCCTTTAATCTGAAACTCAAGCTTTGTCTTCATTTTCTATTTTGACTCCCTCCTGCCCTTCATGTCCTCTCATGAGAAGCAGCTACTGGCCTCAAAGGGAGCACTAGAAAGGATCCATCAGCCAGACTGCTATTCTCAGGAGAATGCATCCTGTGTGTTGCTCTGCTCTGCTCCGTTCACTATTATGTCTATCCAACCTCAGATCGCCTGTACTGTAGATCACAGGCTGCTTTTTCTTTTCTTTTCTTTTGCAAAACTGATAGAGTTGTAATTCTATGGCTTATTGGACACTGCTAACACATATATTCCCAAGCTATTTGAGGTATCTTTACTACTTGCGTGAACCAGATTTATTTTCAGGGCATAGTTATGATAGGGTATATAATTATGTGCAGTAGTGGGTGTGGTAATGCATTGACCTTATATGTGTTTATGTTGTACTGAGAAAAATCAAAGGGTCAAAAGGAACACCTATTGCAGGTTTAAGGCGCAAAGCTTTAATCTGGGAGACATATCTGGAGGGGTTTTTGAGTACCAGCTGGGGATGTTGGCATGGTACATTTGAGCCTCAGTGCTAGACTAAAACAAAGCCGCATTTATCCCAAATAACAACATCTGGGTATGCTTAACAGCGTGGATAAATAAACAAGCCCTATGGACAATAAATCCCCCCACACTCAATCATTCTCACACACCCCTCTTTCTATTCCCTCTTGGCTTTCCGAAGGCTGTTTTGGTGTGGGACTGGCACATCAGTGCTGATAGTGTGCATCCAATTAATTAGCCAAATGTTATCGCATTAGTGATAGCCAAAAGAGTAAAGCCAGAACACTCCCTTGCAGTTGCAAACATCCTCTGGTCAACACTGAGCTTCTTTCCCTTATCCTCCATAACCTATGATCTGTTGATGCTGAGTAGGAGGACAAAGAGGGGCTTGTGAATGCTGCTTGGTCAAAGCGTCCATCATTAGTGGGCTATTCCTCATGGTGTCCATTTATTCCACAGCTCCTGCAGAATTAAAATCGGACAGCCTCAGGCTTGTCCTAATAGCCCCGCATCACAAGACTGTCTAATGGTTTCTCTGTCTTTAAGGTATCTGTCTTTGTGGACCTCTGCATTATTTTCACAGTGCTGTAAGCAAAAGTCAGCACCATCTGACACACAAATGAATCCCTGGCATTCCTCAACACCTGTGCCTCTATGTTATTTAAAGCACTCAGGGCTCTGCACCAAGCACCAGCCACCAGCTATTTGCTTGTACGTGTCAAGTGTGTGTATGTGTGTGTAAGTATTCTAGGATGAACTTGTTCTCAATAATGTAGAGGCTATGAGCAACAGCTATGCACAGAGAAATAGCAAAAACGAGTTGAAAACCATTTTTTTCAGACATAAAAGAGGAATTGATATATCTTTTGGGGAAAACTGCAGTAAGTCAAAAAGGTATTTAATGTCTTTTGGGGGTTTTTTTTGCACATGAATACAAATAACCTTATTTCTTTTAGAATTAATTATTATTTTTTTAATAGTAGAGATGAAAAATCGGTTCTTTCTATCCCCTTCTTTGGATATTTTTGAATATATTCTCCCAAAAAATATATTTCTGCTAAAACCCACTGCAAAGACTATAGGACTTGTATTATCTGCTCTCCCTTTCAGCAAACCAAAGATTTATAAATTATGTTGGTCTTTGTCATTTAAAAAATAAATCTATTTAATTTTAATAAATGTTCAATGTCATATGTCAATACCTTTATGGAGCTGAATAAAAACTAAACGATCAATGTGCCAAGGTTAAAAAAGTGACACCTGTATGGGTTCCAGGTTGGTGAAATTCATTTAAAAGACCACCCTTGTTTCTTCATTTTTTTTATTCCGGGAATATATGACCCAGAGAATATAATGAAAAAAGAAAAAGGTGTATTAGTTTTATACATAACTGTTATTTTGTTCTTGTTCCTCACCTTGACAACACAGGATTAGGCTTAAATTTAAAGGGCTGTTTGTCAAGCAGGAATATAATGGTGATCCCCAGCTGTTAAAGTGCAAGACCACAGTTACACTTAAAAATCCATCTTTAGTTCTTCTAAAAAACAGGAGGTAACATTACTTTTTCTGGGCTCTTGAAGGCACAAACGGATGAAGCAGCTATAGAAATTCAAACGTAACATAAATATATCTTGGCAGATTTAGATTTTAACAATCTTTTTGATTATTCCCTTTAAACCAAAAATATGTACCTGGCAAAAAAAGAGACAAACATCTCTTAACAGAAAACATATAGATATAAAAGCTCAAATAGTAATTTTTCTATGGTGCATTTAAAAAGCAACAATGCTTATTTGAATTTGTCAACAACCAGGAGGTACCATAGACAACAAAAATATGATAAAAGCAAAAAAGGTAGAACTCTTACACTTGTAAGAGTTTCTACTGCAAATGTAAGAGTTTATACTGTGTCAATGGCCAAGGAAATATGTTTTTAACTAAAAGGATTTTGTTGAGAAGGCAGCATGACGGAAGCATATGGGATTCTACAATCTTGGGTTGGTCCACAGCAAATGTCTAGTCAGCTTAATGTCCTAACTTTGATCACCAAACATTGAGGAGAATATTACTAGTGTCATTAAAGGTGTATCCATTTTAATAAGATCTTGAAAACAGAATGGTACTAGAATATTTCACACTCTAAAGAATGGCAGGGGTGTCTAATAATTTTGATTCTGTTTAAATCTGTTTTATCCAAAACTAGTTCCAGAAAACACCTTAGTACGATATGTTAAAAACGGTACATTTAAACACCATACCCCTCTAAGTGCTGTCTGGCTTTTCACATTCCTAATGATATTATAACAATTTATGTATACATATTTAAAGCATTATCATGTCTTGAGTTAAATGATATTGTACAGTTTGCATGTTTTCATTTAGTCAAACTTAACAGTTGGCTTACAAAGGTTAAAAGTGTAGTTATAATTAGTTATTGTTTGCGCTTTTGACTTCTGTGTACATTTGCTAGTCTCCTGTAGAGAACATGTATTTGGTCCATTTGAAACATGCCAGCTAACTTCCTAAAAGGTCTTTTATTCAAGTATTATCTGTTATTTTTCTGAAAGAGGTGGGGGTAATTACAGTTAATTAACTATTGGGCACAGTATCTACATGCTAATGGGCATGTTATAACATCAAGAAAATAGGAAAGAATCATGCATCATTGATACTCACCAGTCTGCTCTTAAATAAGCAAAATAAGACATAAATACACCAAATACCAATGTTGCATTCAGATATACTCTGATTCATGAACCTTTCACGTTCCATTATTTTCCAAATAATGTGAATTTGGGGAAAGGCCATCAGTGACATCATGATTGGGATGCTTTCATTTTAGACATTTATCTACCAATTCAAAAAAAAAAATCCAAATGTCACATAAATGGCAGGTCTGTAAGTAGTTTCTGTGCTCCTCACGGCACATCCTGAACATGATCACAGCCTTTCCTGTCTTTGCATCTCCTTTCTCTAACAGCTCCTAAGATTTGGCTTTGGCAATCTTTATTAAAGGAATTATTACCACCTCCATTTTGATATAACGCATTACTTCTCCTTGCAGTTGAGTGCGCTGGATTGACTTGTTTAATGTCTTTCATTTAGACACAGAATGGAAATGAAGTACAGGGCTGGTACATATCCTAAGTACCGAATCATGCATGCCAGTTGGGGGACTATGTTGAATAGATCTGATGAGAAACAATCTAGTCTGTTAAACTGAAGTAAAACCAAATGAGCCAAACTGGATGTTAACTTTGTGTGGCAAGTACCCATATTTACATCATATCAATGTTGTCTAAATATGGTGGCATGTTTTTGTTTAATTAGCTATAAAATGAGAAAGACATGGTATTTACAATGTAGGAGTCAAACAATCTAAAACAAACTTCCTTTTTATAGTTTATGAATTACACAATCAAGATCATTTAACTTATATAAAAAAACTTCAACACTGTATAAATGCTAATAAATGCTATAATTGGTTAATATATTCCCACTTTTAAAACCATATTTTCACTCTTGGTTTAGTTTGGCAAAGAAAACATATATATTATCTGTTTGATGTTTTTGTTTTTACACCATGCATATAACCTTTTGTAGCTGTTACATGAGCATAACTCTCACAACACATTTCTTGTATGAATGATTTATGTATGTCTTATTATTATTCCCAACTCAAGATGCAATGAAGAAATATAGTGCAGTATTTGGCCCTGGTGGATTTCTTGTGTTTTATCTTTTTAGTCAGTTTAGGTTACCAGACAAATTAAAATGTTAAAGCAAAGTAACCCGAGTAGATCCAAAAAGTGGTGTTCTTACATTAAGATTATCAAAAGAAAATGATTTTAAAACCACCAAAACCCTATGCAAAAGTAATTACCCCATAAAGTTACACATTTGTAACTACCAGTTTATCCCAACCTTGGGTGCAAAACCATTGGTTATTTACAAAAGCTGGTAGTGAGTTTTTAGCCTGCCTTTCTTTGCAGAATTCATTTAAAAAACCACAATAGGGAGCTTTTCAGCATGAACTAGCTATTTAATAATACGCCATGACATTTGTCGGATTTATGTCCACACTTTGACCAGGTCAATCCAAAGCCTTTTTTTGCCTTTTTAAAAATCTTACTTTCTGGCACTGACATATGGAGCTCAGGATTTTCTACTCCTTAATTATAACAGGTCTAAACTAAAGCAACCTTATACTGTCATAGCAGTATGGCAGATTATATTTCCCCGCGGCTCCTTGGGGCTCCGGCATTGCGGTGGCTCCCTGACGCCTTCGCTCTTGGGGTCCCTTTGGGCGTCTGAGGCTTGGTGCTCTGGGGGGGCGCCTCTTCGGCTCTTCACAAACACTATTGAGCATTCTTTCTTTGAATAAACTTTACATGCACAAGTGCACTCTCACAAACAACTACAGGTGCTTGGTTCCAGGTACTTACAGATTCACTTCCATACAGAAAGCCAATATTCTTATCTTCAGGTAACACAGAATACATGTCAGATTATATAATACTACTTATATTTTAGCGATAGTATCTAGGTGTTACTTTATTGTATGTCTGTTGGTTGTGCTGTTCTTTTTACATCTCTTTGCAGTTGATGAAGCAGACTGAAAATGTGTTATCGTTATCTCCTTTTCATCTCCTCTTTCTTTCATCTTTTCTCCTTTTTTTCTGTTGTTCCTTTCCTGTTCTACTTACATTGCAGTGTCCATATAAACTGCAAAACTCCCTGCATAATTACAATAAAGCAATTTATATGCATAAATCAAGCGGAACACTATAGCGATAGCCGTACTGCTCCACTTGTGAAAGTAAAATCTGTTGGGCTCTTTTTGGCATCAAGACAATTGTTCTTATTGCCACATCGCCATACAGGACACTGAAAAAAAAAAAGACTGTATTTCCCTTTTCTGAAATCAGTTTTTGTTGCTTTAATTAAACATGGATACTAATACCGTATATCTTACAATAAATGACTAAATTTACTGTTTTTTTTGCTTTGTTTTTAAATGGAGCCTTATTTTCTCCAAGTTCTTGTTTGTCATTTTATTATATGGCCTTTTCTTAAAGGGTAAGTGGAGCCTTATCAAGTCCTGGCAATCCTAAACACTTTATGCAACAGTCATTTACCTACAGTATTCACACATTTTAACTAATTTAATTAAAATACTCTGCTCTGTATGTAAACTTAATAGGTATAATTGTGTGTCCTAAGGCTTTAAGTAGTGTTATTTAAAATGAATTTTGACCTTTTTTTTCAGATGGACCCCTGGGACCACGTGGGCTTGTGGAAGCTACAGAGATGTGCACACAGGAGTGCCTTGTCCTCGGACATTCAGACAACTGTTGGATGCCTCCCACGTTAGGATCATACCAGCAGCCTAAGTCGCCTGTGTCCAGCTTTGGCTCTCAGCGGGAATGGGGTCAGAAGGACAAACTTCTCAATGGACACACTCTGTCAAGAACCTGGAAAAATGAAAGTGGACGGTCAGAGCATTTTGGCGACAGGAAGCAGTTTGGGAGTGGGGAAGGACATTTCACCTGCAGCAGCAGAGCTGACATTCCTTTGGTGAGTCTGAAGTCTTGCCAATCAGCATCCTGCCCAGACAGTCCAAAAGACCAGCAGCTATAAAAGAGACTTTCCTTTGCTGCTACAAATCTTTAAGTTTGGACAAACTAAGCAGGTGAGGTCTCTCATCTGGCTTCATCGTGAATTTCATTGGTTTATTTGTTGTCTCAATTTTTCCAACTTAAGTTGATGCTTCTGCAGTCTAATAACCACATGTATTGTGTAGGATACAAAATAGTGCTAATGCGAGTTCTCCACATAAAAATGGTTCTATTACTCCACAATAAGCCTTTTTTGCCAGGATTCTCCCCAAATAACCTTTTCCATCCACTTCTTTTTGGGACACTGAACGAAGGACTTACATAAAACTGAAAAAGAGGGAAAAAAACAACTGGCAGGCCAATATATACAAATATTTGTGGTGTGATGTTATTGAGCTGTTTGGGACTATATTAATCAACACAATCAAAGAAAAATGTGATTATGTTTCAAGAAAATGTTGTTCTTATATCACTTGTTTGTGGACACTTGCTTATTCTGTCATTGTCTCTGTGTTTGTAAATAATACTTATTAACCCCAACCATGTACCTGTAATATTCACAGTTAGTAGGACAGTTTTTGGCAGTTCTTTTGTCATCAAAATTAGTTCATCAGGATTTGAGAATTTCAGCTGGACAAAGATCTAAAATATGACATTTTGTCCAAAAGGAAAGCATCCATCTCAAATTTTGTTTCTCTTGATTTTATTTAAAAAAAAGAAACTCTAGACACATAATTTATTGTCACCTTATCAATTCTATTCAAGTGCTGCAAAACCTGAAAGGTAAATCTGTTTTTATTTCTTCTTAGAAAAACAAAAGAAACAAAAAAAAGCTTTATGAAGGATGTCAGTGCTCAACATGTGCATTACAAAGCAGAAAAGCTCCAAAAGCTCTCTGATTTTGAAAGTGTTTAGTAAACATAAATAGCAATATATTTGTAAATCGCTAAATGTTTTAACTAAGGATGATCTTATTGTATAGATTTTCTTCAATTTGTGATTTCACTGAGAGCAATATCTCAGTAGTACCTGCAATCTATTGACCTATTTATGTAAATATACATATATATGTATTATTTCCACAGACTATTATTTTCCATACATAAGAAGGACACAGGTTATGATAACACTTTAATCACTGTGCCTTCATAATGTTTCTTCAAACACTTAAATGTTCTATTTAAATGACATGTTGGCAACAGAAAATGTCCAGTCTGAAAATTAAATGCCTTATGCATTAAGTGTTTGCCAAATTTAAGGAAATAACCACACTAATTTAAAAGTGTAAGCTCAAAGTCACCAAACAAGGACAAAAAAAAAAGGCATGGACAGTCTGTGTGTCAATCATGAAAGATTAATTTTCATTTTACCATCTGAAAAGGTTGGTTTTCACAGCATGGGCGGCAAATACACAACAGAAAAGCATGCAAAAAGATATAACTTGTACAATTTTTCATTTTTGTCTTTCATTTTACTATTTGAGATTGGGGTGATGGGTAGAGTTGATTTTGTGCATTAAGAGTAATTCTGTTTGTAAAGCACTTTCACGTTTATGTCACAATATGAAACTATTAAGTGGGATGGAGTGATTTGCTTATTGCAGTATGTTTATTAGTTGTGAGGGTGTTTACCATCACCCATACAGAAACAGTTAATCCTTGTTACTTCACAGGTATACAGCTAATGCAATAAATGTTTTAATTATGTGTATGCTTTTTTTGCGTACAAAATGACAACATCAGGAAATCTGTGTCCTTTTTGTGAATAAATACCCACATAAACCATGGACTTTTTTTAATGAAATTCGGGCTTTAATATTGAACATCTTTCTGCCTAATTAGAGTAATTTCATTTCCCTAAAAAACCTGAAAATCATCCTAATTATCTCTCTTTTACTACTTGACACATTTTCTCTGTAAACACATTTACTTATGAACAAAGCAGAAACAGACTTGTTAAAATATCCTCCAAGAAAGTCTTTCTCCACAAACCGTTGCTCTATTTTCCATCTTGCATCCTTATAGAAAATAAAAGCTTCTTAAAAATAGTACTTTCAGGGTCACCATGGTACAAACAGATAGCTATAAGAAATCCTAATAGACATAACCCAATGAATTTTCCCTTACAAGGTAACCATGGAAATAGAGTTTGACCCTTCACAGAAAAATTCACATTATAAAATGAGTTGTATTTTTATGGTGTAATTTCATCCCAATTACAGAATATTTAAAATGTGTGGAATTGTATGTTATCTCATACAGGTTCTCATTTTTTCTTAAAACTTAAATAGAGGAGAAATTATTTTTTTTCATTACTCCACAGAGGACCACTTGAGCTTTTCTCTTTAAAGTATCAACTGGATGGTATTGAAAGCAGCAGAAATAACAAAGGATAGAAAAAACCCTCATAATACATCTAGCTTCTCCAGGTGGGTCAGGAAACTAGGGTCAACATAGGTGAATACAACAGCAGACATGTGTACAGTATTTTGTTACTTAGCATTCCTCTTCTGAATTTCTTTAACAATGGCTTCAGGAATCATTTAAAAATAGCACTGGTGATAAATAAATAAATCAGTCATTAATATTTGTTTTTTACAGTGAAAATCAGTAAAAGCTTTTCATGATTGTCATTGTACTTAATTTACATTTTTTTCATTTGAAATCATAAGCGTCAGTTCCATGTCACATTAAACACCCTTGAGTCACTTCCATATCCTAGATTTGTATGCAGATTATTTATCTTCCTCTCATTTTATTCTTGATGTATTTTAAACACACTAACTTAGAAAACATTAAAGGACAAACACTAAGCATTTCCTTTTTGTTTATGCAAGATAATATATTTCAAAGCAGGGTATTGGAAAAAAACTACGATGGTGTCATTGTTTTTAAATGACTGTATTACAACGACCTCAAACAAATGGAAGCATCTTAAAGTAAATCATTTACTAATTATACAGACTGTCAACCTATGAATGCAAGTAGGTATACACCTTTTTATTATAAAAAATACAAGACTCAAAAAGCATATATTTAAAGCTCAAAGTTGAAAATAAACATGCCAATCTTTCCATTAACATACTGACATGGTGACAAAAAAAAAAAAACAGATGGCATTTTTTTTAAAATACATCAATTCTTATGGGCTGCACAGGGAAGCAGTGGGTAGCTCTGCTGCCCCGGACGAAGAAGGTTTTGGGTTTGATTCCCGGCCAGGGGTCTTTCTTCATGGATTACTCATGTTCTCCCAGTGCATGCGTGAGTTCTCTCTGGGTACCTCGGCTTCCTCCCAAAGTCCCAAAACATGACTGTTAGGTTAATAGGCCTCTCTAAATTCTCCTTGTGTGTGTGTGTGTGTGTGTGTGTGTGTGTGTGTGTGTGTGTGTGTGTGTGTGTGTGTGTGTGTGGTTGTCCATCTCTGTCTCTGTGTTGCCCTGCGAGGCACTGGTGACCTGTCCAGGGTGGACCCCACCTCTCACCCATTGACAGTTGGAGATGGGCACCAGCACCCCTCATGACCCCAGCAGGGATAAGCGTGACGGAAAATGGATAGATGGATTGATTATTACCTCACCATATATATAAGCAATTAATTAAACAGTGGCTTTGTGATAGAAGGTATCTATGATTTTCACCATTCATAGATTAATGATCCCATGAGTCCATCACCAAAACGTCCCAACCATAATGGGTTTTTGAATGGCAGAATCACTACATTGGGCAGTTTGAGAAATTTTAAAACATGTATTAAATATTAAAGGGACATTGTGTAACTTATTTTGCTTTTAATTAGCAAAAATCAAGTAGGCCTACTGTCTTTATAAGTACATGTTCTTCCAAAGTCTGATTTTGAATTAATAAATTCTCGTATCTTTGAATTAGGAGTTAATAAATACATATCTAGGTCTATGCACTGGAGGGCGTCATATTGGGTCATCTCTATTTGACCACAGTTGCTGAAACAGGAGACAGCCAATGCATTTTACATTTCTGTGATGAACCAGGATAAAACAAGAGTCTATATCGGAGTAGCTTTTACTAGTTTGGCAAAAATTCATGAAGAAGCTGGCCCCAAAGTGGACACATAGGTTGTGAGTTTTCTGCTGGACAGGTAAGTTAATGCTATATCACAGAAAATTTATTTCTGCCTCATGTTAGAAACAGCTCAGTGGAAAAAACAACTACTCTGTCTTCCCGGCAGCCTTATTTCCCAAGGTGTGTTTTCATGCATTTCATCATTTAACTCCTTAGGCAAAGGTGTGCAAAAAAGATGTTAAAAACACTTTTTAAAACTGGAACATGTAAAATAAATAGAAAAAATCCCTTCTTTTAGGAATATTTGGTTGCATTATGTTTTTTACTCTTAAATAGTCACTTGTATTGACTAACATAAACAATCAACAAAACCACAATAATATCATAATATTCCATACCATATGGTGTCAGTAGATATTCAACGTGTGAGGAGATGCTTGGGATCCTGGGCTCTTATGGTTCTAAAACAATATTCACCAATGAAGAATGAAACAAACAGAATCCAGTAAATGGAGGGGGAACAAAGGAAAATAAGTAAATGAAGCTTCACTTAGAACTAAACAGAAACCTAAAATAGCAGCATGAACAAGGCAAAAAACAAGTTACTCTGACCTAAAGCTTGGGGTTAAACATGGGATGTGAAACAATGAAAGTCGCAGGAAAAAAATTGTGATTTAAACTTGAGAAATGAAAATGATTCACATTTAACTCTATACAACCACTATAGACACCTATAACAAAATGCTGGAGACAGCCTTAGCTGGATGTAAACTGAAATTATTCCTCAGTTTGGGTGAAGTAAATGTGCTTCAGTCTATGTGAAGAGGAGCATCACACTCCTTGTCCTCATCAAAAAGCCACTCATCTTAACAGAAGAAAAGGTGGCGAATCAGCATATTATTTTCCAACAAATCAGATGTAAGGCAAGGCAATTTTATTTGTTTAGCACGATTCAGTACATGGACAATTTAAAGTGCTTTACATAAATTAGAGAGTAATTTAGAAGAAAAATAAAAGCAGAATAAAAGCAAAAACATTTGTAAAACAAATAAATCAACCGGACCATAAACAAGCAGAACAACATGAAGTAAAAAGAAGATGATAAAGAAATGAAAACAGTTGGATCAGAACCTTAAACTAATACCCCAGTTAGCAGTTTAACTTCAATGGTCAAACGTAGCTCTAAACTCATGTATTTATTTTAATTTTTTTAACTTTGGCTTTCAGCCCTTTTACAGTCTTCTGGGAGTTTGTTTCAGATCAGTGGAGCATAGGAACTAAATGCTGCTTCTCCATGCTTGGTTCTACTTCTGGATATACAGAGTAGGCTTGAACTAGAGGACCTAAATTGTTTGGGAGGTTGATACAATGACAACAAACCTGTTATGTGTTGAGGTGCTGATTCAGTCAGTGATTTATAGACTAACAGAAGGATTTTAAAGTCTATTCTCTGAGCTACAGGGAGCCAGTGGAAGGACTTTAGAACCGGGCTGAGGTGCTCTACTTTCTTAGTTCTAGTGAGAACATAGGCAGCAGCATTTGGATCAGCTGTCTGATGGACTTTTTAGGCAAACATATAAAGATGCACATAAAGTTGCAGTGATCAATTCTACTAAAGATAAATGCATAAACGAGTTTCCTTTGCTCCTTGGACATTAGTCCTTTAATCCTTTAAATGTTCTTCAGATTATAAACCTGACCTGGTAACTGCCTCTGAACGCTCAGGTCTGAGTCCATCATTACACCAAGATTTCAACCATAATCATTGGTTTCCAGCTCTAATAGCTGAAGCTGTGAGCTACTGTAGCTCTGGATCTCTTCTCTATGGTCCATCCACATATTGATCTATTCTAAGAATCTAGCAAACGCTCTGATGGGTTAATAGTCACCTGGTGACATTGTGATGTAAAGCTGTGTATCGCCTGCATAGTCATGATAACTGATCATAACAATTGAAATTTATAGATCTGACATTGGCGAAATTTATCTATCCATTTAACCCATTCCCTTAGGGAGCAGTGGGCTGCCTTCATGGAGCATCCGGGGAGCAATTAAGGGTCTTGCTCAGAGGGCCAGAGTGGCTGTCTATGGGAGTAGGTTTCAAACTCACAACTTAAGAATTCCAAGCTCTGTGCCCTAACCACTAAGCTTGTTGTCTGGTATAATCTGAGCCAAGGTGAGCATGTAGATGTTGAATAGGAGTAGTCCCAGAGCGGAGCCTTGATGAACCCCACATGTAATTTTTCTGGTCTCTGATTTAAAATTGCCTATTGACACATAGAAGTCCCTGTCCTTTAGGTAGGATTTAAACCATTACAGTGGTGTACCAGAAAGGCCGACAAGGTTTTCCAGATGGTCTGATAAAATCGAGTGATCAAACAGTAACAAACCCTGCACTGAGGTCCAGTAATACCAACACAGTGGTTCTTTCAGAGTCTGAATTTATTTGGATATCATTTAAACAGCTTATTCAGTGGAGTCTCTGTACTGTTGGCATGGAGTGAATATTATTCACACACGTTAATAAATCACAGAGCATTTCATGTGTAATTGTCTTTGGATAGCAGTCTAGGCATTTTTCCAGTGTCACAGAAATGCACTTGGGCACCATACTTTGATGTGTCTGTTGAAGAACCAACTACCCCTCTGTGCAACATGAGGTTTTTCTTCAGTAGGAGGTTTGAGAGCTTTTGGCCTGGTGGCTGGTCTGTTGCTCTCTGTTTCCTCTTCTCTACTCCCCTGCTCTGATCTGTCTCATCTCCCTATTCTTTTTCCCACTGTAGAGTAAAATTAAGCAAGAAGTAAAGTATATAGCTAATTAGGTGAAATACAACAAACATGTCTTATTTAGACAAGTCCACCAATATGTGAAGTGTGTGGATATTTCTAGAAGGTTCTTACCATTGGAAAATGACATAATTTCCATGGTTTAATTTTTTTTTTAAATCATTGAAGGGACTTTTTTCTTTGTCAAATTAACTGCTCTCCTCCCTCATCTTCACCTCTTCCCTTTTGGACTGCGGATCAAAAAATTTATTTTATGTAACTAGGTGGATATACACGGTTGTGCTTGAAAGTTTGGACACACTCATATTAAAGAAAAGGCTAAATTATGATTTAGCAAATAGAAATGTTAATTATGAATTGTGGTTTTTGAAAATAATAATAAAAAAAGACAGTCCCAGACACATTAGAGTACCTTGCTCATTTACTTTTCACCAGTACACCAAGTGGTGCAGAAATCTGACTGAACATTTCAGGAAACACCTGATTGCTATGTTTTGCTAAAAGTTTTGCTCAAGAATTTAGTTTAGGATCCAAATCATGCTCGTTTACATGCTTTTATTCATATTCATGTTAAAGCACAATTTAAAATTAATGGAATACATTTTATTGAATTTTTATTTATTATTACATTAGTCAGCCTAACTTCTACTAATACATAAAAAATAACCTACTGTATTTTTTAGCACAGCAAAAAAAAAAAGAACTGGTAATCCTAATAATGTGTTGGTACTAAGTATAAGTTAAACATTGTGCAATACAGGTGCTGGTCATAAAATTAGAATATCATGAAAAAGTAGATTGATTTCAGTAATTCCATTTAAAAAGTGAAACTTGTATATTATATTCATACATTACATAGAAACTCATATATTTCAGATGTTTATTTTGTTTAATTTTGATGATTACAAATGACAACAAATGAAAATCTCAAATTCATCATATCAGAAAATTAGAATATTACTGAAGACCAATAAAAACAAAGGATTTATAGAAATGTTGGCCAACTGAAAAGTATGAACATGAAAAGTATGAGCATGTACAGCACTCAGTATTTAGTTGGGCCTCCTTTGGCCTGTATTACTGCAGCAATGCGGCGTGGCATGGAGTCGATCAGTCTGTGGCACTGCTCAGGTGTTATGATAGCCCAGGTTGCTCTAATAGTGGCTTTTAGCTCTTCTGAATTGTTGGGTCTGGTGTATTGCATCTTCTTCTTCACAATACCCCATAGATTTTCTATGGGGTTAAGGTCAGGAGAGTTTGCTGGCCAATTAAGAACAGGGATACCATGGTCCTTCAACCAGGTACTGGTAGCTTTGGCACTGTGTGCAGGTGCCAAGTCCTGTTGGAAAATGAAATCTGCATCTCCAAAAAGTTGGTCACCTGCAGGAAGCATGAAGTGCTCTAAAACTTCCTGGTATGTGGCTGCGTTGACCCTGGACCTCAGAAAACACAATGGACCAACACCAGCAGATGACATGGCACCCCAAACCATCACTGACTGTGGAAACTTTACACTGGACTTCAAGCAACGTGGATGAAGTGCCTCTCTTCTTTTCCTCCAGACTCTGGGACCTTGATTTCCAAAGGAAATGCAAAATTTACTTTCATCAGAGAACATAACTTTGGTCCTGTTTCTCTTTAGCCCAGACAAGACGCTTCTGACGCTGTCTGTGGTTCAAGAGTGGCTTGACACAAGGAATGCGACAGCAGAAACCCATGTCTTTCATACGTCTGTGTGTGGTGGTTCTTGAAGCACTCACTCCAGCTGCAGTCCACTCTTTGTGAATCTCCCCCACATTTTTGAATGGGTTTTGTTTCACAATCCTCTCCAGGGTGCGGTTATCTCTCTTGCTTGTACACTTTTTTCGACCACATCTTTTCCTTCCCTTCGCCTCTCTATTAATGTGCTTGGACACTGAGCTCTGTGAACAGCCAGCCTCTTTAGCGATGACCTTTTGTGTCTTGCCCTCCTTGTGCAAGGTGTCGATGGTCGTCTTTTGGACAACTGTCAAGTCAGCAGTCTCCCCCATGATTGTGTAGCCTATAGAACTAGACTGAAAGACCATTTAAAGGCTTTTGCAGGTGGTTTGAGTTAATTAGCTGATTAGAGTGTGGCACCAGGGGCCATCAATTTTGAACCTTTTCACAATATTCTAATTTTCTGATATGATGAATTTGAGATTTTCATTTGTTGTCATTTGTAATCATCAAAATTAAACAAAATAAACATCTGAAATATATGAGTTTGTATGTAATGTATGAATATAATATACAAGTTTCACTTTTTAAATGGAATTACTGAAATCAATCTACTTTTTCATGATATTCTAATTTTATGACCAGCACCTGTATATCCTGGATTAAACCAGGCATATCATATTGTCAGTCAACCACTCGTAAGGCAGCACATGGTTCTGCAGAGAGGGCTCAGAATGACTCCCCCACCCAAGTAGGGAAGAGTAGTATGATGGATCAAACCATTTTGGCATAAGAGAGTTAAAATGCTACTTTTTAAACCAAGTACTATATAGTATAGTTTTTTGACTTTTATAATTTTTCTATTTGCTTTTTAACTTAGATTTTAAAGTCACTTTCATTCAATTTATGGGTGTTTCAGCACCCCCAAAAATGGGCTAAAAAAACCCCATGACAGCAGCTTAGGCTGCTCTCACAGCGCGTTTGCTTTTATAAAAAAGAAATACCAACATTTTTATTACAAATTTGTGGATGTATTTGTTATAAGTAAAGGTGTCTCACCAAAGTAGTGCCATGTTTTCAGGCTCAACCACAGATTCTATTTTTTGTCCCATCATTTATGAAATATCCCACTACCAACAACTTTTAGTACGAACACCATCCCAAGAACATGAGGCTAATTTTTTTTGTCTGATTAGACGTGCCTCAGAGCTCTTCATTTTTTTTGTATTCTTAAACAATAAATATATGCCACTCGCATGTCAAGTGTCTTAGATTAAATTATTGCATACAATCGACATGGGCCAGTTATGGCTTTCATTGTTTACACCGCTATGAAATAATCAGTTTCAAAACCTTTTTCTTTCACATCCTTCTTGTGGTATAAGTGTTTTTTTTTTTTTTTATCTCAGCAGTGAGAGTACTCAGTTGTGAGCCGCTGCAGCATAATAGTTCTCCAACACCCACAACACTGTTTAGCATCTAACTCTACAGGTTGCCTGATATTGAAAGGAGGGGAGTGCCCTGAACTTTTACCATTTATTTGACCCTTTCAAACAGGTTAACGCTATAATGAAACATTAAAGGAATACTTAGGCTACCACAAGATGGTGGAGAAGAAGCTAACCTGATAGTGCATCTCCGACAGCATCGCTCAGCGCTATTTGCTCATTTTAAGGTAAAGATGCCGTCTTGAAATGAAGAAAATACCTTTAACATTAGGCATTATTGAATCAAATACCACTGTTTCACAGAGACGGACAGCTTGGTGATTGTGTTGGTCACAACTTGTCTGATGCACTTTGGAAATAGAATGAGTATTTAATTAGTTTTAAGTGAAAGGCTTTAATAACTTTGTAGCTGTAGCTGTGCACTTTGTGTTTACTTGTTCATATTTGTAATTTCTGTTGGTTCTTAGTGCATTTAAAGGTTTATATAGGTGCCAAAAATCATATAGGGGAGTAAGAGAAATATCGGCATGACATCTGTGATCCAAAACCCACTTTCACCAACATTCAAAGTTTACTGTGATGATAGAGATTATGCTAAAAATACCCAATAACTCAGCAAGCATTTAATTGTTCTCTTTTAATTTATTTAATTTAGAAATTTCAGCAGTACAGCTGTATTTATAATATTGTGTGAAACAGTAAGTTTTTGCTTAATGTTATCACACTGTCAGAAATTCATACTAGGGCATGCCTACATACAATCCAACACCAAATTCGACAGTAATATCTCCAAATTGATTAGCTTTCTTTAGTCTTTTATGCTTCTGTTTCCCACTCTAACCTCATTTCATATTTTTATCATCAGTTGCCCAGCGGACCAGCTTAAGTTCTGACTTGCCATGCTAGCTATCAATTTGTGCAAGAATAGTTTCTGAGGAGCTTCAAAGCTAATTGCTTTGGAAGTGAGAGGGGAAGGAAATTAGTGTCATACCATAACCAAGAAAAAAATGGTTCCCAATCCCATTTGCTGTGTCTACTGCTTGGAGAATATGTTTCAGACAGGGAAGCCAGGGTGGAACACAGCAAATATTCTGCAGGTATCCTTCACTGGGTCTGTGAGTCAACTCCTCAAAAAGGCACAGTAGTAAAATAAAAAAATACAATAATAAAAAAAAATGGCATCAAGTACATATTTTAAAAAACTCAGTTTGGTTAATAATAATAATATTATGTATATTAGACATGTATATGTTTGATTTTATCTGATAAATGCATGGGAGTTTACAACAGATGAGCCTTAATGGATTGAACCAGCAGGCATTTATGTTTGGCCCTGAAGTAAGAAGTCAGAAGCCAACATCTAAAACCAGAAAGAGAAAGGATTTGGAAGAACAGGGCTTTGCACAGAGGCGACTCAAATGCTTGAATATTTAACTACTTGCATACTTCAACCCTTTGCTACCATGCAATGGGCAAAATGTAACATTAAATAGTCTTATGTGTCTGATTTTTGTTTTCATTAATTTTTAAGAGACATACAAAAAAAATAAGTTATCCATTTTTTAAGATATTGTAGTCTCTGTGGATGTGTTCTGGAGTTTCATTTCTTGAGGGATGTAAATTTTCAGCCATTTTGTTCACCTTATTCTCTTATGACCTTTATAAATGTCTACAAATAGCTGGGGCTTATGGATCTTGTTCAAGACTTTAACCTTATAATGTCTATGTTAAATAAGCAGCAAGACAATATATTATTTTTATAAACCCAGAGAAAGAACTGGTCCACTAAATGAAACATGAAGGTCAGTGGAGAGGATGATGAGGGAACATGACCTGTCATGCCATAGCAACAGCAATAACTATGACAGATGAAAGAGAAATTGTAGCTTGGCCAGCTACTATAACTCTGACCTCATACCACAAATCTGAGTCATTTGAGTTATTACATACATAGAGGTCACAGTGAAAAATAGGTCAAAGCTGAATACAGAGGGTTCCTTTTGAAGCCTTAAACGATCCTATTTTAGATCAAGAAATGATGTAAACAAGATTCCACAGAGATGCCAAGAACTCTCAGGACAGTTTTTAAATTAAATGGCAAATCGAGAAGACATTTTATATTCCAGTGCAACATCTCGTGGATATAAATGTAAAACACATGTCAACTCAGGCAACGTTAATAGACTTCTTAAATAGATAATAGAGCCCTGATCCAAGGAGCATACACAATAAATAATTTAGAATTTCAAAGTTTCAATTTTGAATTCTGAAAAGCGTTTAAGCTTCAGTAAATAACATATTCTAATCTCAGCAACTATTTTTGCTTGGGTACAGTAGTTATATTCTCCGCAACTGTATTTAATCTATCATATAGACAGACTGACAGACGGACGGACGGATGGATGGATGGACAGACAGATGGGGAGATGGATGGACAGACGGATGGACAGACAGACAGAAAGACGGATGGACGGATAGATGGATATATTCTAACTTCTATTGAAAATAAAACAGTTTATTAGAAATCTGGTAAAAGCATTGACAGAATGCCCTGATAGTTTCATCAAGAGTTAACACCTTATGGAGGATCAATGAGCACACTGCTTGTGAGACAGCAATCCCCTGGACCAGAAGGCCATTTAGAGAATGATCTGATGGCTTCAGTCCGTCTTGGTCATTCTCAAGATTTGATCCACATGGACACAGCAGACACATCTGTATGGATTGCTCCTGCAAGCCAATCAAGGAACAAACACTCTGCCAATATTCCCTCCAGATGAGCCCTGAGCTCTCAACAGAAGGATGAGATGAAAGACAGAAAGCAGTGGGATTGTTGATTAACCTCTGCAGTCTGCAGTGAATCTGGACACACAGCAGACACCCAGGTGCTGGCATTGGACCCATCCATGTTCACATGGCAATCTTAAAAGGATTCTTGTCAAGAGCACTGTCCTTAAACACAGTGTGTTGAAATAGGTTGTGGAGCAGTTTGTTTCTCACCTGTTATTGCCTTCTCTTTGGTACCTAGTAATGACTAAGACCTCACTCTCAAAGTGCTACTTCACAGTAATGTGAAAGCAATACTGGTGGGGTTGATGTTTCTGTTTTTTCTTGCTTAAAGGGACAGTGTGTAACAAATTTGGCTTTTTAATTGCAAAAATTAAGCATTGCTTTAATAGATACATATCTTACAAAGGTCTAACAACAGTATAAAAATTATAGCT
This sequence comes from Cyprinodon tularosa, assembly GCF_016077235.1. Lineage (NCBI taxonomy): Eukaryota > Metazoa > Chordata > Actinopteri > Cyprinodontiformes > Cyprinodontidae > Cyprinodon > Cyprinodon tularosa. The sequence continues at coordinate 89,926 of NW_024039442.1, read as the reverse complement.
TTTTCATAGTGGAGGGGTTTAAAACATCTGAAAACAATCGCAATTCATTCTAGCCTCCACTTTCTGTTTCTGTTTTGCCCAAAGAGAGTCAAGAGAAAAAAAAAGGAAAAAAGAAAAATAAGAAATAACCAGGAGGTGACAACATTGGCACACCTTACCAGTTGGAGACATTTTATGAGAGAACGGGGCTTCATAACGGACACAATGGTTGCAGGCTTTCTGCTGGACAGGTAAGATAGGTCAATATCACAGTAAACTTTATTTCAGCTTTATGTTAGAAACAGGGCAGTGCATTCTCCCTGTAAAGCCAGCTATTTTTTTTTTTATCTATACACAGGATGAGATCTCTTGCAACAGCTTTTAGTGGCTATTTTTCTTTTAAAAAGTCATACTAACTGTAACCATAAAGTTCTTTCAGCTCAATTTTCTCATGTGTTTCATAATTAATTTTAGCTGATTGCCAAGGCTGATTAGTTGGCTCTATACTCCTGGTCAAGACCACCAGTTTGTTTTTTAGACTAAAATGGATGAGCTTTAAAGTAACATATCAACTGCTGTTTTTATTTACAAAAGTAATAAAAGCTTGAAAGCATAGGTGTCTTTCATCTCTGCATTTAGAGAAATGTTCCATGAGTTTTATTGTTTATTTTAGCTAATTTCATAAGGGTTCATGAGTTTGATATGTCCGCTCCATAAAGGTAGAATGTCATTACTGGCTTTCCAAAGTAAGCCTCACATGCTTGATGGGTAAGCACCACTCTGTCTTTTGTAATTCATTTAGGGTCCACTAGATGGAGGTAAGTCTTGCGCACCGTGGCTGTCTGAACGACTGTCCTAATCACTATATAGGGCACTATATAGTAGCTACGCTATTTTATATGAGTGTCCAAACGTGTCGTGGATGAAAAAGTAGTGGACTCGAAATTTCCCAGAATTCACCTTGAAAATTTGTGATTATCCATGGTCACTAGCCAAGCAGATGATGATGCGTTGTGAGAGCTCTCCTTGCAAAGCATCATGGGTTTGTTGTGGTGGCGACAAATTTCTCTGCCTACCCGCACTGGTGCAGGCACAGTGCGGGAGGCAGAGTTGCGTGTCCAACGAGCATCAAAAAGTAGTGATCATTTGTCCAAACTGTCAGCTAACTAAGTTCCATTTAAAGTCCAGTATATGGATCCTGCTCTATTTAGTGATTGAGGGATTTAGGGGTAGGGGCAGACATTTGGACACAGCCTGTTCCATTAAGAAAATTAAACAAGTTAAATATTTTCCCTGTACACTTCAAGGTAGACAGACCTATTCGATAATAAAAGTCCATTTATGTTAGTAACTCAATTCAGAAAGAGAAACGTGATATATTAACTGGACAAAAACTGGAATTTTCAAGATTTATTTCTGTTAATTATGATAATTTTCTGTTTACAGCTGATAAAAGCAAAACTTTTAAGACTATAATATTTAATTGAACCAATAAAAAAATTATATTTAATTCTGAAATGTATTACTGTATACTGGCATTTAAATTTTGATTTTCGAAACCGTACTTTAATCAAAGATTGGAAGTGACCGGAATGCATATCTTAATTAATTTATATAAATCACTTTTAGTCAAAAGGTTTTATAGCAAATTGTTTAGAGAAAATAAAAGTTTTCAGTACAGTTTCAGGATAGTCAATCCAATAAAGTGATATAATGTAAATGGTTGATATTCCTAAGTACATAGGTCAGGGAAATAAACAGTATACATATTTTATAAGACCAGAGTTTTTCTTAACCCACTTATCAATATTACCTAAAGATTTATTTTCATGCTTTTCTTTAGAAGAATTGATGCGACAATATAGCATTCTTGGAAATATTAACACTAACTTGATAAATATTACTGTACTTCATATGCAATATACAGATTAGGAAAGGATAATATAAAGTTCAAATAACTAAATGTACCTCATGCAGCATTTACAGATGAAAAAGAGCAGATTGAAAAATGTAATGAACTATGTTGAGTCAAAAGATCAACATTTTTATTTGGGTCCCTTCTCTTCCTTTAAACTTACCAGTTTCATGAAAGATTGCCCTTTTCATACTATCTTCATAATTGAAAGTCTTTTTTCCAACTATCCGACATTTCAAATGCTGGCTGTCAAGTCACCTTTTGGTAGAATTAAAATAGAATTAGCTGTAATTGGGGAGGCTTTGGAGATGATTTAATTTTCTTTAATCCAAGGACTTTTGAACACCTGAAAGACAGGACACAGATAAGTGAGATCCATTAAAATTCAAATGACAAGACTGAAACTTAGCATTACCAGACATAAGAGCTTTGAGACATTTACTTGCTCTGAAAGGAACGTTTTGTGATTTTCCATATGACAGTTCCTTAAAAAAAAAAAAAAAAAAAGTGACACAAAGGTGCATGCTGAACAGATAAAGAGGACTGAACCAATGCACTTAAAAGTATTCTGTGTGCCTTTTTGCAGGGTTTGTAGGCGACTATATATATAATATATTTAACTGTTTTACACACATACTCCCAATGTATGTCTAAGTGTGATTTTTTTAACAAAATAAACTTAAGAAGAGTGGTTTTTTTTTAGCATTATTAGATAATGTAGATTTTAAAAGAAGCAGCGTCTCGAGGAGCTTTGACTGAGAAACAGTCAGAAAGTCTGCAGATTCTTGGTTTATGCAGATTCCAAACTTAAAAAAGCTGTTTGAAGCAATAAGGAAGTGGTCTACAGCTTCCAAAAATTCAGCACAAAAAGATTACTGTCTGTTCCTAACACTTAGCTTTCACCTGAGTTGCGTTCCCCTCTGTATCACAAGACAAAGAGGAGTGAGGAAATTTCACAGCTGGATTTGTCACACAAATGGCATGTTATCAGTTTTATGCTGCAATTCACTGAGCTCCTTTAGAGCCATTATTTAGCAAATGTTTGTGGAAACATTCTTCATGCCCACAGTAGGTGCTTGATTTTATCCACCTGTTGACATGGAGCTGAATACACCTGATTCCAATCATTTGTATGGGTGAGACAATACTTTGGGCAATATAGCATACATTTAAACAGTACTTTTTTATATTAAAGAGTCAGTTTTAGAGCTGCCCTAAAAACCTTTTATTTGAAGGAGATTGTACTTTTTGCTCCTTTGGTACTTGTTTAATTTTTCACTGTAATGAATGTGAAAACACACAAAAAAGAAACTTGGTTCAAATTTGATCTTTTTGTCTCTTTCCATTGCAGCTTTGATGGTCATCGTTTTAAAAACAAACAATGAATTGACTTGATTTTCTGTCGCACACAGAAAACCAAAACATTTCGTAAATTTTGCACTAAAGAAAAAAATTGGGTCAACTTGGATTAAGAAAGTATCCCCTTGCAAAGCTGGCTTTAAGTCTCCTGCATTGTGAGTTTTAATCCAAGCAACCTTGGAAATTAGATCTAGATGAGGTCCATATTTACATAATTTGAAGTCTTTGCATAAAAAAGCACTTGTTAGTTCAAAGAAGTTGTGTAAAATGGAGAAGACAAGCTCTCAATATTCCAATTTTTTAAATGTGGACTTGGAAAGGCCTTGGTCTCAGAAAACCAGCTTTGACTCCACAACTGGTTGTACTGTATCAGATTTTTTTTGGTACAGTATGGAGAAATGTTTCTTATTAATTAGACTTGTGAAATAAAACAGAATTAATTATAATATATTTTTGTTACTCTACATTTAAGGTCACAGAATGCATTACTTTCAACCTGTCCATATGTAATACTCATGAATCACAAAATAATCTTATAGAGAGGTTATAAACTATCTAAGAATCCTTGCAGTCTAAGGAATTTTCAGTCTCTGGTTCACAAGAGTTTCAATTAACTATTTCAGGGTTTTTATTCATCCCTTATTACTTGCCAGCTCATAAATAATAATCCTGCTAATAAATATAAACAGAAAAAACAGAATAATCATGGAGAATAGTAATACATATACAACTTACACTTTCTGCTTTTGACTTTAAAGACATTAAAATCCAGAAAATAACGTTAGGCGTCTCATTTATAAAGCTTGTATACCCCCTAAACACTGCCTGAAGATTGCATATGCAGACCTCCACCCTAAGGTTGTGATTTATAAAAAACAAACTTGCGATGAAAGTGTGCAGTCTGTAATATAAACTCTGACCCCTCTGTAGAGGTACAAACATTTTGGAAAGACGGAAAACTGGCAACACAGATTGTTACTGAAGTGGGAAATAAAGCAAAACAGCATCATAAATTCTCTTAGACATTTAATTTCACTCCATATATAAGTTTAATCATGGATCGACTTTATTAAGTCTGAAACCACAATGTGATATCTACTGGCACTGTCAGGTCCTGTTGCAAATATAACAATGCCAACTTAAATTCAAAATCTAATTCCACACAAATTTTAATATTTCCTTACTATCACATTCCTAGTCCCACAGCTCATCAGTGTGAGATATACCACAGATCAATATATAAATGTAAGAAAGTGTGTGGAAATGACATGAATTGCTGTAAATATTTAATAAGACCGAACCACTCATGCGTAATTGTGAGTGATGGATGATTTAACTGCGCAAAATTGGAAATGGTGGAATTAGGAGGCTGCACATTTCCTGGGATTAACAATGTTTCCTGACTCATGAATGTGACTGTGTATTATCTGATCAGACTACAAAGAGCATTGATCTCAGACTTGCCAAAAGCACACCATCCCTGTTTATTAAGTGTTGAACAGGAAGAGGTGTCAGGACTCTTGTCTGTGTGTTTGTGTTCTGTGTTTGTCTTCCTTCCTCCACCAGGAGGCGCCTGGTTCTGGTCCGCCTCCTCACACACCTGCTGATGATTTCCTTATTAAAGGAGTGTTCTTAAGCTGCTGACTGCCACTATGTTGATGCCAGAGTGTTTGCAAGTTTTGGGTACTCTAGCCAAGCTGAGTTTTGCTGAGTCAAACTGAGTTCAACTGAGTTGGTTACAAACAGGAGGTTTGGACCCACTTTCCCCAAGAGATCGTTTGAGCTTCACACTGAGAAAGGGATTCATCTCCACTACGACCCGTTCAAGTACCGCAGGAAATCGGATTGGCAGTCAGACACTTTTCTCCTGATCTCCCTGTTTGGTCTTCAGCATTTGGGTCTGATCTTTAGAAAAATAATGACAAGAGGTCAGTCCACATAACTGTAAAGTAGTAGAAAAAAGGAAAGGGTAGCTGGGTGTATGGTTCTGAAAAAACACAAATAAAAAAACTAAAATAAAATTTAAAATGCCGTATTGGTATAAATATCTGCAGGTTTGATATCAGCAAAACATGGATAAGGCTTCATGCCACCGTCAGCCTATTAAAGATTTGAAATAATTCATGAATGATTAGTAAACATCTAAATAAATAGAGCCTTTACACCAACGTTGTTATCCATATTAAACCTCATCGATAGGTTTGTTGTTTCTTCAGATGTTTATTTTTTTGTTTTTTTGTTTGTTTTATTAATTAATTACAGGTGTTAACCACTCTGTAGTTCTGGTCAGCTCTTACCAGAAAGAAAACAATAATATAAATTGAAGGATCAAGTAAACTTTATTGATACCTGTAGGTAGATTTTTCATTTTAAATCTGGAAAGGGGCATCACAACTTTTGAATATACCTTAATGTATGCATAAATCTAGGATATTACTATCAGTGAAAGGCACAGCACTGCCTGGATTTCCTTGTTAATATGATTAGTCCATATCAGGCTCTGAAGGTGTCATTAACTGTACTTATACACTGTGGCTTCCAAATATATGTATCTGATTTTCCATTTTACACAGCAACACTGTGGTTAACCTTAGTTTTTCCTGCTTACATGACTGTGGTTGCAAATTTAACCAATAATTAGCGTTGATTACCTGTTATGATCTTACTTTCTGGACCTTCTGTTGCTCTTAAATTTTTACTTTTTGGGTTCTTAAATATGCTTTTTTATTCTGTGCTCAACGTAGATTTACATAATTTTTTATATTTTTAATTTTGGTGCCCCCTAGTGTCCTTTCCTTTCCCCTTAGTTCCTTCTAGTTAATTCCATCTACACCTACTCCCTAATAGCTAATTATTCATCTCATTGTCCTGTCGTCCATATATACACCTCCTGTTCAGTTACTCATTACTGGATCCTTGTCATTCGTTTAGGTTTATTCCTGTTATTATTTATTCCTCCCTAGTGTCTCCTAGTTTTTAGGTTATTAAGTTTCTTGTTGATCGCTTCTGGACTTTGGTTTCTGTACTTCTTTATTAAAATTTAAGTAATCATTCCTACCTCTTCTTCTCTTCATTTGGGTCCACACAACATCCACCAACCTGGACATTACCTGGCTCATTTTTTTCATGCTTACATTCATACAACACTTTTCATGTGCCTTTTATGGTTGAATGCCAGCATGCAGTGGGCTGAACATGAGGTGGGGCAAAACTGTGACCTAAAAATGAAAACAGCTTGATTTGTGCATGGACATGGTTTTATTATAAAATGTGTTATGTATTTTTGAATGTTTAGCATGCATACATAGGTGTGGAATACATGCAAATGTTTTATAAAGGAGACCCCGACTCTCCTCTCAGTACTCTTTATCTGTTTTGAATTAGTGAGTACTGCAGTTCTACTTCTCTTATGGGGGCTGGAGTTTAAATTAACTGGACAAGATTAGTGTGGGCAGGGCCCTGCTTAATTTGAGAAATGCCAATTTGGCATCTGCTTTAGAGTATTGCACCTCTTTATAGCTCCTCCTGATTGGACCCAGACAAGCTTCAGCTGTGAGGACACACCTGTCTGTTACACGCTGCATGATAGGAGGCAAGGCACACATGCTTAAGCTAAAAAAGACCTGCACACAGCCCTATGGCCATGGAAGAAAAAAAATCCAAAGTTCAAATGAACTTTCTCTTTCCTTGCATATTTTCATTTACTTTATTAACACAAAACAGATGAGTACTTACTCATCAGGCTTTCATTACTGGTTTTGCATTCAGTCTTAAAAACTATAATCTCTGAGGAGAACCAATGAGCGTGACTCATGTTCTCTGCAGCATCAGCATCATCATCCTAATGATAGGAGAGAACAGAAGGGGCTTTTTCTGACCTTGTGCTTCGTTTGTAATCTCCTTTGTGGAAATTACACTCTGACTTTATGAATATATTGTAATTAGGCATATGTATTCTAATAGGCACTAAGATATAGTTACAGTCTAATCTCTCATTTATATGCAAAGAAGCACCGGTAAAAGAGCTTAGACTTTCTTCCGTCTTACAGAGTCCCCTTTTCCCTAATCAAGTTACTTTTTATTTGGCTTGTCTTAAGCTGCTTTCTTTTCTTTTTTTTTAAGGAAAAAGGAGCACATTCCCCTATAACACAAAGAACTCAGTGGTGTGCCATCAGATATGACTACAAGATTGATTGATTAATATAGTTTAATTTATTTTTCAAAAAGTTTTCATTAATAGGGCTGAAAGTAAACTGGTATAATACTATGGTGTATATACTATAGTAATTAATATAAAATGTCTTGTTTTCAAAGGGAGATAAGTAGAAAAATTGGGAAACATAAAAAAGCATAAAATTCTTGTGATTCAAATACATTAGTTGCTTGTGTATAACCCCTGTAGATATCAACACAAGGGACTACCTTACATATGATTAATAGTGCCAATGAGAGTTGTTGATTTATTTATTGTATTGTAAATTTAAAAGTCAGAAATATACTGTCTGCACCTGAAAACCAGCAATGCAGTTGGCAATTTGCTTTGATCAGAGACTGTGGCAAGTCTAAAACAATTACATGAACAACAAGCCTAGAATAATTGGGTGGTTGTGAAAAGATTCAGTTTTCAAAATTTACTTCGAGAGAATGTCATTAGTCACTTTAGAATAACTCCAAAGCAGTTTGTTTATTGAACCAGTTATACAAAAAAAAGAGAGAAAAAAAAACAAAACCAAGGGCTACATCGTGGTGGGAAACTCGCCCACCCGTAAAGGGAACCCTCATTTGGAATGCGCAGTTGAAGTACACAAAAGCAGGAGAGAAGGTATTAGGACTAGGCCTTATTTATTTATGCTTCTCCTTAAATATGAACATCTTTATTGGTCAGTACCACAGAAAGAATGCAATCAGGAGAAAGGGGAAAGCTGTGGGAACTACTTGACAGCAGAGTTGGTTTGTGTCATTTCAATTATCTAAACATCTTCAGAACTATTTCAAGGACAATTTAAAAAAAAACAAAAAAAAAAACAGCATGATAGCAGATGCCATGGCGAAGATACAAATGTAGACCCACTGAAAACAGGGCGACTTAAATATTGGGCTACACATACTGTAGTACTGTGTATCAAAATTAACATCAAATAACAAGAATACCAACATTGGTATCATGTGAGCTGGTCTTCTCCAAAGCTGGAAAGGTAGTAAGGCAGAAAAGGAGAAGACTGAAGCTAAGCACCATTTAATTTTTTCTTTTGAACCAAGTTTACAACCATCTACCTATTTTACAATTTAAAGTAACATAACCATGGGCCCAGTTACAAAAGCACATACCCTTCCAACATTCTCATTGACATTTTTAATACAGAAATGCCCAAAGTACAACATTATAGTTTGAGGTATTGCACAATATTTAGATCAGAGAGGCTTTAATGGCTGCTATGCATCAGAAGGGCTGTTTACCAAATAAAGTTTATACAAGTCAGAGATTAGATTTTTAAATCATTTCTTTCTATTATAACTATGAATGTTATTATTGTGGAATAAACTACCTCAACCATGGATTGATGTGGATATTAGTATACCCATTTAAAAGTAGTTTTTATAGCAATCAAGCCAATCTTACATTCAAAACTGTATCAAATATTTTGTGCATGGTGTTAAGTTTTGGCAAGTTGTGTTGGTTACTAAGGCTTCAAACTCTCATCACCAATTCAGGCAACCAGGTTCGAAAGACTGAGAGACTTCAGGAGAGTAGTCAGTGTCATAACCTGTGTTGAGGTCCAGAACATCAGCAGGCCAGCGAGAATAAAATCTGTAAGGACAAGGCGAGATAGTGTAAAAGAGGAACAGAACAACAACTGATTAGGCAGACAAGGAAAAAAAACAAAACACAGAATAATATCACATGAAGACTTTCAGAACCCTGGCACTGGCCAGATAGCTGGTAAATTCTTAAAGCCAGGAGACATGTTGAGCTTAGTTGCATTGCATCAGAGTGGGCATGGTTGGCACAGGTGGAAACAATGAGCACACAGCTTGGGCAGTGAGGATTGGAGCAGAATGTAAAAACCTTTGATCATTCAGGCCAGAATCATACAGTAATTAGTGTTAAAAGAGTTTTGTTTAACTGCTTCTTGCCTTAGAATTTGTTTGGAAATGTCATAACTGAGAAAAATACAGTCATGAAGTATTTCACCATTTTTAATAAATCTAAGTAATATTTAAGTTCCACCTAAATGAGTAAATAATACATTGATTTTTGATGATACACAACAATTTTTACACACACCTTAAAACAATGCATTTAAAAACAAACAATATTGAGTCCAACTAAGACATCCTCCATGGATTTTACTCCTCAGCTTTATTCAGTTTTTAACCAAGCCTCTCTATGGTGGGGAAGTGAAGCCATAGGCCTGATCAGATCCTCACCTATTGGCTACACTGACTTTTGTTTCTACAACAATTAATATACGTAGCAATGCAGTTGATTAAATATTACAGAGAGAGACAACCTTAAGATACAGTTACACTGTCTTTTTTTGCTTTCTGTAAAACTTTCTGTAGAAATATTTTAGAACTATTGAGCCTTCAGTGCCTCTTAGACTAGTTAAAAAATGTTTATTCAGATAGATTAAATACATTATTTTCACATCCTTACATTGTTTTCATGATACCCCATAAGGTTAACTAGAATTACCTTTATTGTCATTGTATAGGATGGTGTCAAAAGTAAATAACTATGGTTAAAGTTTGTTGTTTAAATAGTCTGTAATTATTAGTATAACTAATTACGCACTAATAATCCTGCTACCAAATAAATTTCCCACATGTTTATATGATTTATTTTTGCAGCTTAAAGGCAAAAATTATATCGAGATACAGCCATTTCAGTAAAAAGTCAGTAATTTAGGTACATAATATATATTTAATAATTAATCTAAATAAAGAGCAAAAAGTATTTGGAAATAAATGATTTAACGTTATCAATTATATTCAGTGATCTCTGCCTTTGGTTTTAGTGAGGTTGCATCTTAAAGCTTTTTTTTTTTCCATCATCCATCTAAAAAATTACTTTAGTTTTGGCAGAAAACCACAAGTCTGTGGGCAACATAGAGGCTAACCCTTAGAGGTTTTCCTAAGGAGGCTCAAAGTTCTAAAGGCCAATGACTAAGGTGCAGAAACCCACAGAGAACTGTGTCATGAACTCCTAGGGGAGTTCTAGTAGATATCCAAAACGGATATCTTATCCAGGGCAACAGGCTCTCTCTCTCTCTCTCTCTCTCTCTCTCTCTCTCTCTCTCTCTCTCTCTCTCTCTCTCTCTCTCTCTCTCTCTCTCTCTCTCTCTCTCTCTCTCTCTCTCTCTCTCTCTCTCTCTCTCTCTCTCTCTGAGTGCATGCTGGGAGTTTGGTGGTGGAGAGTGTGGCTGAGAGCTTGTGAGTAATCTCAAACTTTTCTTTTTTTCTCTCTGACTGTTTACTGTGTGATTGTTTGTTAATTGTTTATTTTTGTATCACCCCAAGTTACTGTGTGTTTGGGTGCTTTGGGGGGCGGTAGGCCGTGTTTCTTGACAGGGATGGCGTCCTCGGTGGCGCCGTCCCTGTCTCTGAAGCATGGGGTGAGGATTGTGCCGCAGCCCAGCACTACGGTGGAGCAGGTGCTGCTGGCAGTAGGAGAACAGGTGGGACATGGAAACATCTCATATGCCTCACGCATGAATAAGGCAGTGGTTGTGTTTCTAAAAAATCTGGAACATGTAAGTCAGCTCATAGAAACCGGACTGGTCCTGGATGATGAGTTTTTTCAGGTTTCCCCGTTGGCAGTGCCTTCGGTCCGGATCACCGTATCTGGTGTCCCCCCGTTTATTTCCAATGAGGCTCTGGAGACAGAGCTGAAGCGTTTTGGAAGATTTGCGAGCGGTTTCCGGGTGGTGAATCTGGGCTGTAAGGACGCCAAACTGAAACATGTTCAATCTCTGCGGAGACAAGTGTTTATGTTCCTAGATTCTCCAACCCAAACGCTGGACGTTTCGTTCCGTGTCAAACATGAGCAGGGACACTACATGGTGTACGCCAGTTCTGGAAACATGAAGTGTTTTGAGTGTGGAGATGTGGGCCACAAGCGGGTGGCATGTCCCCCACAGACAGAGTGTGGCGTGCGCTGCGGCGGGTCCCGCGGCGTGGGCTGCGGCGGGTCCCGCGGCGGGTCCCGCGGCGGGCGCTGCGGCGGGTCCCGCGGCGGGGGCTGCGGCGGGTCCCGCGGCGGGCGCTGCGGGAGAGGATAGCGGGGAGGGGAGCAGTGGACAGCGGGCGCTGCCCGAGGCTGCTCCTCGTAATAATACTGAGGGAGACTGCTCCGTGGTAGGAGCTGACAGTGGCTCAGTGGTCGGGACTGAGGGTGATGGTTCCCTCCAGTTGACAGACAGTGCTGTAGGTGAGGAAGAGGCTGTGGACAGGACAGGGCAGAGAGCGGATGACCTGGGGAGGTCAGAAAAGGACGCAGAGTGCAGTCCTGTGCAGGATGCAGAGCTTCTGCAGGTGAACCCTGATAGTGAGGCAGATGATCAGATGGAATCCACTCATGGCCATAATGATTCTGATTCTGATAGTTTCTCTATCGCAGACAGCTACTTTCAGAGTGTTGATTTGTATTCTCTGGAGGAAATCAATGGTTTTCTAGATGACACCTTTGGAAAAAAAGTCAATGTAAAAGATTATTTTCCTGATGTGGATAAATTTATTGAATCGGTCACTACTTTGCAGAGAGTTGTTGGTTATGATTTACTGGACAGCAAGAAACGTTTTCGTCTTAAGAAGCACGTCACAGGTCTAAGGAAAACTCTTAAAACAACAAAGGGTAAAATGTCAAAGAAAATGAAACTTTAACAAACAGTAACATGATTGTACAACACTGGGTGTTTCAATTCTGTTGGTTTTCCCTACTGGTCTGTCTCTATTCTCCTTACATGCAGGGTCTAAGAGTGGCCTCTTTAAACATAAATGGGGGTAGAGATGGAAAAAAAAGGGCTATATTAACAGATGTTATCACACAGAAAAGACTGGATGTAATTTTCCTACAAGAAACACACACTGATAGCACGAATGAAATAGATTGGGGCTTATGGTGGGGAGGGCAGCATGTCCTTAGCCATGGGACAAATCTAAGTGCTGGAGTTGCCATTCTGTTTTCTTCCAAGTTAAATGTAACTGTTATTTCCAGCACAGAGGTGGCGAAGGGCAGAATGCTTATGGTGAGAGCTGAAGTAGAGGGTTTCAGCTTCATTTTCATTAATTTATATGCACCAAACCAAGGCTCTGAGCGGGAAAATTTTTTTAAAATACTGAAGGAAGAACTAAATAATATTGGTACAGGAGAGTTTATTGTATTGGGTGGTGACTGGAACTGCTGCACTGATTTTACATTAGATAGGACCGGAGAGGAGCCACATGTTCAGTCCTCCTTATTTCTGTCTCAAGTATTTACAAAAAACGATTTGGTTGATGTGTGGAGGATGAAACACCCTTCTGATAGGCAGTACACTTGGGTCAAAATATCAGATGGGAGAGTAAGTGCAGCTAGACTGGACAGGTTTTATCTACCTGCTTCTTTCACTACTAGAGTTCTTAGCTGTCAAATATTCCCAGTAGTTTTTACTGACCACCATCTAGTCTTAATGGAGCTGTTTCTCTCTCCCACTGGAAAACAAACATCTTTTTGGCGTTTTAATGTTAAATTATTAAAGGATCTTACTTTTTGTGAAAATTTTAAATTGTTTTGGGCCTACTGGAGATCCCAGAAAGTTGATTTTCTTTCCCTGGCTCAGTGGTGGGAGGTAGGAAAAGCTCAGGTTAAAGTTTTTTGTCAGGAATATACAGTTGGTGTCACTACAAAAACCAAGAGAGCTGTGCAGGAGTTAGAGGACCAGATAAGGAACTTGGAAAATGCCCTTAAAGAGAATCAGCAAAATGATCTTTTACGATCAAAAAAGGGGGAGCTCAACTCTTTCCTGCAGGAGAGAGCAAAAGGAGCTTTAGTCCGAGCACACTTCACAAGACTACAGGACATTGATGCACCAACCACCTTCTTTTTTAACCTGGAGAAGTCAATTACTTCAAAAAAACAGATGGTGTGTCTCCGTCTCCCGGATGGGAAGGTGACCACAGACCCAACGGAGATGAGGAGGCATGCCGTGGACTTTTACACTGACTTGTTCAGGGCGGACGGCTGTGATGTGGATGCTGCTGCGGAGCTTCTTCAAGGACTACCTCAGTTGGATCCAGGAGATCGGGAGGCTCTGGGTTTGGAAATAACTCTGGATGAACTGACTGCTGCCGTGTCTCAGATGACATCTGGAAAGGCTCCGGGAATGGATGGTCTGCCTTCAGACTTTTTTAAACATTTCTGGACCATCATGGGACAGGACCTTTTGGATGTTTTTAAAGAGTGTCTTATGAAAAAGACACTTCCAGCTTCTTGTAGGCGTGCAGTTCTTTCTTTGCTCCCTAAGAAGGGAGATTTAGCCCTTTTAAAGAACTGGAGACCAGTAGCTCTTTTATGTACGGACTACAAGATTCTTTCAAAAGTCTTATCAAACAGACTGAAAACTGTTATTGATTTTCTAATTGGTGCAGATCAATCATATTGTGTACCTGATAGGTCTATGTTTGATAATTTGTTTTTAATGAGAGATGTTTTTGATATTTGTAAAATTTATGACATTAATGTTGGTATCATATCCATAGACCAGGAGAAGGCCTTTGACCGAGTGGATCATGATTTTCTTTTTACTACCTTACAGGCTTTTGGTGTTGGGGAAGGTTTTCTGTCTTGGGTAAAGCTGTTGTATCGAGATGCCTGTTGTGTGGTGAAGGTGGGAGGTGGGTTGAGTGTTCCAGTGCCAGTTAGGAGAGGGATCAGACAAGGCTGCCCCATTTCAGGCCAGCTTTACAGTATTGCCATTGAGCCTCTCCTCTGTCGGTTGAGGAGTAGACTGCGAGGTCTCTCCCTGCCAGAGTTGGCTAACATGCCCCCTGTTATTGTATCAGCATATGCTGATGATGTAAACATATTTATTTGCAATAAGGGAGACGTTCAAGAGTTACAAGAAAGTTTGTCCTTGTATAGAAAAGCTTCCTCTGCTAAGGTGAACTGGGGAAAAAGTGAGGCTTGTTTAGTGGGGGAGTGGGCTGTGGGGAGCATTCCTTGTCTTCCTGGTAACCTTAAGTGGGGAAAAAGGGGTATAAAAAGTCTTGGAGTTTTTATTGGGAATGAGGATTTTCAGAGACAGAACTGGGAGGGAGTGCTGGAAAAGGTAGAAGCCAGGTTGTCTAAATGGAAATGGTTGCTACCTCACCTGTCCTATAGGGGAAGAGCTCTGATAGTGAATAACCTGGTTGCATCATCTCTGTGGCACAAGCTCATCGTGTTGGTGCCACCATCAGGCCTACTGAAAGAAGTGCAGCGGCTCCTGGTTGACTTTTTCTGGTCTGGTCAACACTGGCTGAGGGCATCGGTCTTGTATCTCCCTGTGGCAGAAGGAGGACAAGGACTTGTAGACATTCTTTCCAGAACCGCGGCTTTCAGACTGCAGACGGCACAGAGGCTGTTGTATGGTTGCAGTCGCTGCTGGTTATCCCCTGCTCGATTGCTACTTAGGTATGCTGGACGGCTTGGACTGGATAAGCAGTTATTTCTGCTAAGACCATCTGAAGTTGACCTGACAGGACTCACACCTTTCTACACGTCGGTGATTAATGCCTGGCAGACACTGAAGGTCACAAGGAATCAGGACTCTGGGCCAGGGATGTGGATCTATGAGGAACCACTGTTTCACAACAACTTCTTTAGAAACGCTACTTTTTCTTCTGCTACATTAAGAACAAAATTTGTTGAGGCCGGCATTACTAAACTGGGCCACCTCACCAAAACATCCCTGGAGACGCTCAGTGACATTACAAGCATCCAGTCTTACAGAGTGCTGAATAGGATTATGGAGGAAGTCTGGCAGTCCCTGTCTGAACCAATGAGAAGCTTTGCTAAGAATCACGCTGGCCAGTGGAGGGATGATGGTGTGTATATTTTTCCCTCTCTGGGTGTCTGTCCAGCTACTGAGGAGCAACAGGAGAAGAGTGGTTTTCTTCTCAGCATGAAAACACCAGAGCTGGGAATTTTCAGCTCCTGTGGGAGGAAGCAGCTGTACTACAACTGTGTGAAAGTGCTGAATTTTCACTCTCTGGCTGGAGTGAAGGAGTCAAAATGGTGTGAGATATTTGCCTCAGACGTTACCCCTAAAGGCAGGTGGAGGGTCCTGTATAAACCCCCTGTTGAGAAAAGGATGGCGGACCTTCAGTGGAGGATTATACATGGAGCAATAGCCACAAACAGACACAGAGCTCACCTGGATCCAGGCACTGGGGAGGGCTGTCCATTCTGCACTCACAGGGAAACATTAGATCACTTAGTGGTGGGTTGTCCTCGGCTAGTTGATCTTTTTAAAGTTTTGAAAGGATGGGTGGAAGCTTTGGGGGAGGTTTTCTCTCTTCCTCTGTTTGTTTTTGGACCCAGATACACAGTGAGGAGAAAACTGAAATTAGTTTTAATTAATTTTTTGTTTGGGGTGGCTAAACTAGCCATTTGGAGAACCAGGAAGAATCAGATGCTGGGTCAGGGTTGGACAGATGTGGTGCAGAGCCTGAAAGGTCTGGTTGCAGCTCGTCTGAGAGTGGAGCATGCTTTCTACAAACTGACTAATAATGTGGAGGCTTTTAGCGCTCTGTGGGGGACTAGACATGTTTTATGTTCAGTAGAGGAAGATGGCTCCCTGGTTCTTAATATTTAACGTTTGGGGGTTTTTTTGTGTGATAATGGTTGTTTTTTTATTGTGATGATGAAAACAGACTATGTTTTCCTGATGTAAAGTAAATAAACAACGTCAAAGGTCTTTCTTTCTCTCTCTCTCTCTCTCTCTCTCTCTCTCTCTTCTCTTTCCTTTCTTTCTCTCTCTCTCTCTTCTCTTTCCTTTCTTTCTTTCTCTCTCTCTCTCTCTCTCTCTCTTTCTCTTTCCTCTCTCTCTCTCTCTCTCTCTCTCTCTCTCTCTCTCTCTCTCTCTCTCTCTCTCTCTTCCGGTGAGTGTGAGTGCAGGTGGTGGACGTGAGAGTGGCGCGGAGATTTGAATGTTTTTTTTCTTTTCTTCCTATGGTCTGATTTTGGTTTCTATTGTTTCTCTGACTGCTCTGAAATGCACCAAACCAGGTAAGGTTATTATTATTTATTTTCTCATTGAGGTTTAGCCAGGTAAACGGTAGGTGCGTTAGTTAGTTGTTTCCAGGAGGCATGGCGTCCCCCGCGACGCCTCCTCCGTCTATCAGGCAGGGAGTGCGGATAGTCCCGCCGGATGGCTCTGTATCTGTAGAGGAGGTGTTGTTGGCTGTTGGTGAACAGGTAGGACACGACAAACTCTCTCACGCTTCACGAATGAACAAAGCAGTGGTGGTGTTTTTGAAAGATGAGCCGACTGTCCATCAGCTGATTGAGGCCGGGGTGGTTGTCAGGGATTTATTCCTGCAGGTCTCCCCGCTGTCAGTGCCATCCACACGGATCACCGTATCCGGTGTTCCGCCGTTTATACCAAACAACCTGTTGGAGAATGAGCTCCGTAGATTTGGCAAACTGGCAAGTACTTTTAGAACAAGTTAGTTTGGGGTGCAAGGACCCCAAACTGAAACATGTCCAATCTCTGAGGCGGCAGGTGTTTATGTTCCTGGAATCACCCAAACAGACCCTGGAGGTGGCATTCAGAGTAAAACATGGAGATGGTTTTTACATGGTGTATGCCAACTCCGGACACATGAAATGTTTTGAGTGTGGAGATGTTGGACACAAAAGATCTGGGTGTCCACATAAACAACAGGAAGGAGATCACTCAGCGGATACAGCTGGTGGCTTTGCTGCCGGGTCTTCGGGGGGCGCGGTGTCGGTCGGCGCGGGCCCTGTGCCCGCGGGTGCGGCGCCCGCTTCTGGCGGGGCTGCGCCCCACGCCGCGGGTGCGGTGCCCGCGGGTGCGGCGCCCGGTTCTGACGGGGCTACGCCCCGCGCTGCGGCCGTGGTGCCCGCGGGTGCGGCGCCCGCTTCTGCGGGGGCTGCGCCTGGTGTGGGGGGTGCGGCACCCTCTACGGAGACTGTAGTGGCGGATTGTAACGTTGTACAAGAAGTAACTGAACCGAGTCAAGTGGAGAAAAAGCAGGTGTCTGAAACTACAGAGAGCTTAAATGAGCAACAGTCAGCAGGAATTGCTGAGGACAGAGCTAGCAGCAGTGTAACGGGACAGAGTGACGTCTGCAGTCAGATTTCATGTGAAGGAGATGAAATGGAATATGAGTCTGAGTCAGACACAGCTTCTATTCCTGAGGGTGTAAACCGAAGGCGTGATCTATACTCTTTAGAGGAAATAAATGAGTTTCTGGATGCAACCTTTAATAAATCAGTTAAAGTGAGTGATTACTTTGAGGACACAGATAAGTTTATCAAATCGGTCAGCACCTTAAAGAGACAGGTTGGCAATGACCTCCTTGATGAAAAGAGGCGTTATCGTCTCAACAAACATCTGGCCACACTGAGGAAAGCTAAGAAAGGAAAAGTTGGTAAGAAAGTTAAGAAATAGGAAAAAAAATGCATCATCACATGGTGGCCTCTTCCTTCTACTGCTTTCTACTGGTTTCAGCCTGTATGTTCCTTCTTTTCCTTAATATCTCTATGCAGAGCCTAAAAATAGGATCTTTAAACATTAATGGAGGGAGGGACAAACATAAGAGAGCTTTAATTTCTGAGGTGGCATCTCAAAAAGACATTGATGTGTTATTTCTACAGGAAACACACACTATTGAAACAGATGACACAGATTGGGCCTTAGCATGGGGTGGATCATGTTTCCTGAGCCACGGCTCTAATCTGAGTGCAGGTGTAGCTATCCTTTTTTCAAATCGTATTGTTCTGTCAAATGTAGTAGTTTCTGATATAGAGCAGGGTCGGATGCAAATAGTACAAGCAACAATCAGAGAGACACCTTTTGTGTTTGTTAATGTATATGTTTCCACCTATGCTGGTAACCGCATTGATTTTTTTCATAAGCTTAATGACACATTAAAACAGTTTAATAGTAGTTCAGTAGTAGTGGTAGGAGGGGACTGGAATTGTACCACAAATGATTCGGTTGATAGGAATGGAAGAGAGCCTAATTTATCATCAGCTTCTCTTTTATCAAAAATTATTAAAGAAAATGATCTTGTAGATGTCTGGAGGAAACTCCACCCAAATAGTAGACAGTATACGTGGGTGAAAGTCACTGAGGGCAGGGTTAGTGCAGCCAGACTGGACAGATTCTATGTCAACCAAACATACAACAATAGGTTGAGTGCAGCCATGATATCACCTGTTGGTTTTTCGGATCATCATTTACTAACTGTTCATTTTTCTTTAATGGTGCATCCCCAAAGATCTCCTTTTTGGCATTTTAACATCAAATTGATTTATGACAAAACTTTTTGTCAGTATTTTTCTGATTTCTGGGCACAGTGGAGAAGAAAAAAATCTAGTTTTGAAAACATAGGTCAATGGTGGGAGGTGGGGAAAACTCAAATTAGAATATTTTGTCAGCAGTACTCATCACACACAGAAGCAATAGAAAGGGATCACCTTGAATTATTGGAGAAGGAGATTCTTTTATTGGAAGACGGCATAATTAATGGGTTGGATAAAAATAATGATAATAATCCAACTTGGGATACGAAAAGGACATCTTTGAGTAGGTTTTTATATGAAAAAGCTAAAGGTGCTTTAATTAAATCAAGAATCCTGTCTATTAAAGACATAGATGCGCCCACTCGTTACTTTTTTAAGTTGGAAAGGAAAGTCAGGCAACAGAACCAGATGATACACCTCAAGAACCCTAATGGAACGGTGACTGCTGACCCATCAGAGATGAGGAAGTTGGCTATAGACTTTTACAGAAGCCTGTTCAGTGCTGATGACTGTGACTCTGACTGTGTGGAGGAGATCCTGGAGGGACTCCCTTGGCTGGAGGAAGCATCTTCAGCCTTACTGGAGTCTGTTATTCATTTCGATGAACTGTCTGCAGCGATGAAACAGCTCAGCTGTGGTCTGTCTCCGGGCATCGATGGGCTTCATGCAGAATTCTATAAGACTTTCTGGAATTTAATTGGAAAGGACTTCATGGAGGTTTTCCAGGGATGTTTGGACTCTGGGACACTACCAACGAGCTGTAGGAGGGCAGTCCTGACATTGCTGCCGAAGAAAGGAGATCTGGGTCTCCTACAGAACTGGCGGCCTGTCTCACTTTTGTGCACGGACTATAAAATTCTGGCTAAAGTCTTATCGAATAGACTTAAAGAATGTATGGACACGATTGTACATGCCAGCCAAACATACTGTGTCCCTGACAGGACTATAATGGATCATTTGTTTTTGATTAGAGATATTATTGATTTATCTAAATTTCAGGAGTTTGATATAGGTTTGTTTTCTTTAGATCAAGAAAAAGCCTTTGATCGAGTTGATCATAATTATTTGTTTAAAACATTGAAAGCATTCGGGTTTGGTAAAATCTTTATTTCATGGATTGAGTTAATATATTCAGGAGCCACTGTATTGTTAAAGGTAGGAGGGGGTCTTAGCAAACCAGTATCTGTTCAGAGAGGAATCAGGCAGGGATGTCCTCTATCTGGGATGCTGTACGCTTTAGCTATTGAGCCTCTTTTGCATAAGCTTAGGCAGAGTCTGTCAGGGTTAAACTTGGTAGACAACATAAGCAAATCAGTCAGGTTGTCAGCATATGCTGATGACATCACAGTTTTTATAACATGTCAAAACGATATTAAGATTCTGGAACAAGGATTAAAACTATATGAACAAGCTTCTTCTGCTAAGGTCAATTGGTCAAAGTGTGAGGGACTTCTACTGGGAGAGTGGAGCAATAAAGAGCAGCCAACCTTACCAGCAGGGCTGCAGTGAGGCACAGAGGGAATGAAAGTCTTAGGTGTGTTTCTGGGAAATGAACATTTTCAGTCCAAAAACTGGGAGGGTCTAGTTGAGAAAATAAGCGCCCGATTGTCTAGATGGAAATGGGTCCTGCCCCAGTTGTCCTACGGGGGGAGGACTTTGGTCGCCAACTGTCTGGCTGCATCTATGCTCTGGCACCGTGCCATGGTCGTAGTTCCTCCAGACAAAGTCATTAAAGAAATACAGAAGAAACTGGTGGATTTTTTTTGGAATGGATATCATTGGATTAAATCTGCAGTACTGTTTTTACCTGTGTCTGAAGGAGGACAAGGACTGATTGACCTGAGGAGTCGCATAACTGCGTTTCGGCTTCAGACGGCACAGCGTTTTCTTTACAGGACACAGCAGCCCTGGACTGAAACGGCTTCCTTGTTGATGCGTAGAGTGAAGAACCTGGTTTATGATAAGCTTTTTTTTCTCTTGGAGCTGGACGGTATGGAGGTAACACAGACTTGCAGTTTTTACCAGTCGGTTCTACATGACTGGAGAACAGTTTTAAAAAGTAAGAGAGATTTCTCTCAGTTATATGGGTCGGTGGAGGAGGAACCTTTGTTTTATAACCTGACCTTTCAGAGCAAGATTCTGGGCTCTGACAGCATTCGGAGGATCCTTACAGCTGCTGGGCTGACGAAGCTGGGAGGACTAAGGTCAGCGGGTCAGTGGAAAAGTGCTGCCAGACTGTGTCAAGATGTTGGAAGTAAGTCTTTGCGCCTTATGGACAAACTGGTGGAGGAGGTGATGAATGGACTTCCTGGTTCTTTCAGGAGAGCATTAGAGGCAGAACACCATACTGAAGGATTTCCTGAGCTGTCCATCTGTGCTGCAGTGGTGGAGCAGGAGGAAGCGCATGGATTTCTGTTGTCCTTCAAAACACCTGAGTTGGGGAACTTCCCTGAGGCATCAAAAAAGAGTTTGTACACTGTGTCCGTGGAGGTCCTGAACAGAGCGATGTTGTCCGGGGTCAGAGAGTCGAGGTGGGCTGATGTGTTGGCGCCAGGTTCATCTCCCAGGGGTAGCTGGAGGTCCCTGTACAAAGCTCCCATAGAGAAACGCAGTGCGGATCTCCAGTGGAGGGTAGTACACGGGGCCGTGGCCACGAACAGACATGTGGTGCGTATTGATCACAGATCAGGGAGTCAGTGTGCCTTTTGTCAGGCTGAGGAAACGCTACAGCATCTCTGGCTCGGATGTTCCAGACTGGTTCCTCTCTTCTCACTGCTAAAGCAGTGGGTGGGCGGATTGGGTTTCAGTTTTAATAATGAACTGTTTATTTTTGGTCCCAGATACTCAGTAGCACAACGGCGTAATATTTGTCTGGTTAATTTTTTGTTTGGTCAGGCAAAGACGAGCATTTGGCTTAGCAGGAGAAATAAAATGAAGGAGAAAGGTTCTGTAGATGTTGACCTGATGTTCAGAGGGCTGGTAGCTGGTAGCCATCCAAGTTTCTGCCTGGCTAAGCATCTTCACACTCTGCCTGTCATTGAGGTCCGCCCTGTACCACTTCCCCAAGCACTTCACAGGCACTGGACAGTTGGGATGGTGTTCTCTCCGATTTTGAAGTGATACCACTGTTATGGGAGATCGTCCATAAATGCTCGAATGGGCAGCATCTGGACTCCACTTGCAAGTACTGCACCTCGACGCAACTTCTCTGCTGATTTGACGAGAAGGTTCATCGCTGCAGAAAACAGGATCACTGAATTCGTGCAGCCTGTGACAATGCCCACTTCCGGTCTCTGCCAGTTGGTGGTAAATTACCTACAGGTGAAACACATGTTGAATCCGTCGAAGTAGTACTGCAGAAGCGCCTGAAATCGCTTAGGGATATGGTAGGTCTTCAGCGTCAGCTCCACTAGCTTGTGGGGTATTGTTCCATAAGCATTTGACAGATCCAGCCACAGTACTGCCAGGTTGCCATGGTTCTTCTTCGCGTCCTCAATGATTTTGGAGATAACGCTGGTGTGTTCAAGGCAGCCAGATATCCCTAGAATGCCCCCTTTTTGTACCGCAGTGTCCATGTACCCGTTCTCCAACATAAAGGTGGTCAACCTCTTTGCCAGGATCCCCAGGAAGATCTTAGCTTCCACATTGAGCAGTGAGATGGTGCAAAACTGCTTGATCCCTGAAGAGTTCTCCTCCTTAGGGATGAAGTACCCCTCTGCAATCAGCCAGTCATCTGGAAGGTAGTTCTTCTTCCATGCCACTGTCAGTAGCTTCCAGAGTCATCTCCTGAGCCTTTTGCAATGCTTGTAAACATTGTATGAGATGCCATTTGGCCCTGGAGCCGATTTTCCTCTGGCTTTCTTTAGAAAGCTGTTAACTTCCTGCCAGCTTGGTTCCTCTGTCTTGAAGAGGATTGTTGGTTTGGCTGGTTTGATGAGCTTTTCCATCTCATCCAAACTGACCTCCCTTCTGGGATCACTATGGACCTGACGAAGATGTTCCTCCACCTCTTCCTTTGTTGCTTTCAACTCCCCTGATCTTTTGTCGCCCAGGAGTTTTGACAGGTATTGGAATGGATTCTTGGTGAAACCTGCACTTTCTTTCAACCGCCGCTTCCTGTCCCTGCGGTGACACTCAGCTTGTCGCAAGATCTTAATGCGCTCCCTCAGATTCTTCCAGAGTTCTGTGAATGCTGGTTTCTCATTTAATGTTGCTTTGTGAAAGGCCTTCTTCAGCCTCCGCAAATCCTCTCTCAGGGTTGCTATCTCCTTCAGGCGTCTATTCTCTTTGAGCTGGGTGTTTGCTCTGCCTTTCAGCTCTTTCCTTCCGAAGCGCTCGGCAGCCATGCTCCAGATTCTAGAGGACATGGCCTTGAGCTTCTTCCCGACATCTCCTGCAGTGGCTGCTTCCAGCACCTGGTCCACGTCGCAATCAAACATCTCCCATTTTTTTGTTGCAGCTGCAGTTGGCCAGTTCACACGTTGTTTTCGGATGTCTCCTTCACAAGTGATCTGCACAAGCTGCCTGTTATACTGAGTCACTTCCCTCTCACTCTGTTGCCTTTCTGCCTCCGTCACATCAGTGATGGTGCTCCTGCTCCCCTCCTTGTCATGTGCCTGGAGATTCTGACTGTGGTTTGTGTCCTGCCCCGGCCTCTCCTCTGCCTCACCAGGCTTCCCTGTGCATTGCACATGACTTTCAGGTTGTAAGCACTTCATTTTTGTCTGATGTATCTTCGGCCCTTTCCCATTTTTGCATTTCTTCCCACATCTACAGACCCGGGATAAATCGCTTGGCTGTTCCGTAGTCGTTTGTCCGTTGATGGTGGTCATAACGTTGTTCTGTCCTGTGGGTCAATCATCCTCCCCCGCTCTCGCTCGGCCCCGGGGGTATCTTGTAATATACCTTTCCATAGCGGTTGTTTGGGTTTTCTCCTCACGGAGAGTGTGTTTGGCCTGCCAAGCTGCCACAGCTCTGGTCTTTCCCAGATGTCAGCAGTCTTTCCTTGCTGTCACCGTTCTTCCTCGGTTGCCAACTTGTCTTTCCAAGTGGTCACTGGGTCTGCCAGAAAGGAATATGCAAAATACGATAAGGGATATCACAACTGGCCCACCTTTACAGGTACTTGCCCCTGCACCATCTGTGGGCCAGTGGCATCGCTCTCTCTCTCTCCTTCCCTCAAGGCACCACTAGGTCTCTGTGACTGGAAACCTCCTATAAACCTCACTCTAGCTGAGAGATGCATAGGGTGAATTCAGAATAGTGTTCAGACAAGACAGAAAGTGGGATACCTTCAAAAGGCATTTATTAAAATCAAACGGGTCTGCAGAAACAGCAGGTGCAGTGGCTAGGGTGTCTAAGGCAGGAACATCTATCGGAGAGAAATATAGGTTAGTGACCACAATTATCTGACGGAGGATCATTATGAATGTGTGAGCCACTAACCTGGTTTTACAGTTCAGTGTGTGCCCAGAGAACAAGTTAGGATCCAACAGATGGGCTGCCAACTAGATGACGCCCAGTGTGTCCCAGATTATGCAACTTCTGAGAAAATGCAGGAGTCTGAAGCTGGATCATGCAAACAGATCAGAACAGGCAGGCTCAGAGGTCCAGGAGTCAAAAGCCAGGTCAGGCAAACAAATCAGAACAGGTAGGCTCAGAGATCCAGGAGTCAAAAGACAGTTCAGGCAAATCATTGAGATGGGAACAGGCAGTTAGATGGGTTAGTAATTAAGCCCGTCATCAGAGCCAAGATCATGACAATGCATCAAAAAATGTAGGATGATGGACTTTCAGAACCAGAGTTGATGACTCCTACTTTAGATCAAGTTCCTGCTGTGTAAAAAATTGTTGTTAAGTTTAACCTTAGGAACTGATGGCTATACATTTTCCTGAGGAATTTATGGAACAGGGCAAAGGTTATAATTTGAGGTTTGAATCAGACATCAACTTAAAAGATCTAGATTAGCATGAATGTCATGCCCCTTTCCCACTGGACAAAAAAACCTGTTTAAACCTGGGAACAATCTGCTTTTAGTGGCAGTGGCAAAATCTCACTGACGTTTGTCTACCTGTGTCAAACAAGTCAGAAATCGACCCAACTTGGCATGCTGAAAAAAAACACCAGACTTGGGTTGATCCGCTTAATTACGTAATACCATTGAGGTTAACATACGGACGTCAAGAAACCATGCCAGTCATGTTTGGTTTAACAAGCTGAACTCTGTTTACATTCATTAAACATGGCGCAGTACTGGTAAGAGAGAATCAATGAAGAGTCTGCATAAGAGAGAAACAATGAAGCACGCTTACCCTGGTCTCCTTACATTTTGCTTTCCATAGTGTACTTTCCTGATTTCTGTTGCACTAGTGACAGCATCCACGCTAACCCTGTGCGATGGTGTCACCAGACACGCAGAGACGTGGGGACAGAGGCCACACCGTTTGCCGTGTTTTGTGATTGGTGGACGTTACTCATTTATTTCACACTGTAGCGGGGACCATTTATTTTAGTTTCACTTCCAGACTGTCTATTTCACTGCTTGGTATGCAACTGTGGGGAGATCTTCAAGCCACATTGTACAAAATTTGTCAGAAAAGATCTTCTACAGCACCTTTAAGTAAGAAAACTGATTTTGGTATGTTAAAATGAGGGATATGATGTTCAAGGCTCTTTTGTGACCTTTCAGAAATTCTTATATGTGCTTTTCAAAAATGAATCTTTGGTCATCCAGCAAGCTATTTAACCAGCCAGAAAGCTAAGTGCAATTCTATACTATCTGCATTTGTACATTATGGCTCTCATATTGGTCTCCTTGGTTCCCAAAGCCTTGTCAGCCTATCTCAGCTTAACGGTGCGTTATGCTAAAAAAGCAATTGTTACACTGAGAATCAGGCCAATACAGTATGCAACATTTTTGGCTGTGATCTGTGCTTCCTCTGTGGCACATTTCTGAGCAGATTCTGGTAGGGAGAATTTAAATGGAATCATGCCAATACTCAGACTTTTAAAAAGCTTAACTGCCGAAAGAGTGTGTTTAAACACATTCACCTCCTAATTTGCACATATATACTAGAGAGGTACTGTGAAGATGTGAACCCTGTGCCGTTAAGACTGTCATTGACTCTCTGAGGCAGGTAAACATGCTCATGTTCTCATACAATGTCAGTGGAACTGAGCAAAACCATATTTAAGAGGAAAAATTGAATAAAAAATTTACTGCAGTCAATGGACTAGAAATGGAAACTCAGGGCTCAATCTACAAAACAATCTCATAAAAGAATGAGTCCAGAAACAATATTTTGTTTTGTTTTTTTTAATACCATGATTTAAATATTTTGAAAATTCCTGTTTTACTTTGACCTGAATAGATCACTATTTCTAATACAGTGTTTTATATGGTTGAGAATTAAAAAAAGACAAACCCATTTACCCAGTTTTTCAATAATCAAATTGACTTCTAGATGGTCTAAATGGTAGAAAGGCACTTCTTTTACACAAATCAAAATTACAGATGACTTTAAACGAGGCCAAAGGAACAGAATCTCAGCTGAGAATATAAAATTGAGAAGAGGGACATAAGAAGGACAAATTTAAACAAGTTCTGATTTAATTATACAGAGGTTAATGCATGTGGACAGCTAAAAAGAGCTGTTGGGTGGGAATGATATAAGAAGTCATGAAGATGCAGAATTATAACAGATATCAAAACAGAAACTGGCAGCTGTGATTTTTTTTTAATAAACAGGTTAAGTATAAGCAGCTAAGCCACTGAGGATGGGTTAATGCTTATGAAAACAAATAATGTGACCAACAAGAAGCAGATTTTCATTTAAAAGCTGTGTTCCATTTAAGCTTATTTATAGGAAGGCTGTATTCATAAGTATTTACAGAATTTTGCATAGAGATTGTGATCTAACTCTTAGCACTGTTGTGTTAGTTAACTACGGCACAACACAATATTAGTAACTATTCATTAACTTTATAGATCTCATGTGGTGAGAGCTTCAAAGCATTTCAACAAGTTGAAACATTCTGTATTATTTGTCATTCTACAGCGAATTATATCTGAAGCTGGCTGCATGTTGGAGCAACTCTGTTTAGCTTAATTCTAATATTCTTTTCAAAAGGAGCTTCAGTTCCTCCATTTGTGGATCAAAGTTTGTTTTTGTTTTGTTTTTTTCTTTTGTTGGATGCAGTTGAAATAATTTTTTACCAATATCTTTTGCTTTTTGGTCATATGTTATGTTGTGTAACCATAGCAACTATAGCAAGTTGGTTTTTGAAACCTAGAGCAGCTCATTAACATCTCAAAAGCTGAAATAATACTTCAAATTCTTCTTCAAGTCGTTGTACAACTAAAAAAGATTGTGTGACATGCTGTTCTTCTGAAGAAGGCATAGATCCTTCAAGTTTGTGGCAAGATACTGCATATATTCTATAAGTATCTAGTGGAGAGTGTGGTTACTTCTGCCCATCATCTTTTTGGGTAACAGCATCAGAGTTCATGAAAGTTGCTTTAAAAAAGCTCGCTCTGAGCTGATAAAAGGGCGCCGTGGTGTTGCATGGGTAAACACATAACCCATGTTCAGAGGCAATGGTCCTTGACCAGGCTGTCACAGGTTCGATTCCTGGCCTAATGCCCTTTGATGCATGCCTTCTCCATCTCTCTAATCCAAATCCCCAATGCGCCTATTTAAACAAACTAAGAAAATAAAGGCCACTAGAGCCTAAAAAATAATGAAAAAAAAGGCCAGCTCTGTTCTATGAAATTCTTTGGAACCTGTGGAGATGATATCACACTGTAGAATTATTCTTAATATAATGTACATTTTGGACAAGAATCAGCATTGTGTTCAGAAGACAGTTACACAACAACTTTCTTTTTAGCTAAATGGGTTATGGATATAGAGGGACTTCAATGAAATTGTTAAGTCTCAGCATTTTTTAATTCTATACAAGCAGTCGCTTTTTTTTCCCCAAGAAGAAGCTTTAGATGAACAAGTCCTCAATATCTTGAATCCTTGAATATACTATGATTGAGTCCAAACTTTGGGCTCACCCTGCTGGTACATTTACCTTGAAAAAACTTAGCAATACAAAATTTTTCATACATTCGGAAGGTTACACTCATTGATTTACAGGCCGACTGAAGAAAGTTTTCTTTCCAGACACTTTTATGTTTAAGATCAAGGCTAAAATTACTGGACGCAAGATGCAGAGGATGATCTTCCATAAAATATAGTTTAATTATTGTGGTCTATATGTTTCTCATAGGCTCATTTTGGCTCAACCCACTCATTTGAAATCAGTTACAAATTGTTGTATTAAGCATGAAATCTTAATGGCCAAACGCTGGCTCAGAAACATTTGAAATACATAGTGTAAGGCAGAAGATATATTTTGTAGATTTATATTGAAATACATTAAAAACATGACATTTCCAATGTAGCTTTTCCCACACCATCACTGGTATCATACTCAATACTATCAAATGTTCATCCTGTCTTGTATGAAAGACAAACTTCAAATTAGTCAATTGATGAAAACATTAATTATTCATGAACTCGAGTGCAATGAGCTTCTGGCTCTCATGCCACTTTGGATTAATCACAGAATTAGCTCCCGAAAACACACAAAGAAAAACAAACAAACAAATTACTCAGAGGTAGAAGGACCGAGAGAAGGGAGCATCAAGAGCTGATTTCGGTAAGATCCTCTTTGATCAGAAATAGTCAGTTCCCCTGCCTTCAACTACTTCACACTCCATAATAGAGGTTTTGGGTAATGATTTGCTGTTGGGAAAAGCTTCCCATTCCCTGTGGTGGTGATTGAAATCTCTTGTTACCGGAGGAAGCCCCTGAAAGGCGTTGAAAAAGAGGTTGTCAAAAGACTGTGGGGAATATAGTAAAATTACAATTGGCCCATTTCAAACAGGCTTTGTGTGGATATGCACTTTGAAGAGTTTCATTTCAGACTCAAGCCTTTAAGATTCTACACTGAATATTGTCATTGCATTTAGGGATCCTTTAGAGTCTGCACAATTTTTGTATTTAAATTTCTTATATATATATATATAACACTAATATATGTGAAAGGGAAATCAATGTCCTATGGAAACAAATTTTGCACATAAAAGGTCTTTATATGAATAGGGGAGAAAAGTTAATGAGTTTGGATGTTCCAATATATCACTGCACATATATATGCTTTGAGCTTTTAAATGCCCTGTAATTCATAATTTTTTAAGATGATTTGTCATATCTCAGCAGAGGGGTAAGGACTTTTATTCTGTCTGGGCTTTGGAAATTTTAAACCAGCAAATGATAATAAATTTAGATTCACTGTGACTCCTTATCTTTTGGTAATGGAGGGAAAAACCCCAAGAATAATCCATCTTTAAGTATTCAGCAATTGAAGCAACAGAAAAGGTGGAACACAAGTGTATCAACTAGTATTTCTATTTGGACATGCAAGAGCTTAGATTGTTATATCTTGTAAGCATCCATGTCAGGATTTAGAAATTAAAAATAAACAACATATCTGTTTGCTCTGATACAAGTCAACCTTTGAATCGCTTGTATGAATGTTTTATTCTTAAATTCTCACAAAGTTAGCCCTAGTCTGTGTGTGATTATTGTAACAGACAAAATTTATCTAAGCTACAAATCTGTTACTTCAATTACTTCTCAATACATACAAAAACATACTGGAACAACAACACCACTAGAAAACTTCCCTATTTTTTATTGATATTATTGTAAGCAGCTTTTTATTTATTTTTGTTCTTTTTTCTTGTCAGGTATTTGAGCTCTTTGAGTGTTTTTGCATCTTCTCAACCCTCTGCTAGATAAGACAAATAGCTACTCATCCTGCGCCTGCTTCTGTGGAGATCTGGTTTGGGTTGAATATGATTTGTAGGAAGTCTGCAAGGTCAAGGGTCAATACAATCACTTTTGGGTCAACAAAATACTCGTATTTGTATTTTTGTAGTGCAGTGATACTCCTTATCCAATCATTCCAAGCATACCTGTAAAAGGCTGATATTTTAAGCGCTACACATTTATGCCCCCTCTCCTTTTTCTTACATAAAAAAACAAACTATTTGAGATGTCTAAATCTTCACATTTTAACCTTAAACATTTGACGTTTAATGTTTAACGTTTAAACATTTGAGGTTTAATGCTTAGAATGAAGTGGAAAAACTAAACTAAAATTCAGCTTTAAGGTCAATTTGGAATTAACAATCACAGCTACAACATGCATGTTTCTCATTGTGGGATAAGCTAATTTTCAACAAATACTTATTTGACATAAGAAATTATATATTTGTAACAACCATATTTAAATGATCTCCGAGTCTTTCGTGTAAAATAAATGTTTATTGCTGGTAGATACACTAACATTTAAGAAATAGGATTCACAATATTGACAAAGTATTTGCTCTGCTGCCTTGACTCATAATTGAGCTTAAGTAACATCCCATTCCTAATCCATAGGGGTTCAATATGAAGGCACTCTACCCTTTGCAGCTAGAACTGCTTCATCTCCTCTGACAGGGCGGACCACAAAGTTTGGGAATGGGGTTTATAGGAATTTTTGACCATTTTTTCCATTTGCTTCAGCTTCCGCTGACCCACCCTCCGCCATTTTACAAGGCCTATCACTTTGTGGCTTAGTTGCTGTCATTTTGTATTTTATATGATTGTTGACTGCTGGCTGTGGAATATTTAGGAAGGAGGAAATTTCTTGACTGGATTTGCTGAAAAGGTGACATCCTATGACGCTGGAATTCATTGAGCTCCTGCGAGCGACCAGAGAGATACACCTGTGGCCATGGAAATGACTGGAACCCCTGATTCCAATAATTTGGATGGGTGAGCAAATACTCTTATTAAAATAATTTATTTTGCTATTAAAACTCTGGTAATATAAGTACATAAACTTAGAAAGACAAAAGATTTTTTTATCTTATTAAAATTTAAGATATAAACCTAAAGTTTAATCTGCCTAAATGATATTGCAGGGCTTCCAGAGTAATGATAAAGAACCCTGATGTATTGTCTGCGATTCATATTACCTGGTGCTTTAAATCCTGGGGCTTTAGTGGAAAAAGGGTCTAATGTAAAGAATAATACAGGAAGCATTAAAGAAACTTTCCTTTTTTCAGGTCCTCTAGTATGCATGTGCCTGCATAAACCATTTACAGTACTCACCTTTGTGATAATTACAGTAGGGCAGTACTAATATGTTGTTAGAGAAATATTGTAGAAATTAAAGCTCTATAAAAAAGAAAAAAAAAAGAGACACTAATTTTAAAACAGCACCCACTGATCAGGTTTACACAGTTTGAATGGGAAAAAAATAGATTAGATACAATTTAGATATACGTTTATTAAAGTTTTGTTAAAATACTTCAGACTTGTAAATATTGGCTTTTTATTTCATAAGAATATGAAATACAAATCATGCGGATTTTTCTTGGAAAATGTGATTATCCAGTTATTTTTAAAGTGAAGATCAATCTGTCAGGTTCATTAAAAGGATCTTGCACGGTCGGAGCAAAGTATTCTACAATGTCAGTGTGTTTTATTTCTTTTATAAGAGATTAAAAAAAGGCTTTTACACCCAAAGACAGGAGACGTGTAAAATATTTACATCGCAGAGTGTTAGAAGTGGAAGAGAAATTACTCCTTGTTTATCTATTCTGTGTAACTACATGAAACAAGCCCTTTGAGACAACCTTTAAAGCAGCAGAGCAAAGAAGTATCATACAGAGTCAATAACATAATACATTTAAGACTTAACATGAACGATAGGCTTATGATATTCATCAGACTTTATGAAGCAAATTCAAAATAACAAACTTCGTTTTACATTACAGCCTGTACAAATAAAATCTGATCAATAGCTTTCCCAATCGCGAAGATTCTTAACATTTGAGACAGTGGTATTTATATGTGTTGAAAAGCCTGAACCGACAGTTTCCAGTTCTGAGGTTATAATGGAAACCACCAAACAATGTAGTGTGATATTTTAGGCAACTAGCTGCTTTGTTCAGCACCAGTTAATTTAAGAGTGGATTTCCAGTAAATAAGAGTCTTTATTACAGGGGGTTTTGTTGTTGTTGTTTGCCAGTAGGGAGCCCTTCTCCCTCTTAAGCAGGACAAAAATGATACGTTTCTCTCCTAAATGTTAATAAGAAGCTTTGGGGGATAGTTTCCTAAAGTCTAACTGAAATCTTATCAAAACTAGGGAGAAGATCAATGCTAGGAAGGTATCAGATTTAATTAAACTAATTTTTGTCCCTTTTTTGACATTTTGTTTAAAGCTGAAGTCTGTAAGTTTTTAAAAATCAGTTTTTTGTCATATTGGCTAAAACTGTCCCTATGCCCAGACAGCAGTACATGTGATATGTAACCTGTGAAAAAAACTGCTTCTATTGGTCCCGCCTACTGCCTGTATTTCAATCTGGAAAGAATAATTCGGGACGAGTCAAAACAACCCCCCCCCCCCCCTCTGGTCGCATGCGGTAGCCGCGCAGATGCTGTGAGAGGGGTGGAGCTTGGAGGTGGGGCATGAGTGAAGTAGAGAGGGTGGGGGAGTGGCGTGAAACCTGTTTTTCTTCAAATTTTCAGTCGAAGTCTGCTCTCTCCTCAATGTTACAGACTGCCAGTGGCGGCTGGTGAAAAATATTTTTGGTGGGGCTGATATAGCCTAGTGTATGTCTCCAACTAATCCGGAATAAGAATTCAAATAAACAATTGGACAATACATACAATTTAACAGTAATGATTTAATTTACTATATAATAACAGTAACAGCAATGATGTGGGTCACTGTGACGGGGTTCTTTGGCCTCCAAGAATCCAGTCTCAGTCGGGTTACCGGTGTTGGTGATTTATTGAGCTCAAAAACTCAAAAGAGGGTGCAAAAGAAACTAAACATACAAGATACTCTGGGCCTCAGCCTCCCTCCAGTTACCAGCAATGTAACAAAGAAACAGAAAACAAAAATTGCCGCTTTTCTTCCCACAGCCCTCATTAAATAGTTTAAGCCCCTCACATCAGGCTCTCTTATTTCTGATTTCTTCTCATTAATCAGTTTTGTCCATATATTACCTCCACAAACAATTGATGTAAAACAAAACAAATAATTTTTACAACTTAATTCTTTTACACAGATTCATTGACTTATTCAATTACACAAAACTGGGTTTGAACCCAGCAAAGACGCAGCCAGACTGAAGATGACAAGTCCCCATAGCGTAAACACGTACACACCCCCCCCCCCCCCCCCCCCCACACACACACACACATACACACACGGCTAACCCCACTGAAATATTAAGTGTGCACCCTCAATATGCCAGCAGGTAACCAGGAACAGCTTGTGTGTTTTACGTTCATGGAGCTACTGGTCTCAGCGCGAGTGTATTGGTCCTCACAAACACAGTATAACAGGAATGTGTGTGTGGTGCGCAAAGTTAGAGAGGTTGTTTTAAGCGACGAGGTGGATTCGTCACGGTCACAATAACCATGACATGAAATGTTCATATCCTACAACAGGGATGTTCTTCTGGCAAACGGGTAGATAAATAAGGATCTCACCGAATTTGGTGGAAGCTGCATCTCGGTCGTTACATTCGCCATCTTCCCTCTAACTGTCTGCACCTGCGCTTGGGTTCAGAAGCCTGTTAAAGCGCAGTATTTTCAGCGCCCCAATACCATAAAGTTCCGAGACGCTGATTGGCCATTAAATTCACCTAGCAATAGTACATGATTGACAGATTCTCTGCAAATGTGGGTCAGTCTGATCAGCGCCCCCAGAACAGAGACGGTAGGAGTCTGTCTGTGGAAATCCACAAATTAATGACAGTAGATAGGGAAATGTAGTTTATATAATTTGTTTTGCTTATAGGTACACAGTCTAGAGAGTAAAACTGACATTTATGAGTTAATTTCTAAAAATATATTTTACGTTTCTCTCTTCTTATCAGGGAGGGCGGTGCCCCAGCGCCCCCTATGGGCCGGCCGCCACTGCAGACTGCAGCTATAAGTAATAATGAATATTTTCTGGCTGTACTCAATCATGTTTATATTTTTACATTACTGAAACTGGGATTTTTACATCATTATTTTGCAAGCTGAGAAAGCATTTTAATTGGTTCATAAATTCCTGCGGTTATTAAGGGAGTTGAGTGTTTAACATATGACAATTTAAAGAAATAATGTGAACTATTTGAACAGTGGGGTTTCAACATGGACAGCCTTGCTTACAAAATGTGGCACTTCTCCTGACAGTTTTGGTATTAAATGAAATCCTCTGTGTGGATACAAATATCTTAAAGCAGATGGTCTGACACTAATCTGGATTTTGTGTTAATACTTCAAGCCCTTATAAAATGTATACAACAGAGAGTTTTCAGCAGAAGTTAAGTAAAATCTGCAAGTGTCAGTAAAGATGCATATAAAATTCCTTTCTCTCACTGGTATTCCTTTCCCCTCTTACTACATCCATGAGGGTTTTTCATCTCTCTAAATCTTATGCCCTGATAAATTAGTTACCCTAAGGAGGTGGATAATTATTAACAATTAATATTCATAATGATTTCTTTGTCCCTAGATAGCCTTCACAGAGTCTCACTCAAATGGATTTGAAATTCAATTTTATTTTACATAATCCAATCAAAATGTAAATGTATCTGCAACAAAATCCATTCATTGTTACTTTCAACATCAAGCTATTTTTTTCTTCTTTTTTTTAAATATTAACTTATTTATGTATTTAATTATTTTTCTTACTAAATTATTATTACTTAAAGAAAATAATTTACAATCATAATTCAATTATGGCAATATTTAGAGACTTTGATCACCCTTAAAACATTGAAAGATGGTCTGATTTAGCTGATTTAAGCCACTGTTTGTTTTCTAAGCTGTTTAAAAGGAAATCTGTGCTGATTTTGTAAAGCACAAATTGTTTCAAAATGGCACCAACAAGAAAGATGCACATAATACAACAGTTTGTCTAAAAATCAAGTAAAAATCATTGAATAATCACAATAAACACACAATAAGAATTACAAAAACAAGTGTGAATATTCATCAAAGGGTATCAGTCGATAATTTAGCAATCTTATTTTTATTTTATCTTATTTTAACAGGCTTTCTAGAAGTGGTGCTGATGCACTGTTTATACTTACTGTAAGACTTTAAAGTCGTACGGAAATCATAATTAAATGTCATATCATTCTGGCTTAAACATGTATATAAATGTATTCTTTATCAGAATATACTGTCCCAAAAGTTTGAGAATTCCTATTTAAAAAAAAAAAAACCTGTCATAAAAATGTTCTATTTCTTTTTTTTCGGTTATCTTATGCACGCCAGTTAGTTATACGTCAGCTTGTACACCTAAATTCAGCCAATCATATATCAACGGTCATAGCATCTTGATCGATGTGTCGCAGCTAATATACGCAATGGTAAAATAAGAAATAAGAACGATCATTTACCTTCCCATTGAGTTACGTCCCAGTGTTCAGGGGATGGACGTCTGTGTCTTCGGCAGGTAATAGAACGGGCAGCGTTGCGAGGCAAGGACTCAAACATGTACAGCTGTAAGCCTTCTACAGCAAACCAAGCTTCTGCCGCCCTGGCGTGCTCTTCCACAACAACTTCATCCCTGCTTTCATCCTCTAAATAAAAATGTATTATGGAGACAAAACTCTCCTCCTCTTGCATGTTTCCGCTGTCCATAGCATTCCTTGACAGTGTTGTTTCTAAGTCACCACTTTAGTGCTACTTGGTCCCAATGGAATTTCCTGTTGGGAACCTACTAGCACTAAGATGCTGGTTAGCGAGATGCTTCCGAGACACCGGCCACAATCAAACTTGCTTGCGAACCTTCCCCCTTGATAAACGACCAATAACATTCACTTTATTCACCCGTGTAAAGTTGGGCACCACTCGGGAGAATTGCAACGGTTGGAACAGCCGTTTCCCTACGACTTTAAATAGAAAAATAAACCAGTTAAGTGGTAATTTGATCAGCACTACCTGCGTCTCACATTATCACCTTTCTTTGTTCTCTTTGGATCTATCATGGGTAAGTGAGGACAAATATTTATTGTTTTAGGTATTTTCTGAACAGAATTTGGTATTACATAAAAGTCCAAGAAATGGGTTCCAAAGTCTATGTATGTACTCTTTTTCTTGTAAACTTGACCAAATCCAGTTTGTTTGAATCAACTGACTTCCTGTTTTAACAATTTGCTCCACCACAGATTGCCATGGAATTGGTGTGGAGATTGTGGCATCCTTAATGCTTCACAAATGTGTCATGTACAGCTCTAACTGACTAAACTGGAATACGGATGCAAAAACCCAGGGAAGCTTTTTTTCAATTTGTTTTACCCCCTACACTTTAGAATGATTGAAATTATTTAATCATATTTACAATTATTAAAGCATGATCAACAGATAGAAAAGCAGTCAGCAGCATGTTGTATTGTTAGATCAAAGTAATTTTTTACCTGTTTTTTCTTTAAGTTACCACTTGCTCCGCTCTTTGGGGTTGATTAGATGGGAGAGGGCAAAGATTGAATATTCAGCATGTCTCTGCTGTGTTTTGCATCAAAGTTTTATCAAGACATAATTGCGATAAATGATGCATGTAATCAAGTATTAAATAATGCTAGAATATGCAACCTCCAAAGTTAAACTGTGACCAGTGTGTCTGTGTCCTTCGTCCCCAGTGGATAGGTACCATCTGGCTTCAGCCATTACAAGTGACCTGAGTGCCAGACTCCTTAGTGTGCAAGGAAGCTCAACATCAACCGGTCAAAGCCCTGCACACCTGACCACATGGATACAACCTTGCAAACTGTGTTAGGGGACAAATTACAAATTCAGCATCCCCATACTGAAAACAATTCAAAGATATATTGCATGCTTTCCTTTCATAATTTAGAGTATATCAAAGCAGGACCTATTGCCAAAAAGTAGGAGGACCCTTTATAATTTTTCGGATATTTAGATAAGAGCACAAAAGAAAAAAGAAAACAAAAAAGATGCCTTTATTTTAAAATAACCCTAATAGTCGTGTCATTTTAGGTAATGTAAGAATTCCTCAAATTCAAAGGTTCTTGTTTTCTTCCAGTAAAATAAAGGTTTTTCACAAACTTAAGCATTAAGTAAGCTTCTTAGTTGAACAACTGCTGAGAGTAGTGAGGAAGATTCTTAGCAAGCTTAAGTGTCTTATGCAGAAAAGAGGGCAAAATGACAAGGACAGAGAGAAAGAATGGACATTCCTACACTGAAGAAGAGTAAATGAATAAGACCTTACCTTCTCAATCATCATTTTTGTGCTTGACCTAATCAGGAAGGAGTTCCTTTTTATACACACAGCGCAGTTGAGTAAATGAGCTCATAAATTTCTATAGCAATCATGCAGTTATTAATATAGAGATAAGATAAACTTTATTATCCTCTGGGAAAACTAAATAGTTAAGGGCAGGATAGTTTACAGCTACTCCTTTAGTAATGTAATTTTACAAAGGAAAAATAAATTATAGAAAAAATCCTGAATAATCATGAATAAAAAAAACTTTAAAAATATACTGACAATACCTTAAGGAGTTAAAATGTTATGTACAGACTACAAAACATACTTTCAAAAATAAACATTAAAAACATTAAAAAAAGATTAAGTTTAAATCACCAATATATAGAAGACTTCATCTATCCATCTATTTTCTCCAGCTTAGTTCTGTCAGGGTCACGTGGGGCTGGTGCCTATCTCTGGCAGTACACGGGCGAGAGGCGGGGTACACCCTGGACAGATCATCAGTCTGTCACAGGGCAACAAACACACAAAGACACATAACCTAAAACACGTGCAGTCACATCTAAGGATAATTAGAGAAGCCAATTAACCTAAAAGTCATGTTTCCAAGTCAAGCTGGAGTACCCAGAGACAACCTATAACCTTCTTGCTTCAACGCAACAGTGCTACTCACTGTACCACCATACCGCCTTATATAGAAGATTTAAATAATGTAAACTTGAGTTGGTTAGGCCTCAAAATAATACAATTGAAATGAAAATATACATAATAGGAAAATAACAAAAAGGAAAATACTTTGCACACATTTATAAATTGTGCAAATTAGTTTTAACAGATTTTTTTTTTTAAATGTCCCTCTAGCCACTAGGTGTGCTGCAGCACCCCCAATTCCCGCGGCCAGGCTTCAGAAAGTTAACATCTCTACGATTTTAATTAGAAAAATTTGGTTAAAGTAGTCATTTGATAAAATGACTACTTAAGTACTAATTAACTGTTTGACACTATAATCTTATTTAATATTTAAAAAGGAAATGATAAGATGACAAAGATGTAAGTTTATCTGTAAACTTTGGAGTACTTGTAATTGCAGTTAGGGACCCAGTTCCGAGGTAACAATCTCAGCAGATACACCCAAAATTCCATTTCCGCAGACACCTCCTCCAGCTCTTCTGGGGAAACCCTGAGGCATTCCATGGCCAGCTGACAGGCATAGGCCTTCCAGGATATCATTGGCCTCCACCTTGTGAACACCTCCTGAGGAACGTGTACAGGGAGCATCCAAAACAGATGTGGAGCCACCCCAACGTACCCCTCTCAATATAAAACAGAAGTAGCCACCCTGCGAAGGAAGCTCATTTTGGTTGCTTGTATCCGGGATCTCTTTCTTTCACTCATGTCCCAGATTTCATGACAAAAAGTGAGGGTAGGAATATAGACTGACCCATAAATTAAAAGGGTTACAGTAACTTTTTTTCGATAAACTCCTTTACATCGACCCAGTTGTCAATCCCCAGATGATTTCGCCCTTTGCTTGTGAGCAGGACCCCTGGATACACAAACTCCTCCACTCAAGGCTGGAACTCTCATCTGAAGTTATGTCACCATGAAGGAGGTGTTCTTTGTTTCTTGCAAATCCCTTTTGCATGCAAATATTTTCATGAAGAAAATAGAATTGCATTAGATTAGGGAGCTAAATTACAACACAAACAAACTACTAACACAGGAGGAGAATACTAATATAATAAGTATCCCTTGGAATTAGGGAATTAGGGAAATTCTGGTTACAGTCGCTTATATAGAGTACAAAGGGCAGATTTAAAGCAAGATGCCAGTAAAGAACTAAACCGAGAAATAAACCAATATGAAAAGACATGTCTGTCATAAATAACAAAACAATCAACCCTAATATGGTAGGACCCTATTGAATATAAATTAACAACAGGGAAATTATGTTGCATTAAATGAATACCCACCCATAGAAATGGATCATAGATTTATACACACCACACAATCTTCAAACATAATAAATAACAATATTTTTGAAAAATGCAGATGAGTAAATCTTCTAAAACTGTGATAATTCAAATTTGCTTTATTAAGTCAGTAAGAGAAATATAACTTATTTTAAGTGTTTGTTTGATAAAAATATTTAGGTATCAAAGACTAATAATACCTTTTGGGTAATTAAATCCTGTTAAAACATGTGTCCTGTTAAAAAGTCATTTTATTTCTTCCTTGGTGTACCACTATTTTAAGAAAAATGTATTTTTTTATCAAGAATATGAGTCATTTCCTAGAGAAAATTTAGTAGCTACAGCACTAAAAAGCTTTGTTGGAGGCAGTATGAAAGTAACCAGGCATAAACCAGGCTGATATGTGTAGTTCAATTTGAATTCTACATGGTATCAATCTGTAAAGCCTCAGTAGGGAGCGTCTGCAAAAAAGGGGGGCGTTCAGTACAATTATTTGAACTGATTGGGAACCTACCTCACATGCTGGGTTTTTAGCCAATTAGAAAAAAAATAATAATAATTACACACCAACAAAACTAGCTTCTCATTACATGAAGTAACGTAAATGCATAAGATATAATTTTCATATATTTTTCTATCCTAAAAGATGGTAATCCTCCCCCAGAGCAAGCTTTATAAGTGACCCCTCCAGAATGTTGAAGTGAAAAGGAAGGAATAGCCTGCATACAGTGTGTGACTATGCAGGTGACCAGCAAAAAGAGAAAGTCCAAGGCCATGGTGGCTTGAAACGTCTCCCACTGCTGACGATGATCAATTGTCTGTTGCTTCTTTAAAATTTAATATATAATCCAAAATTATCCAAGGGTCAGTAGATGAAGAAGATATTTGAAATTGACAGATGGGTTTGGCAACCCATGTACTCACCTCTACTCCTCAGCCCACATACAATGTGTTTTTGTCAGAAATGTTTTTTTTTTTTAGGAAAAACTATCAAATTCAATTCAATTCAGTTTATTTATATAGCGCCAAATTCACAACACGTGTCATCTCAAGGCACTTTACAGTTCAACCAGATCATACAGTGCATACAAGTGTAGAAGATGTACTATATTGCTCAGAAGCAATATTATAGCAAATAAATAAGCAAACCACAAAATTTCTCAGTTTTTGTGGAAAGTTTATCTTTTTACTTTCATTGGTATTATCTTTTTCTCTTAGTCAATATTGTTCTACTTATTAAAGGTTTGAAAAAAAGAACACTTGGAAGGACTCAAACATGTAGATATATTTTTCTGGACAACATTGCCTGTTAAGAGGTTAAAAAATATATAATGATAGCATGTGATCATTCTTAAACAGCTACCCGTAACAGCTTTAAAAAAGGAAACAAAAGGAAAAGCAGGAAGAACAGCCTAAAGCAGTTGTTGGAGTTTTTGATCAACAATCTTACATTCGGCAGCATTTTTTACCTATTTTAAAGCCCAAATAAGGCATACTTTATAATTAAGTGCTAATTTCTATTCTTTTATGATTCTGCATCTGCCATTGAAAGCAGAATTTCTTTCCAAATGCAATAAACAAAACAAAATAATTGCAGTAAAAAAGCTCTGAAAAAAAAATATTAATTTGAACATGACACGTACTACATACATTTGCATATTTTTTAAGCAATGCAATACTTTTAATATCTGATCAAATATTTCCCAAAATAAGTTTTGTATTTTTGAATTAACTTATAATAAGAAAATATACCCATCAAGGTTTGCGGTACCTGATCACCTTCTTTTGTTAGTATACTTCGTGGAAACTTATTTCTGGTGCAGCAAGGATACAGCATGTAGGTTGACATTACAGTGATTTGGACCTGGCATATGTGTTAAGGATTAATTAGCAAGGAAAACAGTGTCAAGATGCCATATGGTAGGAAGACAAAGCAGCTTGCAAAGGTCTGGTGCCAAACAGTACACTTAAGAAATCTAAATGTCAGAAAGGCAGTCTGTGCCTGCTACTGTCAAGGTAGCCCATATGTAAATGAGGTCAACAGTTATCAACACGAGGGCTTTTGCTTCACTTGTACTAAAAGAAAAAAGAAACAGGAAATGTTTTCCAAACATCAAAATATTATAGCTTAATGTCTATATTATTGACTAATTTTACATACATAGTTTATTTGTTATTGTTTGTTTGTTATTATTTGTTGTTATTATTACATTTTACACACATAGAGAGCTCAAATATCTTGAGGTCCCATTCATGGCTGAGGGATAAATAAAGTGGAAGATTGATAAGACAGATGCTGTTATAATGTATACACTGCAACATTCTCCTGTGGTGAAGATAGCTAAGTTAAAGGCAACGCTCGCAATTTACCAGGCGGTCTCTGTTCCTACCCTCACATGTGGTCAGGAAATCTTGGACATGATCGAAAGATCGAGATCCTGGATACAAGCGGGTGAAATTAGCTTTCCTGTAGGGTGGAAGGGCACTCCCTCAGAGACAGGGAAAAGAGCTTGGTCATCCGAGAGATGCCTAGAGTAGAGCCGCTTCTCCTCAACATCAAGAGGAGTCAGCTGAGGTGGCTTCACCATTTTTTTCCAATGGCATTACCTCGGGATTCTCGTATGGGGAGAGGAAAGTCAGGGAGTTTCTGCTGAAACTGCTAAACCAGCGATCCCAGATAAAGCTTAAGATGACGAGAAGGGGTAAAAGCATATATACACCTACATACATTAGGGATGGAACGGTTTATGAAAACCGTCTGAACCATTCGGTTCGACTGTCTCGGTTCGATTCGCGTCTGTTGCGTTCGGCTCATGCGCTGCTCCTTTTTCT
This sequence comes from Cyprinodon tularosa, assembly GCF_016077235.1. Lineage (NCBI taxonomy): Eukaryota > Metazoa > Chordata > Actinopteri > Cyprinodontiformes > Cyprinodontidae > Cyprinodon > Cyprinodon tularosa. Next base: position 48,005 of record NW_024039442.1, on the reverse strand, counting down.
CATAGGCGACGCATGTACACTCCAGAGCAGAAGGTGGCGGTACTGCGACCAAAGCCAACCACCAGTAGTAAACAAGAAGAAGAAGCGAAGCAGCATAGCCGGGTGTAGCAGAAAAAAATCTGTTGTTGTGGAAAATTGTGTGGGTATGGCGAGTGGGAAAGAACAGGAGCTGGAAGAGACGCCAGCAGCACTTTATGTTTCTGCTGTATGGGATCACTTTGCATTTAGAGTGACCTACGATGACGGCAGAAAGAAAGTTGTGGATAAAAGTGCAACAGTGTGCAAGCATTGTGCAACACGTGTTGTTTATGCTAACAGCAACACTACCATGATAGATTTTCCTAACAATCAACATATACCGAACCGAAAACCGTGACCACGAAACCGTGAACCGAACCGAACCGTGGATTTTGTGAACCGTTCCACCCCTAACATACATACAAAAAAAATTTCATCTAACATGCTCATTTATATGAACCATCAAAGCACCCAGCCATCTCTCTGAGCTGTTCTGTAGATTGGACGCTGCACTGGGTCAGATTGATGACAGGAGATTATATTACTGTTGAATGAAGAAACAGTCTTGTCCTAGGTCAGCTCAGACAAATCCTTGTGTGACGCCACATTATATACCGTAACTAATCTTACCTTTAACTTTCTCTATGATTGCCTTGTAAAAGCTTTGACAGGAGTGAGAAAATAGTGGGCTTGAAATCTGGAAACAAGATGAGATGAAAGAAGAAGAATGTTTACATCTCTGTGATCCGATGAAACTCCTAGCATCTTAGTGTGAGAAAATGGCAGAATTTCTGTCACCATCACAACTATTTAACCAGCTTCTGACAGATGTTATTTTTAAACTTCTGTGTGACAGCATGGGATGACTAACTAATAGATAACACTGTTAGTGATAGGCTGTGTTAACTAAACAAGTGTACTAATACCAATATTTTTTACTGGTTTGCACCACATTACTGTTGCCATTCAGTTCACATTAACTTTTAGCATTTTTCATTTATCTGTTAATGATACAGTATTAGACATTTCTGCTGAATATAGTCTGCACTCTATTTTGAGTGTACATTTAATTAAAAGTGTAATTTTAGTACAGGTCATTAATGCTAAGAAACCATTTTAATAAATCCATCTACTTTTTTTTTGACAAACCCATTTTCTAAGAGCCAAAAGAGTATGACCATTAAGTGTAACCATTATAGTAGTTAATGGTTAATATCTTTTTTGTCCAACAGCAAATGTTTCTTATAATTATGACTTTGATTTGTGAACTTGAATTAACCTTTGCAGATGAATGTTTTCACACCCTGTATCAAAAGACTAATTTACTTATTTTTCTCTTATCACATTACAGAGAAAAATGTTTGCTGTTTTAGAACAGCTAGAATTTACTAAATCACGTCTACTTGCTAAATGAGAGAACTATTTTTTAACACTTTCCAGACTCAGATGTTAACATACTCAAACATTACTATTAGAACCTTTGGGAAACCCAATTCGATGATTTTATTCATTTGTAACCTAATCTTTTAATTGGTAAATTCAATTCAATCCACTTTATTTTTTTAGTGCCAATTCACAACCCGTCATCCGAAGGAACTTTACAGAAACAATTTAATCAGATCATAGTCAGATTTGCAAAAACTTTACTTGCATGTCATCAAAAATCAGACATTAAAAAGTGAAATATGGACCTGCACAAGTGTGATTGAATCTCAGGTTGAAATATCCATGTGTCTGAAAGTGCCTTGCTTACCTGTTCAGTCATTTGCACATGTTTACATGTTTATTCTTAGTCACCGTTGATGGGTGTGTACTTTTTTTTGCAATGGTTGTGTGGGATATGGATAATAAATTAATAAATAAAGATGTGTGTAGGCAAGTGTAAATGTGTGTATCTATGTTTATGCTGTATCTACATGAAGTAATTTATTTGCTTATTTAATCGACTTGTGGAGAAGTATGGGCTCAAATTAAATAGGAATCAGGAGGGTTGTTGACGTTGTTATAGGAAGAGGAAGGGGCTTGTTTAAATTAATTGGACTTCTTTATACCCTTTCTAAGACATAGCCACTTAACCATACAAATAACATAATATACATGCCATTTACATATAATGTTTGCATGTGTTAAATTTGTAATTTTGTTTATGCATTGTTAAAAAAAGTCATTCATTCATGTATTAATGCATTCATAATTCATATCCCAAGCATATATTAATGTAAATATCATCCCCCTTAACAAAAGCATTAGACCTTGTGACAAAAGAGTTTCATTACAAACAGTAAACCAGGTTCTGCACCGGCAGGGCCGTAACTAGCATTGAGAACACCGAGGTCATGTCCTCTGTATTTTTTTGATTTATATTTTCCTTAAATTTTGATAATAACTAAACATAAATTACAATGAAACCGAATGTAGGGCGATGACCTAGGTCTTTTAAAAAAGTGGGAGGTGTTTTATATTTGAAGAGCCAAGATTAACAGGATTGCGACAGTGGGTGGCTTGGTTGTTAGGGCATTGTGCTTTGACCCAGAGGTTCTGAGTTCAAGTCCCACTCCCACGGAGGTGCCAAGGGTCCCCAATTAAGAATCTTAACCCCCACACTGTCATGATCTGCACTGATAGGTCACCTTAGTTGTTCACTTCACTCACCTGCCTAACTCTGCCCGGTTTTCTAATTATCAATGATCTCATCCACCTGCGTTCTGTTCTTTTATATTGGGCTCAATTCCAGCTATCGGGGCCAGATCATTGCTTGTTTGCTTTCTGTTTGTTCCCTGTTTGATGTCCTTAGGTTCTGTTTTTACTAGTTTTAGTTAGTCCAAGGTTTGTGTTCCTGTTCCAGTGAGGAGATTATTCTCAAGCTAGTGTCTTCAGGTGGGTTTATTCTCTAACCAGTGGTGAGAGCGTTTCAGTGTTTCCTAGTGATTCTGATTTCCTAACCTCTTTCCCTCTCACCTACTGGCCTTGTCTGTCCCTGTCTGATCTGTTCGCCTGTGCCATCATTTGGACTCCTGCTGGATTCTGCCTGTCTGTGCGTTTCTGTCTGAGCTTGCTGTTCGACGCATGGGACTATGAACCTGCCTTCCTGCTCTGAGGATTCGTGGAAGCCTGAATCCCTCTGTTCATGTTTGGGTCAGAATCTGTGATCGAGCTGAGGTCTTCTGGATTGCTGAAATGTTCCTGCCTGCTCTGTCTTCCCCTGACCTGGATCGGCTTCCTGCAAGTTCTCTGGGGCTGCAGCATCGGAGAGACTCTCGGCAGCTCAGTGCCCCTTCTCGTTGGCAGTGCATCGGCTGATCCTGCCTATAATTGAGTGGATGGACTGAACAGTTAAACCAGTTAAGTGACTCGCTCTGATAATCATCTCATGGGAGATGATTGTGGTTACTTATCTGTGTTTCTCCCTCCAGAGTGTCAGTGATCGGGTGGTGCCCCACTCCCTGCAGTCACTGCAAGTCCGTAGATCCTCAACAGCTCTGCGCTTCTGTTCTGACTGTTTATGTTCTTCTTTAATAATCGCTTTGAACTTTCCTACTGACTGTCTGACGTTGAATACTGGGTCCATCTATCCCAGCTTTATGATACACACTGCTCCCTGGACCCTGCACATTGGCAGCCCACTGCATCCCAAGTGAATGGGTTTACTGCAGAGAGTGAATTCTGTTGCATAGTACTTGTGACAATTCTAATGAAAAGTTGAATTCTATTCTATCAAGACAAATATCTAATAAAAAAGTAGCTTGAGGGTTCAGGCGTTTGTGCTGCGCTTCCTTGTCAACATGCACTATCACTATGGTAACTGCAATGCACAGGTTACATATGTCAGCAGTCACTGGAAAAGGAGTACAGCAAGCTACAAATGTAAGTGGAGAGCATTTTAAGTTGTTGACGGTGAGAAAAAAATTTATGTTAATGAGGAAATATTTCAGCCCACCGAGCTGCTAACTCCATTAGTACAGGTCGTCAGTCGATTTCAAGCAATGAATCAACATATATCATGCAACTGATATGTTAGCGACATCTTGAACTGAAAAAGAAATTTACAAAGTGTTGATTTCTTAGTGTTGGAAACTGAACTGTTTTATATTTTTCCCAGATAATTATCCATACCGCAGCAAGATATCACAGAGCAGATCGCGAGGTCGTATGCAGAAACAAAATTAAACATCCGGTTAATTTGCAAAACAATAATTTTATTTGGTAACATGCCCTTAGTTCAAGAGTCACCATGATGGTCTGCAAAAAAGCCTCAGAAGCCCCATTTTTTATTCAAAAGTGTTGTAATGTAGTCCTATATTTGTTTTATAATTGCTTAAATGTGCATATTTTATCTTGCTTAATTTTTATCTTTCAACTTTTTTTTTTCTATTTAGTTTTCAGACTTTGACATGAATCTGCTTTGGAACGGGCAAAACTAATTTCATTTGATTTCATGTTAACATGATGAAATGACTAATTAGACTAATTAAATTTCTTAAGCTGATGAAGTTTCTCAGTCATCCAGGTCATAGTCATTCCGTAAAAAAAAAAAAAATATCCACTGGACTTGGTTTCCAAAATTTGAAGATGTTTCGCCACCTCTCCAGGAAGCTTTCTCTATTCAAATCATCATTCATTTGAATTGAGAAAGCTTCCTGGAGAGGTAGCGAAATGTCTTCAAATTTTGGAAACCAAGTCCAGTGGATATTTTTTAAATTTTTATGAAATAGACTTCTTAAACATGGTGTTGAAATGGCATATTGTTTTCCTTTCTGTCATTTTAGTTTTTGACTGTGTTGGTTTTCTTTACTAAAGGGAACACATGATAGGGAGGAAAAGGCCGAGTTAAATCAAGCTCCTCTTTGGGCCAAGCAGATAGAGGAGCAGTGAGGAGAGACATACAAGGAGAGCAGGTACTAGAAAAGGAAGATACTGTGCTGGAACTGTAATTTAAAAGTCAAACATTTATTGCACGATACTTGAAGTTATTGATTAAGAGCACAATAGAAATATGTTCAAAAGGTGTCTTTCCATAAAAAGAGTGAACAGATTAGGCACGATTATCAACATAATAATATAATAGGGCGGGGGTGTCTATTTTAAATACTGAAGTAAATATCAAGCAACTTATTTCAATTAGATTGGAATTTCTAACTGCTTAGATAGAAGCTTCAAAAGAAAGATGACATAAAGATAAAGTTTAAAAGTTTATAATGCCTGAAATGTCTGGTAGGGATGAGGGACAGACAAATGCACCGACTGGATTTAAATAATGGATTTAAAAACATTTTCTGGGGGCATCCACTTAACCCGCTTAGAAGTGACTGTCTGCTGTATTCTTTGGGCCCTCCGTGAGGCCCTGTGCACCAGTATGCGCTAAAAGGCTTCTCAGAAGTAACCACTCCAAGAGCAATAAGCACTAGAGTCATATATATATATATATATATATATACATATATATGTGGAAATATTGCAAAAGTGATATGCATGACCCCAGCCAGGAAGTTGAGGCTTATTCACAGATCATACCACCAAATTAATAAGACAGTGACTCAATATTCTACAGTGGCAATCAAAGCACTAGTCACAATGCCATGAAAAAAAAATAATGAGGGCAGAATTAAAAAGTGTCATGATTTTAACTAAAGATCGCTAACCCTAGACATTACATAATTTCGAAATGCCAGCCATAAGCCTGGCATTTTGAAACACTGAGCAGAATCTCACTGATTTGCCAAAAGTTATCATCTTTAATTGCTACCTGCATGAATTAAAACTAATTAACACAATGACATCATCATTCAACAGTTATTTGGAAGAAACACACTAAATACCCTCAATGTTTTTATTTATGTGTATATGTGAATGTGTTCTCTCATCGACAATTAACTTAGAAATTAAAATTTCTATTTGATAAAAGTATCAATATGTTATCTGTTTAATGGTGTGTTCAGACCACATGCGATGGAGGCAATGATTTCCAAGGGCCCTGCAAGTAGTTCACTGTTAAACTGTGTACTAGTTTACACCATTGATGAATAGTAGAGTGGTCTCCAGGAGGGGCTATAAATTCTAGATAGACCAGGATATACCAAAAACCAATCAAATTCATACTAAGTTATCACACCTGTATGTTTACATGGATGCTAACAACAAAAAAACAACATAAAATTTTCTGAAAACTGCTTTAAATCAGTCCAACCTTTGTTATCCATTCTGGGTCAGATCCTGATGTTTTAAAAAGGAGGCAGAGAAAGCAGAATAAAGCGTTAGCTTCACTGCATGCAGTTAGCCAAGCCTTATTGCTAAATAATTATGTAAACCTCTCAAGCAGTCGCACTTTATAACCAGTGTTGGGCACGTTACTTTGAAAAAGTAATTAGTTATAGTTACTAGTTACTTCTCCCAAAAAGTAACTGAGTTACTAACTGAGTTACTTCACAATAAAAGTAACTAGTTACTAGTAAAAGTAACTATTGCGTTACTTTTGCGTTTCTCGCCCCCGTAACCCTCACCACCCAGCCCCCACCTTCTCGCCGTTTGTTTCTAAAGCCAGCTGAATAGAGTGGACGAGAAAGACAAGAACCTGCAGAGTTTTGCATTTATTGCAACTCAACGTAAATGACATCAGGGGGGAACGCGATGTGAAGTTTTTTAACAGGGCATTCAGATCTGGTGAGTATATGAAATTAATTACTGGGGATGTCTCATTCTGAAATCCTGTGTGTTTGGGTTGTTATAGATACTGCAACATCTATCTATCCATCTATCTATCTAGATGTATACTCTGTGTGTGACATAAAATATGGATCTCCATCCCTGCCACAAAGGCCATTAAATAATGTTTAAAATAAAAAATACAGTAGGTTGAAAAGGCAGAGTATCCATCCATCCATCCATCCATCCATCCATCCATCCATCCATCTTTCTCCCTTTCTCCATATAGGCTATCACTTGATCGTTCACGCTCTCCATAGTTCTCCTGTGGCGCGAGCACAGGGCGACTGTTGTGCGCCTTTAGCGAGCATACGCGTTTCCTGTCGCTTGCACGGTGAATCGTGCCGCCTGCACTGTGCGGAGATGCAGGGGAAACCGTATCTGATGGGGAAACGCAGCTCGACGTAACACCGGTATTTCCATCTGGAAAACGCCGTTTTGCTGCTGGAGTCATCCCCACTCTCCATCTCTCTCTGTGTGCTGTACGTTAACACCCGCCAGCGGAAACACCCACCTACCCAACTGACAGACGGAATCTCACTATACATCAGCTATTCTCATCCTCCCCTCTCTCATGACAAGGCGCGCACGAGTCCTGTCATGAAAAAAGGTTCATTGTGCGACCTGAGTAACGTGCAGTAACGGGGTGACTACAATGGTAACTGCGTTATAGTTACAGTCAAAGTAATTAGTTAGATTACTCGTTACTAAAACAAGGTAACGGCGTTCTGTTTATAACAGATTACTTTGACGTCAGCACTGTGGCAGTATGTGGTGTGTAAGTATAGTTTCATTTAAATCAGTTTGCAGGACAGCTGTGCTCCAGGAGGGTCCTAACTTCTGCATTGAAGAGGAGTTACTGCCCATATACAACTTTTAACAAGATTCTTTGGGCAAATATTCAATGCGTTTTGCATTTTTTTTATGTTTATTTGTTTTTTTTATGTCTTGGATGAGTGGGGTGGCGACTTAGCACTCTCTATTGGATTTGGTCGGTTTCGGCGGGACTTCCTTGTAAATCTACCACTGCAGAAAGGTCTGATGCCAGGCAGTGGGCGTTTCATCTCTGGATCACTGCTACACCACAGTCAGGGATGCTTATCATGCCCCACGCTGCACTGGGCCAATCCGACCAAGTCATGGTTCATCTGGTTCCTGCTTACAAGCAGAAACTAAAGTTCTTCAAACCTGTAGTGAGGACATCAAAGAAGTGAACCAGTGGGGCTGTGGAGGATCTTCAGGGGCGTCTGGATTCTACTGACTGGGATGCATTCAGCACTACTACCAACAGTCTAGATGAGTACACAAAGGCTGTGACATCATACATCAGCTTATATGAGGACTGCTGTGTTCCATCATGAACCAGGGTGAGTTACAATAACGATAGCTTGGGCCTATGACAATACAAACCCTAAAGACCTTCCCCTCCTCCCTTCCACATACCCCCATGGCAAGTCTTTTTATACATGAAAGATATGTTAATACACTCTTCAGAAGACAGAACACCCGGAAAGCTGCTGGACCAGATTGTGTTTCTCCATCCACTTTGAATCACTCAGCTGATCACTTTTCTCCAGTGTTCACAGACATTTTTAACACCCCACTGGCGACATGTCACGTGCCAACCTGCTTCAAATCCTCCACTGTTATCCCTGTTCCCAAGAAGCCAAGGACCACAGGACTTAATGGCTCTAGACCCGTTGCCCTGACCTCTGTGGTTATGAAGTCCTTTGAGCACCTTGTTCTTTCACACCTGAAAGAGATCATCGACCCCTTCCTGGACCCCTTACGGTTTGCCTACGGAGCCAACAGGTCTGCAAACTACGCCATTAATTTGGCCCTTTGCTACATCCTATCTACGCTACACTGCCTTCAACACAATCCTCCCAGCTCTGCTTCAGGGGAAGCTCTCCCGGCTGAGTGTGCCTGACTCCACCTGCAGGTGTATTAAAGACTTCCTGTCTGACAGGAAGCAGCAGGTGAAGCTGAGAAAACATGTCTCTGTTTCACAGCTCATCAGCAACAGTTCACCGCAAGGCTGTGTTCTTTCTCCCTTGCTCTTCTCCCTTTACACCAACAGCTGCACCTCCACCAAGAGTGGAGATGATTGTTGACTTCAGGAAGAGCTCAGCCCCAGCTATCCCCATCACCCTCTGTGACTCCTCAATTGACACCGTGGAGTCTTTCTGCTTCCTGGGAACTATCATCTCACAGGATCTAAAGTGGAACTGAAAGAATTCAACCTGCCAATGACAATGATGGTGCAGTTCTACTCCTCCATCATTTATTACATCCTCACCTCCTCCATCACCATCTGGTACGCTGGTGCCACCACCAAGGACAAGAGCAGACTGAACCATGACATCTAGTCTGCAGAGTAGGTTATTTTTACTTTTTTCTTTAATTATTATTTTCCCTGTATTCCATTTTAAGTAAAATAAAACTTCACCTAAAACATTCCCTGATTTGTTGCCGTGTTGCAATTTCATGAAAAAAAAGTTCAGCTCTTTTCAACTTCAGCAATCACTATTCCTATCACTATACCTCAGTTCTACCTAGTAGCATGAGGTGAGGCAGGAGCAGTGAACGCTAGCCACTTCATCGCCCTTGCCCATGCGTTTTTTTTATAGGAATTCTGTGTGAATCCACCACCTCTGGTTTGAACCCATCATTAGGGATTGCTGTGCAGCCATAACATGCTCAATCAGGAGGAATGAAATCCACAAAATCAATACTCAATTCAGTGAGCTGGGTTTCCTTACATAATTTTTTTTTCTAGATATATTATCTCATGGGTTGATCCTTAGAACTAGTCCATGTATTTTTTACCCCAGGGCTGGGCTATTGTAATCCTTTACTGTTAGGCCAAGTAAATGACTTGTTGCAGTCAGCTAGTCGTCCGTATTAGAAAATAATTACTAGTTAAAGTATTTAAAGTATTTCTGACTGTATAACCTGATTGAATTGTCTCTGTAATGTTCCTTGTGATGACATGTGTTGTGAACTGGCACAATATAAATAAACCAAAGGGAAATTGACCTGAATAGCTTTGCTACATAATGACTGTAAAATTATATGACTCGTATCAATGGCACAGTAACACACAATTTTTCCTTTGTAACTGCTTTGACTAATTAAATAATCAGGTTCTTTCTTTTCTAATGGGAAAACTAGTTGAATGAATGTGGTTAACAAGAGAAGAGGGAACAATAATTAAAAGAGTCCTTTCCATTGGTGGCTAATAGTCAGGTTAAGTGAGAGTGAATTGTAATATTGTTTTTTCATACATGGAAAATTATATTAAAGAATAATAGAGAGAATATTTAAGAGTCATTCTGAGAGAATATTGCTCTCTTTGAATATTATAATAATAATAACAGAACTTTATTGATCTCACACTAGAGAAATTTACCTCTACATTTAAGCCATCCCCTTGGGGAACAGTGGGCTGCCATTTTGTGGCGCCAGAGGAACAGTGTGGGGTTAAAGGTTTTGCTCAGGAACCCAGAGTGCAGGCTGTGGGGATCGACCCGGGTACTCGCAAGCTTCTCAGAGGACATGCACACTGCTCTTACCACTACGCCAACACTCCCCTTAGAACTGCATGCCTGAAACCTTACCATTACTTTTACTTTTGGGGTATTTTTATGTTGCATGTATGACACATACAGTGAGATATGAAGGTACTCACAACAAATCTGTCTCACTACTTTTGCAGAGTCCTTTAATTGAATTCTATTGATTTCTATGGCTTAATCGCCATCCTAACCCTAACCCTAACCATAAACGTGACCATAACAGGTTCACACCTAACCCAGACCCTAACCTAGACTCAATTCACACCTTAGTCCTAAATGTGACCCCTTATCCTTGAACTGCAATTCTCGTTGTGGTGTCCAGGGAATGGGTACCACAAGGAGCAGCCAGTCCCCAGAACATGCAATTTTTCCAAAAAATAGCCTTTACAATGTATTAAAAATAAGGACAAACACACACATGTGTCACGCTATCTTTGTGGGGGCTTTCTATTGACTTTCATACATTTTTCACTCATTTTTATTGCCTAACCTTGACCTCTAACTTAAACTTAACCACACTGAAAAATGTGTCAAAGTCTGACAAATAAAAAAAAACCAAAACTGGTGATGATATTCATTCAGCTTTGTTAGCTTGCTGGAAGCACTGAGGTATGTCACTGTGTCTCTATTTTAAAGACAGTTTGTCATACAGTACTTTTTAAGGGTCAGACTTTAAGTATAACAAAAAAGGAAGGGTGGTCCTTACTGAATCACAAAGCAGACATATAGAAAATAGAGCTTTAAATCATCTCTCCATGTCGGGTTGCAGCTTGGATTTCAAGCACAGCCTGTCTGTCTGCTTATTCACTTCCCCGTGGACATCAAGTCTCTTGAACTGTTTGCTATCACAGATTCAAATGTGCTGAAAAGTTGTTAAAAATTTGGAAAATGTGATTACACTGTTTTAATAAATGTTTTTATTCTTTTATTTTGTACTCGTTAGTGAGAAAGAATGTCATTCATTGATATGCACATCTGTGTACAGTACACTGTTTAAAAGTTTAAGTTAAAGGGTAAATTTTACAGCCATAGAGTTAAATCTATTGGGGCACTAACACTAGAACTACTAAACCGGTGAGCTTGGTTGATATCAAAAATAAGATGAAAAGTATTTATATGCAGCACTGGGTCATCCCACATCAGAAGTTTCTGTTCTGTATTTATGTTTATAAAAATATAAGCAGGAGTTTATCAAGTTTGTACCACCGAATATGTAATAAAGTTGGAAGATAAATCTAAACAAATATGTTTTCTAAAAGTATTTTTTATAAATTTTTTTATGTCATTGTCAATCTTCTGACAAGTCCGCTGGTGGCACAGTTGTTTGAAATGATTCCAGTAACAGATCTGCCGACTCTGATCATGTACTTATATTTAATCACAAATATTATCGAATCACAAATATCATCTAACACATTCGTCAGCAGACATGACATGTCAATCATTCTGCTGATATATTTCAGTGCATGAACACTTTCAGGTCATATATATATGATAAGCCAGCCATTTTAGCTCGCCTTTATCACTGCGGTTCTTGAAAATCTGGCGGCTCTGTCTGTGGCATGCAGTCACTTAACATAGGTCTACGTAAACCTACAATATTACGTAATATGTAAACCTACAATATTACTATTTACAGTTGATTTATTAAAAATGCTTTTCAGTAAAAGTCAACAGCAATAACTCCAATAACAAATGATTATTTTATTTAAAATGTATTTATTAAAAATGCTTAACAATTCCTGTAATGAATGAATAGCACAATGAAAGAAATAATGTCTCATCTAAACATCCCTCACTTAAAGCTACAGTGTGTAATTTTCAGCGACATCTAACGTCCAGACTGCAGACTGCAGCAACATGAACATCTCCCCCCCACCGCTTCCCCCCCCCCCCACAGTACGGCGAGCGTTACGGGACAAAAGACAAAATGTCTTCCACGACGTCCGCATCACCTACCTTCTCAAGTGATGAGGTTTGTTTACATAGATCATTTTACAGATAGTATTTCATTAGTCTATATAGGGTATAGATTTCATGTAGACTTAAGATAATAAATATACCCGTTATTTTTTCTGCATCGTTGTGACGTTTTGGTGAGCTGCTTTGCATGGTGATATAAACAGACAAAGTAATTGTAGTCATTAGGTTAACAGCGAGAGTGTGTTCGCTGGAAGAATATATATTCCCCGTTTACAGAGTCCAAGTCTTGTTTGTGGCACGGGGGTTACAAGGCGAGGAAGAGGGAGAGGAAGAGGGCAGAGAGGCCGGGGTGGGCGTGCAGCCAGGTCCAGGCGAGGGAGAGGTGCCAGCGGAGTGACTAGAGCAGAGGAGGAAAGGCTTGAAGATCTCCAAAGGAGCCGGAGAGAAGTAACCGAGGTATATATCCAGAAAATTATTTTACAGAAAATTACTGAATCATTACCTGTGAAACGTCAGGGACGTTGCTGAATAAGTATACTGGAGAGTAACAGCATCATCACGCAGCATGTTATTGTAATGGGCGATCTCGCAATCGCTAGTTTGTTGGCTCTGCGCTGCCGTAGCGCAAAGATGTCTGCCTCAATGGCTGCGAGACCCGCTCCTATGTAATTATAAATAACGAATTCTAAGGCAACGCAAATATTAAGGTTAAGAGGCTGAGCTCGTACATGATGATAAATAACATAGTTATGTATAATATATTACATTTCTGACTGTATATCCCTGTAATTATTACACACTGTAGCTTTAACAATAAAAGTTAACAATAACTCTCAACTCCCAATAACACATGATACTCAGCCTCAGCAATGAATGAAATAATGTCTGTTCTGTAGTCTATTGGAAAAAATAAATAACAAATGAGCTAATTAACAAAAAATACCTCTTGTGTAGCAAAAATAACTCAAAATGTACCAAAAACGAACAAACATATCAATAGACTATCTTTACTTTCGGTGTCCAGGTGGCTTTTCAGATTCTTTGCACCTCCTTTGGACACCGAGACATATGTGCCTGCTTTGCACACTGTGCACAAGGCCTCCCGTTTGTCTCGACCCGGTCTGAAAGCGGGGAAACTCTTTTGTAAATCGTCGGTAAACATACATTTGCGCTTTTGCATGTTGTTGGCGTACTGACAGTCCAACAAGGCTGCCCGCACTGATGCGGCTCAGGGATTACATCACACGCAGCGTCGTGCTCAGTGCCCTAGTGCCTGTAAATTTAATGGTCCGATTAAGGTAATTTAAAAAATCAGTACATTTCCTCACATTCAAAAAAAAAACCCGGGACGCCCGGGACAGGACGTGAAATACGGATATGTACTGGGAAATACGGACGTTTGGTCACTCTATTTTACACTATGTATTTTTGTCTTTCAATTTTTTATTTTTTTTCTGTATTAATTTCTGCCTTATCATGCTGATGAGGATGGGGTTATCTTAAGGGGAGAGCTTCTGCCTATTGGTTGCTTCATATAATCTACATGTTACCAGGCTAGCCACAGTCAAAGCAAACATGGCTTCATATCATGAGGTAATCAGTTAGTTAAGCTGAGGCATTTAGCAGCTTTATTCAAAAACAGTTATGGAGTCCCTGATTCTGTTGTGTGGACACTAAAAGACCATCTGTCTCTGTTTCTTGCAAACATGGACACAGATCTATAATCGTATGTTATCCTTGATGATCCCAGATTCAGCCAAATGGTAGCTGCAGTTGTACTATTCGACACTTATGTCATCAGCAAATAAAAAAGTATAAGAAAAAATACATAATTAAATGGAAAAGAGAAGGCAGCTACAAAACTGCAGCCACTCACTGTGTCACCAGACCAATGACTGCTTTCCATTTCCGTTGGAGGGAAGAGGCCCTCCCATTCTCGTTTATACCCCCTACCTTCAATCAAGGTACACTCCACAGCTACGAGTGTGACTTCATTAGGGGTGACACCCATATAGTTAAGTGGTAATGCATATGAGGCAGTTTGGGATTCAACCAAGTTTAGAAATAGGAGAAAATGGTGAATGCAACATTTTATCCTAAATCACTCGTATAAATGAATTAAGAACAAATTTGTGAGTATGAACGGTTCTTGCATGAGACTCTAAGGTTAGCCCCTAAGCACTAGCCTTCAACAATGAAATATTACTCCCAATGAAATCACACTCACAGCTGTTGAAGTCACCTTGTGTCATGGTGGGGGGTATAAAGGAGAATGAAACCGCAGTTGTTGCTATGGTAACAAAGAGACGCATGAGCATGATTGTAGCTCTGTGACACAGTTTACAAAGTGCAATGATTGTTGCTGTGTGCCGAAGGCGAAAACATCTACAGCTGTTTTGCCACATCAGCAAAAAGAATTGAATTCACCGTGTTATATTTTTTTCAACATGTTTTTTCCCTGAGGTCATTGTGTATATGTATGTGTGTGTATAAAATGAGCGATATATAGATTTTGTAAAAATACATAATAAAAGTTAGGCTTGTCTCTTCTCAGGAAGGCACAGTGCTATACATGCAGCTCTCCTGCAGTTGAATAGAAATCCAGAAGCTTGCCTCAAGAGGGATCTTCAACCAACCCAGCGTTCTGTGTCTGCTTTGCTGAGGCTCATCCAGAACCCAAGAGACCACGTCTGGGGTTAGGAACTGGAGGACCTAATGTTCCTTTACAGCCATTCCTCACGGCCTCTCCTTCCCTGTGGTGGCTTATGCTTTTGGGTCCTGAAATCCATCGTCCACTGGGTCATCCACGGAATAGCGGATGAGATCAAAAAGCAGTTCAGAGCCATGATATCCCTGCCCCGTCCAGCTGAGCTGCCCATAACTGGTGAGGGATTCTGCTGGCTTGGGCAAAGTACAAAGGGATGTGGAGGGCTCCCTTTCAAACATTCAGAAGCATAAACAAATTCATACTCAAACTTCTTTTACATTTCTTTTTTTAAAAATACTTAAATATTACTATAATAAATATATTTGAAACTATCCAGACAGCTCTGCTTTGGAAAAATAATGGTGGAGGAGCTACAGCTTTTACTGTTGAGGATTCGCAAATATAAACATCGAGAAGCATCTTATGATTTAGCCCATAAATATCACCACGATAAACAGATAGTGAAAGACCTTGGAAAGCAATTACTGTCACTATTGGGTGAAAAAAAGAGCAGAGGTGAAAGTAGTTTTGAATTCTTTCTGGTACCATATGAAAACATATATTTACACTTGGCTGATTTCCTACACTTTGCAGGTATTTTAAAATAATTTTTATCAGGTATAGACCAACTTTTATATTTTGTCATTGCGCAATAGTAGTGTACATAGAAAAACAGGGAAATAAAGTTGTTATTTTAATTGGCCAGAATACTGTACCACCTTTGTCTTGCATGCGTGTTCCATATCTGGCCACCTTGCCTTTCAGTAGGTGCCTTTTCCTTTCTGGTGTTATTTTTTATAAATATAATGTGGAACTGGTGTTTTGGCGGAGCATAAATAATACATTTGGAAAATGGGTCTAAGAGAGGAAAAATCTGAGAACGTCAGCATCATGTTTCAGCTTGTAGATGAGAGCCACACTTATTTTTTTTAGGGATGATGTTGAAGCTCAACCTTCCTCTGTAACCTTCGTGTGCCTCGACACAGCCATGTTGGTGTGTTTACCTTGCACGAGCTGTCTGCACATGCCCAGTGTTTCTGTCAGTGGTTTGAGTGTGATTCTGTGACGCAGTCACTGAGCCACTAAAGGGCCTGCATGAGAACCAAAACATCTTTATTGATGCTCTATACACTTGTGTCAATGCAGCCTTTTTAATGAAAATATACCCTAACCATCAGTGATGGGACTAACGCCATTGAAAGTAACGGCGATACTAACGCCGTTACCTTGTTTTCGTAACGAGTAATCTAACTAATTACTTTCACTGTAACTATAACGCAGTTACCATTGCAGTCACCCCGTTACTGCACGTTACTCAGGTCGCACAATTAACCTTTTTTTCATGACAGGACTCGTGCGCGCCTTGTCATGAGAGAGGGGAGGATGAGAATGGCTGATGTATAGTGAGATTCCGTCTGTCAGTTGGGTAGGTGGGTGTTTCCGCTGGCGGGTGTTAACGTACAGCACACACAGAGAGATGGAGAGTGAGGATGACTCCAGCAGCAAAACAGCGTTTTCCAGATGGACATACCGGTGTTACGTCGAGCTGCGTTTCCCCATCAGATACGGTTTCCCCTGCATCTCCGCACAGCGCAGGCGGCACGATTCACCGCCCAAGCGACAGGAAACACGCATGCTCCCTAAAGGCGCGCAACAGTCGCCCTGTGCTCGCGCCACAGGAGAACTATGGAGAGCGTGAACGATCAAATGAAAGGGAGAAATCTGGATGGATGGATGGATGGATGGATGGATGGATGGATGGACGGATGGATAGATGGATGGATGGATGGATGGATGGATACTCTGCCTTTTCAACCTACTGTATTTTTTATTTTAAACATTATTTGATGGCCTTTGTGGCAGGGATGGAGATCCATATTTTATGTAACACAGAGTATAAATCTAGATAGATAGATGATAGATAGATGTTGCAGTATCTATAACAACCCAAACACACAGGATTTCAGAATTAGACATCCCCAGTTATTAATTTCATATACTCACCAGATCTGAATTCCCTGTTAAAAAACTTCACATCGCGTTCCCCCCTTATGTCATTTATGTTGAGTTGCAATAAATGCAAAACTCTCTGCAGGTTCTTGTCTTTGTCGTCCAGCTGGCTTTAGAAACACACGGCGAGAAGGTGGGGGCTGGGTGGTGAGGGTTACGGGGGCGAGAAACGCAAAAGTAACGCAATAGTTACTTTTACTAGTAACTAGTTACTTTTATTGTGGAGTAACTCAGTTAGTAACTCAGTTACTTTTTGGGAGAAGTAACTAGTAACTATAACTAATAACTTTTTCAAAGTAACGTGCCCAACACTGCTAACCATCTTCATGTGGACTAGGCCTAAAGCTGTGTATGATGACACAAAACAAAGTGATCTTCACTCCTACCCATAACAGTGTTGGCTGCATTGTGTGAGTGTGGCAAAGCACTAAATTCTCACACCTCATCATTTACATACAGTTGGCTTCAAAACACATCTGGTTTGCTCCAAGCGGAATTTGGATGATCTTGGCACCCTGCAATCTGCCCAGATGAACCATATTTGAATTTCACCAAACACCCCTTAAAACAGTGTTTTTTAAACCTGCTCTTCAGTACCCATTATCCTGCATGTTGTAAGCATTTGGCTGCCTTTACACACCTGACTTAAATAACAGGGTGTTTAATAGGCCTCTGCAGCCCTTAGTGGATGATGAGGAGGGAATGCATTCATTTGATGTATGTGTGCTGGTCTAGGGACACATATGAAATGTGCAGAACGTTGGGTCACAAACATGGAGTTTGGTAAACACTCCCCTAGAGAATTTGAACAGCGACATATGGACAAAATTGTTACCCCTTATTTATTAAAATATTATGGCACAATGGTCACAGAAAAAACTTGAATCTGACAAAAATAATAATAGCTAAAAATTAAATGAAAATTAACAAATCAACCTCACTTTAACAGAATGGTTTTAAAAAATAACTCATGAAACAGGTCTGGATAAAAATGAGGGTACCATCAATACTTAGTTGCACAGTCCTTTGAGGCAATTACTTTAAATATTCAAATGAATCTAATGATTCCTATAAGACTTAGTGGGACTCATACACCTCTCAGTAGGTATTTTGGCCCACTTCTTTTGAGCAAACTACCCCACCGCCCTTTTCCACATGGTGTATTTTAGCTCCTCCCAATGGTGTTCAGTAGAATTTAGGTCAGGGCTCATAAAGGACCACTTCAGAATAGTCCAATGCTTTCTGCTGATACATTCTCAGGTATTTGAAGCCATGTGCTTTGGGTCATTATCCTGTTGCAAGATCCATGACCTGTGCTTGAGACCAAGCTTTTTAATACTACATAAGCAGCATATTTCTCTCAAAAACTCCTTGGTAGGTTTGATATTTTATTGTATGCTACAGAGATTCAAAACACCCTTTATCAGATGAAGCAACGCAGCTTAAGAACAAAACAGATCCTCCTCCATGTTTCACATAGGGACAGTATTCTTTTTTTGTCACTCCTCACTTGTCAGTCTGAACAAAGAGCTGAAGCGTCTTTGCCAAAAGTTCAATTTGTCTCATCTGTCTACACAGAAGGACATTAACCCAGCAGCGTTGCGGCTTGTCAACATGTAGTTTGGCAAATTCCAGCTTTATGTTTTGTTTTCAGCATTATTGTCCTCCTTGATTGTTTACTATTTAGTCCACTTCAGACAGGATGGGTGGGGCAATCTGACACTGATGTTTCTTGAGCTTGAAGTTCAACTTTAATGGCTTTAGTTTTTCTGGGCTTTTTTGTTACCATTCATATTATGTCTTTTTGATTTGTTGTCAATGGAGAATGGCTACAGTCCAAAGGATCTTAAATTTCAGTATAATATATGCAACTCCAGTCACAGGAACATTAAGCTGCTTGGAGAAGGGCTTATAGCCTTCTCCTTTAACATACTTGTCTATAATTCTCTTATCTCCTGAGGTAACTCTATCCTTGTTATGTGAGGTAAACACCCTTTAAGCAAACAGCACAGTCACTACCTGTGGCCCAATAAAAAGGCACACTGACTGATTACAAGATTGTTTGCATCTGTGATGCTAATTAGTGGGTGCACCTTGATGTAACATGCTCCTTTGGTTACATTATTTATATTATTTTCTATGGGCATCTTTATTTTCTTCAGGCCTGTTTTGTGACTTTATTTTTTTGAACCATTGTTCTGAAACATGGTTGAAAAGCAATGTTTGACTACCATTTATTAACTTTTATAGAAATATTAGAGATTCTTACTCATGCCTGCTTAAAGTAAAAAAAAAAAAAAAAAATAAAAAATATATATATAGCTTATATATATATATGTATATATATATACATACATATATATATATATATATATATATATATATATATATATATATATATATATATATATATATATATATATATATATATATATATATATATATATATATATATATATATATATATATATATATATATATATGTATATTGACCTCTTACCAATTTACCTGTTGATCACTTTTCAATACAGGTATGGTTACTCAATTAAATAAATTCGTCAACTTATTCATTTATTTGTGTCAAAACATTTTTCTGATTACTGGTTTTCTCTCGGTCTCTCCAGGTTTAAATGTGAAGAATTCTACCTGAGACCATTCTCTCATTTTATTTAGTAGTAATTGTCTCTTAGAAAAGACTTAAAGGTATTGTGGAGGATTTTCAGGAATTTTTGAAAAACCTGCCCTCTCCATTAAAAAAAATAAATAAATGCGAGACCATGCACTGGCCTATTTGTTCTTGTGCACTCTCCGTTTAAAAGTTGCTGTTCTCAGTTGATGTTCTCCCCTAAATACCGTATTTTCACGACTATAAGGCGCACTTAAACGTCTTTTTTTTCCCTCAAAATGTGCGGTGCGCCCTATGGTGCGGTGCGCCTTATGTGTGTTGTAACTGCGACTTTTGAGACCACCTCATTGAGGAGATGATGAAAGAGTGGCTGAATGTAAGGAGACCAGGTGTTTTTTTTTCCACTCATCACCATCGCTGTTAATATGTAACTCCATGCGTGCACATCTCACAGCTGATGTGAAAAACATGGGGTTCGACATCGACACCGCTCGACATCGGTGTGAACCGGACCCAGCAGGTGCAGCAGAAGCAGCGAGTTTACATGCAAAGTCAATGGTTGACGCGCGTATAGGCGCAGCAAAAGGTCCTGCAGCGCGTTTTGAGCTGCAGGTGCAGCACGTCGGGAGCGTTTAAGTATCTGACGCACCGCCAACGCGCTGCTGCTGCTCGAGATGGAAAAATTGAAGTTTTGCTGCTGGACGCGCCGCATCAACCAATCAGAGAAGCTGATCTGGGAGCTGACAGCGAGACAGACACAGCGCTCTGATGACATTAACGCAAATGAAAAAGGCTGGATGGATGAGAAGATGATGAAAGGCAGGTGTATGTGAGGAGACCAGGTGCTTTTTTCCACGCATCACCATCGCTGCGTGCCCATCTCACAGCCGATGTGAAAAAAAGGTGAATCAAATGAACGCTGTGCTCGCCGTTATCCCGGGGGGTCTGACAAAGGAACTTCAACCGCTCGACATCGGTGTGAAGCGGCCGTTCAAAGTAAGGCTGCGAGCGGCGTGGGAGCGATGGATGACAGACGGAGACCACAGTTTCAGGATAAGTGGAAGGCAGCGCCGGGCAGATTACGCCACAGTTTGCGGATGGATTGTTGATGCTTGGACTAACGTGTTTGCTGGCTCTATTGTTCAAGCTTTCGCAAAAGCCTGCATTATTTCTGAGGAGCCGCGCTGCACGGAAAGTGACTGACAGGGAAGAATGGGAAACTGGCATGTCTGATTTAGCGCAGCTGTTTAATTCAGAAACAGAGGATGATGACTTTGATGGGTTTGATTAATACTTTGTAATAAATACATGAATAAAGCACAAACATACTCAGTTTTGCTCCCGCTCTATTTTTCTACCTGAAAACTTAATTCAACAGCAGCCTCTGGGCGGGTCTCCTCCTCTTCACCGCGGTGGCTGGCAGGTGTTTTTTCATCTAAATAATCTAAATCTTGCAGCTATATTTGCTGTGATCAGGGGGAATAAAGTAGTTTTAATATGTTTTTAAGTGAGAAAGGCCACCTGAAAACTTAATTGCAGTCAGTTCATCCAGATTATCTATTTCTGTCGGAGGCGCTCAGACCCCCACATACCAGCGGTGCACCGACAGCAGAAATCCCTTCAACAGCAGCCTCACCGCGGCGGCTGGCAGGTGTTTTTCATCTAAATAATTTACAGTGCAGGCACCAGGATACCAGCAATAAAAGCGAACATATTCCGTCGGCAGGTTTCAGGATTTTAAGTTAATTTAGGAGTAATCACAGCGCTGTGTCATCTGCGATGTGTCTGTCTCATGGCCAGCACGCAGGTTTGATTAATTTGTAATAAATACATGAATAAAGCACAGTCATACTCAGTTTTGGGCCCGCTGTATTTTTAAAATACGCAATAGAGCTATTTAAACATAGTAGAGGACATGTACCTGTATATAAAAAATGCGCCCTATAGTCCGGTGCGCCTTATGTGTGTGTTAAATACAGAAATGGGACACATAACTGAGACAGCGCCTTTTAGTACGGTGCGCCTTATGGTCGTGAAAATACGGTACCTCAATCATTATATAGAGTTGGGACTATATAGTGGACTTTATAGCAAACTCAGTTAACTGACAATGCGGAGAGATGATCACTGCTTTATGCTCCGTTGGTCACGTAACTCGTCCTCCACTATGCAGTGCCTGCGCCATAGTTGTTATTAGTTGTCGCGTCGGGTAGCGACAGCCTATGTTGACAGTGGGCCGCTGTGACAGCAAATCCCATAATGCGCTCTCCGCGCAAAGCATTCCAGGATATGTCTGCATCTTCCGAGGCCTTTCTTTTCTTCTCATACACTTTTTTATCTCCTACGACTCTATGCCATTTTCAGAGAACCGCGTTGAGAAAGGTCAGTTTGAATAACTGCCTGAAGCTCACCACACACATATGCCTGAAAGTGTACATGCGCAGAAAAAGATAGCTAATGGGACGAGCATGTAGAACAGCCTTATGTAAACATATCATCAGAAGTGTTAACAATTAGGAGGACCACTTATTTAGATGATCCACCCAGAAATAAAAGATCGTTCGATACCTTTGAGATATTTTTATTCAAGGGCAGCAGGACTATCAGTTGCTATCTTTTGCTCAATATTGGGCTATAGATGCCTAAGGAGCCAAAACGTTTTAGTTAAGATAAACTGTCAAGGGGATAAATGTTGTTATAAAAAACAGAGGAATAAAATTGGTTCTGCTTGCCTCTTTGATCTGTGTTGTCATTATTACAAAATTATACATTTTTCTGAGTATTGTTTGTTATATGTATTGTTCTTTACTAAATCACATGAAAACTTTGTTTCCTCAAATGATTGCTAATTTATGGAGACACAAAAATGGGGCATGCATAAAGAAAACTCAGTTATATCGGGAAGCAAGTCCTTGTGTTACCCTATAAAACCATTGTATACTCTTTTTGGCACCATTGTCATTTACTCTTGCACTTGCTAAAAAGAAAGATTAAGGCTGTGCACCAACCATCTGTAGACTAAAATATATCTTGGAATAGGGGTACGATTGATGTATAGAGATCAAATGCTATCTATTTGATTGTCAGATCAGGACTGCCAGATCAAACCTCACTCACAGAGTGTAGGTTCAGTCAAGAAGACTCACTGGACATAGAGAATAATGGAAAACTGATATTCACACACCATACATGACAGAATAAGGCATTTATGCAAGGTTTACTGTTTTGTTCCTGAGACACTTCAATAAACACAAGTGTTTAAGATAACAGTTTATCAAATGTTTATCAAAGGACAAAATAAAACCTACATTTGTTAAGTGTTCTAATTGAATTATCCTTTACATAAACTAAACAATAAATATATATATATATATATATATATATATATATATATATATATATATATATATATATATATATATATATATATATATATATATATATATATATATATATATGATGTATCCTTTATATATACAATTTGATCCCAAATTGGCCTTAAAGGAATAGTACACCCAAAACATGATTAGCCTTCATTTTCTACTCACCCCCATGCTGAACAACACTCTGGAGTACTTTTTTGATATCTCAAATGCATCTGGAGATCTGGGAGGCTTCTTGCTGTCTGCTAACATTCAAATAATGGAGGTCTATGGTGCCAGAGGCAGAAAGGTCCATAAAAGTCCACAAAAAACTTGTCAATATTCCTCCATACTGCTCGTCCAATGTATTCCAAGTGTCCTGAGTGGGTAGCGTCCATAATTTACTCGAAACTAAGTCATTTAGAATGTTTTTAGAGCATAAACAGTAGTGTATAGGATTTCCTAAAAGCGCATTCACGAGTCTACGGAAACCGCGGCAGACCAAACCAGACGAAAGTGCGCATTCAGCTCGGCAAAGAACTCATGCTCTTCCTCAACACTGAAGTCCTCAGACATTTTTCTTTCGTTGTTTCTTTCTTTGCACAGGTAAACAGCACATTTCTTCTTTTACGCTTGCATTATCGGCAGACCAGACGCTGAATGCGCACTTTCATCTTAAAACACAGTGTTACTTTTTATTGCAAATGTGCTCAAGTGTGACACTCCAAGTTTCAAAAGAAAAAACTGTAAATTGATGATCTTCTGTAAATATTTAGACCCAGAAAGCAAAGCTTTAGCATTTATCCAAGGCTTTTTAATATATTATATTAGGACATAATTTTTGAGAACACTGAGAATTCACTCTAGTTCTTTTTTTTTATTAAAACCTTTATGTTTGATGCAAGATTTTCTGTTCTAATTTAAAATGAGTGATTTTTACTTGTTAATATTAATTAGAGTTGTAATCATTCCTATTAACACTTACATATTACAGCATTCATGATCTGAGATAGAGCTTAACTCTAACTGAAAATAGCAACGGCAAGATCATTTATATGTAGAAAGCTACACATTACAGAGATAAATGCTGGAGCAGACTAATTGAGGCAATGTAATTTGTCAATTAGGTATAATTTATTTTCTTAAGCTATGCTGCTGTCCTCCTCTGATTCAAATATAGTTCTTTATGATAAATTCAATCAAACGATACTTTGCAGTTAAATACTAGATGTAATGTTCTCATTAAAAATTAAAAAACACAAGAAATTTGTCACATTAACATTTATCTCAGTGACCAAATATGGCTCCTTAGTTAAGGTACACCAGAAGCGGTACATGGCTCTTTTCTTTATGCATAATTATACCATAGAGACCATAGTAATTTCTGATAACCTTCCCTTTTCTGAAAAGCACAGGTTAATGTTCATCTATCTATCTATCTATCTATCTATCTATCTATCTATCTATCTATCTATCTATCTATCTATCTATCTATCTATCTATCTATCTATCTATCTATCTATCTATCTATCTATCTATCTATCTATCTATCTATCTATCTATCTATCTATCTATCTATCTATCTATCTTACTTTAAATAGTTTTCCTTATTTGTCGCAGCAATGAACAGTATTAGAAACACTAAATATAAAGGAGCTGAGAAAGAAAAAATGAGGCCTGTAAGAATCTTACATTAAAGGAGAAGGGGACAGTCAGGGACATGGCAATGAGCCAGAGATCTTCAATGCTCCCAGTCGTATATCAGCTTCCAAACCAGATCCCATTGGACAAGAGTGATCCGACCACAGAATGGTAACGAATCTTCTCATCTGGAATTCTGTCATAGTGACCTGATGCAATGGCCTGGAGAATGAATGTATCAAGGTCAGGAGAGAAAATGAGGACTCAAAGGAAGTTTATGAAAGGTAAAAAGGTATCTTGGTCTGTTTGTAAGCATTTTTCATAGCATGCAGATTTTCAACTGGCTTTTTAGAGGATTTTTAGCATATTCACTTAAAAACCGTTAGGAGCATCTTTCTTATTTAAAATGAAGCAGACAAATACAGCATTCAAAAGAAGTCTTTATGTGGATAATAGAACATTTGCTCACAGGTTAGTGGTGTAGTTTATGAAATAATATAAAATCTAAAGATAGTATTATATTTGTTAAATGTTTGAAATTAATTACTTATACAGCTCTTATTAATACTATGTGAGGTGAAAAAAAATTTGATATGTGATTCATTGAAGCTCTGTCACTGATAAAAAAAAATACATTTTTAGATTCTTGACAACTCAGGCAAATGTCTTAAAATCTCTGTAAGGTCATATTCAAGTTCTAAGCTTAGATGATATATTATGAGGACTGACACAATATTATTTTAAGCCATCTGTTTAAATTTTTAACCCTGTCTCTTTGTTGTTACTAAAAACACATGAAATGTTTAAATCAACTGAATTGTAAAGCATTTCTGTGGATCCTCTCCAACAACTGACGTGTATGACTTCACCATTTTATCCGATCTGACATTTCATATTGAACTTGTACAAATGGTATTTCCCAAGACAACTTGTTAACTTTTAAAGGTTGATAGATCCAATACACATCCGTCTCACAAGCAACGGATCACGCTGAAAAACAAAGCTTGAGATTAGCTGCTGTCAACTCTAGGATGAGATGTGCCAGTTTGGGGAGCAAAATGTGAACACTATCCATAAGGTGAAATTGAAGATATTGATTTAGAAGCATTTATTGAAAGAAAAAAAAGCTCATAGTCCCCAAAAGCACCTGGTGTCATCCTCGAACAGTGAGTGCAAACTATGTGGATTTTGACATTAATCTATCCCCAAGTGATGTTGAACTACTCACTGACTCTAGAAAAATGAGTGTTCATTCAGTGAAGCAACTGAAAATGAATCCAAAAAAATAAAACAAATGAACATTTCATCTTGATTACTTAAGTAGTAGAACATCCAAATAATCCAAATATGTGTTATGATATATAAAGGCATCAACATAAATGAATACAGTTAATAGATGAGTCAAAAGGGCATTTAAAAAGGTTTATTCTTTTCCATTGAAAAAAAATTAATTCTCTACAGATTGGTAAAAGCTACAGAGAGAGCTCAGGCCAAAATATTAAACAAAACAACCCTAATGGTGCGTTCAGATCTGGCATGGTGTCCGCAGTGATTTCCACCGCTCTGCATTTCAGATGCAGTGTTTACACCCTGTATAAATAGGAAACGCTTCAGCTGGGTGAAGCTGACACCCCAAAGAGTTAAAAAAATAAAAAATCTGTATATGGACTAAATGATTAGTGCTTCATTAGTGCAGGTTTTAGCATTTAAAATGGTCATTTGCAAAAATGAACAAATAATGATAAATAAAAGAAAATTATGTATGCTTTTATTGTATCAGAAATATTAAAGTTTTTTTAGGTCATCTAGAGGTCAACAATCCCCCGTTTGAGCTACTTGATTTGTGGAGGTAAAACTTGTTTTGTGTTGTTTGTGCTGATTTGGTTTTAAGATAAGACACCTGTCTAATCTATATAATGATTAAGAATCCAACTACTAACATGGGCAAGACCAAAGAAGTGTCTAAAGACACTAGAGACAAAATTGTACACCTCATCAAGGCTAGAAAGGGCTACGGGGAAACTGCCAAGCAGATTTGTTTAAAAAAGGTTCACTGTTGGAGCAATCATTAGAAAATGGAAAAAGCTTAACATGACTGTGAATTTCCCTCAGACTGGGGCTCCATGCAAGATTTCATCTCGTGGGGTCTCAATGATCCTAAGAAAGGTGAGAAACCTGAAAAGAGCTAGGAACACTGTTTCCAAGGTTACGCTTGGTATTGCACTAAAATGTCATGGTTTGATATCATGCATAGCTCTGAAGATTCCCCTGTTTATACCAGCACAAGGCCCATCTTAAGGTTGCCAATAACCATTTGGATGTTTCATAGGAGTCATGGGAGGAAGTCATGTGGGCATATGAGACCAAAATAAAACATTTTGATCGTAATTCCACTAGCCGTGTTTGGAGAAAGAAAAAAAAATTAAGGACCATCCCAAGAACTCCATCCCTACTGTGAAGCATGGGGATGGTAGCATCATACCAAATATTAACAAAGACTTTCTCAGGTGTTCTAATACATATTTACAGCCTTATCATACAAATAAATAGTTTTTAAAAATCATACATTGTTATTATTTTTTTTTAGAATATGTCTCCTACAGTGGACAAGCACCTACTGTACGATAACAATTCCAGACCCCACCATAATTTCTAAGTTGGAGCACTTGTAAAATAGCAGGGTGTTCAAATGCTTATTTTCCTCACTGTACATCTCAGTCCTACATTTTATTGGCCTATTAATTTACATTGGATTGGACAAACTACACTCATACCTCCCAAAGGGAAGAAAAGAAAATGACTAAGCATCGGCATTTATGTGCATTTTGATGACATTTTCAGTGAGAAAATGCATCATTTTACAAGCTATTATCAGAGAATAGATGATTTTCTTTCGTTACTTTAGCTGAAATGTATGTGTTCACTCAAAGTGTCATTTTTAAATTTTTTACAGTTCTAAAGGGGTTTCAAGTATACTGAAACAGTTGGTGGAGTTTTCATGCCACCACCCTGTGGCAGCGTATTTCGTTCCTCGTGTAAAACAGACATTTATTTACATTTAATGTGAAGTAGGCATTTTATTTTTCTGAATCTTCTTTCAACGTTCTATTTAGTCCTATCCACACTACTATTCCTATTCATTTCACTGGGAAGAAAAATTAAGAGATTCTATAAATTCATTTATACTCAAACTAAATATACCATTTTCATTATTTTAGTTTAGGGAATGTAGAGAATCTTTTTTTTATTAATTTCACCAAAGATTTCAGACATTTTTAGCAAAATGTATCAAGTTAAGGTAGGCAAATATCGTTTACATGAGGGATTTTGGAAATAAGCGACAGAACACATTTGCTTTATACAGTATATCATTTGAAAAAAAATTCATAATATGTAAGATGTTCAAATAACTGAAAAACTAAACTTTGTAATATTATCATATACAATGTATCCTTTCATGATGTTAGATGTATAATGTTGATTTCAAATATTTTGTATGTGAATGGTGTGTGTAAAAACCCATTTCAACCGGAAGATAATCGTACAGAGAAAAGATGCAATTAGAAACATTTTATGGATGCATTAAATGAGTTCTTTGGCACCCGGGTCCTGGCAGAAGACTTAAATGCTGTGTTATCAAGAGAGCTTGGATAGATAACTTAGGAGATTTACAGCAGACTTCCCCCCAGAGCCCTTACACTGGTGGTGGGAAGCCAGAGGTTAAAGGATAAAGGGAACTGAGAGTGAATGACTGTGAAATGGAAGGTAGGATGGAGGTGGGGTCAAGGTTGTTCTAGTGAGCAGGAGGAATGGTGATTGGCCTCAGAGGGGTTGTGGCCGATCATCGATTGGCTGGAGCTTGGGTGAGGCCCATCAACAAGTGGTCCAGGTGAAGCTGAGAAGGAGTCTTCCAGATTCATTACAACAGTTTAAAGTATAGCAGCAGTATAAATATTGCTGTCTTCACCTGGACAACTGGCTGAACTTGGAAAGTCATACTTAAGAAGGGAAGAGTTAAAACTAATTCTTCAGGAATTTTATGCATTTCAATGTTTTCATCAAGATGGTGCCTATCTCCTTTAAATTTGTTGTGAAAAATTTGCTTTATAGATTAATCAAATGTAAAATATATGTCTCGCAAGATGTAAAAAAAAGCATGTTTTGTGATTAACAAATGCCAAGTAATCAGCCCAAAACAAGTCAATAATAAAAAAAGAAAAAGAAAATAATGTTTCTGATATAATCATTCCTAAAGATTCCTAAAAGTTTAATATCAGGATAAAAATATGCAAAAGAAGCAAGTTACAAAGATGCTACATGGAGTGTCTATGTAATCAATGACATTTTGCTACATAGATTATTTGAGTTTCAAGTTTAAAAAAAATTATCTTAAAGTTTAAAATAAGGAAAGACATAGAAATAAGAAATTTTCGCAGAAAATGCTATTCAAAACAAACTTAGCAAATGATAAAAAAAAAACTGTTATCTTCAATTCAAAAACACTAAAGCTCAAAGACTCACCAAACTAATACATTGTGACAATAAAAGACAGAATCACACATCAAAGACGACGGCTTTATTGTCCCTTAAAAGAATAAAACTGAGGAACTGACAGCTGCTTCAGTAAAGACTATCCTCCCATAAAAAACAACCCCGTAGGTTATTTGGGCAAGTAGCTTATTACAATCCATTGTGGTTTTTTATATTATGACAAAATCCTCTTAAAACATTAGTAATTTTTGACAGAAGGAAAGAGAAGAAAGATAGGTGATAAAGTTACTGAAACTAAGTTTAGACCAGGAAGATGAATAAATAAAAATGTCTGTTTAACTAACTTTAGTAAGTGTGATTCACTACTAGATCAACTCTACTTAATACATATTTTATATGAATGTTATTTTAACCTTCAGGGCATACATAACTTCTGATGGTGCACTCAACAACAGCTATGGTGTTGTTAAGCATACATAACTTCTGATGGTAATTTGATTAAGTAGCTGTAAAAACCATTGTAAATGTGTAGCCTCTCCTCATTTTCCTTTATTTAAGTATGTGTTGAGCATGAAAAAGTGAATATTATGGGACAATAAAATTTCCCCTATCTATGTTGTTGTTTCCAGACATATTGGAATACAGATGATAACAGGAAGTTTATTTCAGTGACGCAATTTCTGAAGTGAAACACACTACATAGAATAATCAAGCCTGTCACAGGAGCAGTGGTGGTTGAGGAGGTCCCAAACCCATAAAAAGGGAGAGAGATTCAGGGCAAAAATAGCAAAACAAACAAAACTAAATCATGAAAACTAAGCCATAGGAGTCAAAAAAAAAAAAGAACTGAAAGACAAACCAGAAAAATTGTATTAAGCATATGGGCATACAATGACGTAAAACAAATAGTATTTATTTTTAATACTGGGAGAAGTATGGAGAATAACAGTGAATGCAAGTCAGCTAACCAGTAGGGGTGTAAATAATAATCGTTTTGTATCGATGCATCGATCCAACAGCCGACGATCCGATGCATCGATACATCCGCAAGATTATCGATTCATGTTTTTTTTTTTCCTCCGGTCTATTTTTATACATTTGCTCCTGGACGTAATTCTCCCTCCCGTGCAGTGGTGGCGCTAAACCTATTTTGCCCTGCCACCTCGCTTCCTGGTTATTCTCTTACAGCAGTGTGTTGCAGTAAGCTTGACACAGACATTTTTGATTTATGCCCAATATTGAAGCGTGGTCTGTTCTACACACTGTGGGTCTAGATACGGCCGAGGCGGTGAGGAAGTGGGGGTGAGTTTAGTCCGACGATGGAGGGACATGAGGGCCAAAAAGAGCGGAGATCCAGGTGGAAAAGGGTCCCAGCGTTCTCATGCACCTCGCTCTTCTAGTGGGTCAAACTTTACGAGTTGTTTTCTGCAACTTCGGTCATAAAAACAAGACAAGCCAGCCTCCTGTCTGCTGCACTTTCTGCGGTCAGCTACAATTTGGGAGAGGTGCAGCGGAGCGTCTGTGGAGGGGGCAGGGATGTCGAGGTATTGAATTGCACTCATTGCACTGATTTTGTGCAGTATTTTTTGATGCAAGGCCTTTCAGGATCTCTAACGCAGGGGTATTATTATTTTTCAGTGAATAAGGTTTTAATAGGAATAGGTGGAGTGCAACTTTTCTACTTCTGTTATTTGCTGTTGTTTCTAAAAAAAAAAATGCATAACGATATTGCAGCTTTCATTGATTTATTTCAAATTTGAAACATTGTCTAGCCTGTAAGATGTTAAAAAAAAGATCCAATTAATCGAATCGAATCGTATCGTGTTGTATTCTTGAGTATCGAAAATAATCGAATCGTTGGGTCAGGAAATTGATACTGAATCGAATCGTCATGATGGGTGTGATTTACCCCCCTACTAACCAGTGGATTAGCGATAGGTGTTGGTGAGTGTGAAAAAGCAAAATGATGGAAGGTGCATAATTAACAAAAAAGGCTAAACTAGATATAAAGAAGCTCAAGACCATCTATGTATGATAAATAGATCCATATGTATAAAGAATAGAATGCAAGAATGAGCTAAAATACTAAATACAAAAGAATAAGCTGTTCATAATCTGCAGCAAAAAAAACATTGAAAACAGCAAGACATACAAATTTTTAGTTAACTCACACTAACTAAACAAATATAAACTCAAACACCCAAGGAAAGTATCAAAGCCTTAATTTTTCTAACTATAAGGCATATAAAGGCAGCTACTAAGTCAGCCTTTTCTCACCTAAAGAACATTTCCAGGATTAAAGGACTAATGTCCAAGCATTATCTAGAAAAACTCCTTCATGGATTTATCTTTAGTAGGATCAATTACTGTGTCTTCATAGGTTTGCCTAAATAGTCCATCAGACAGCTGCAGCTGATCCAAAAACTCTACTGCCCGTGTTCTCAGTAGCACTAAGAAAGTACAACGCATCAGCCCAGTTCTGAAGTCCTTCCATTGGCTCTCTGTTGTTCGGACAATGGACTTTAAAGTCCTTCTATTAGAATGTGAATATGATTAAACTTGTTTATATATATATATTACTGAAGGGATCAGTACCTAAATATAAAACAGATTTGTTGTCAGTGCATCAACCCCCCAGACCACTCAGGTCTTTTACTAGTTCAAACCTATTGTGTACACCCAGAACCAGAACTGGACATTAAGAAGCAGCATTTATTTCCTGTCTGTCTTAGCTAGAACAAACTCCGAAAAGACTGTTAAAGTGCACAAATGCACTGAACTCCACAGCAAGTCAGAGCAAACACCTTCTGTCTGAAAGGCTCATCACTAGAAATGTTTTGTCAAAAAAGCGTCCTTTTTGTCAAGTATTTATGGAAATTATCTTAAGCAGCAATCACCCTGGAGTGTCTGCAAATCTTTGTGTCTCTTTTTGTTTTATATACCAACCCGTACTATCTAATAATATTAAGAAGACTTTAAACTCAAATTGCATTTTCATCTAAACTTCTCCTCACCATCAGTGCTGTCCTCTAGGCAGCCCTCCTTCATTTAGTGCTGGATGGATTACTCTCTTTTCCTGACATCTGATCCAGCACTAATGTCTTGTAATGACAAACTGTGGATATTTCCAAAAGATCCCCAAGTTCAATCAGGATCACCGATTTTAAGATAAATACTCATTAAAACAAAAATGTAAAAATCAAAATTCATACCCCCTGT
The DNA here is from genome assembly GCF_016077235.1 of Cyprinodon tularosa. Taxonomy (NCBI): domain Eukaryota; kingdom Metazoa; phylum Chordata; class Actinopteri; order Cyprinodontiformes; family Cyprinodontidae; genus Cyprinodon; species Cyprinodon tularosa. The sequence continues at coordinate 15,731 of NW_024039442.1, read as the reverse complement.
CAGTTTCAGAAGTATCTGAAAATGTTGATGTAACCAAACAATAGGAATGCATCAGTGGGTGATTTAGAAAAAGAAAACAAAAAAAGAACAAATTTGCCTCAGAGCCATCTTAATTTTACTACTCAACAGGCCTTGCAGCCACTTGGGTTGTAACATCCACTCGTTCCAGCAGATGGAGACCTAATAAGGTTTTTTTTTTTTGTTATTTGTTTTGTAGGTGGGGGCACTAAGGATCAATACAACGGTAGGGAAAATATAAACATAGTGTCTTTGTAGGTTTGCATAAAATGGCTCTGTGAATTCACACCCACACACAAACAATGCAGAAATCAGACTTCAATATAAGCAGTAAATACCTTTGATAAAACCCTCCTTGTTATTAAGTGAGATAAGTAAAGCAGCCATATGTGGCCTGCATATCTGTTTTTCTGGGGAAACAACATTAAATAAAAGCTCATCTCTTCAGATTCCCAAAGAAAATGCAACAGCACTTTTATGGCTTTACCTTGGGAGATATTTTGAACAACAGTCTATGAGTTTTTGCCAACACTTAGGGCATTTATTTTGTTTTCTATAAAAACATAATTGTAAGATACAATATGACTGACGACTCAGGTCAACACCCTAAAAATGAGGGGTGAATTTTCAATGATTTCTGATCATTTATTTAAACATTAACCTGAGGCAAGGCTCACACATTTCACATGCCACAAATGTCTTCTGCTACATTGAAATTCAACCCTATTTTCACCATAAATAACTAAAGGTCACTAACAAGAATGTTTTTTTTTTCTTTTAAGTCTGTCAGGTTGTCTTTTAACAACTTTATATATACCGAACAGAAAATAATGTGCAGAAGTATGGGCTCCAAACATAAAACCATACTGAATTGGGCCTTAACATTGTGAATACAAAATGGGCCTTCGGGAACCTTTTTATTTTGCTATATATTTTAAACATGATGTTGGCTCTGTTCTTTAAAGCCGGGCATACACAGTACGATTTTTTGCCCTTTTTGGACCGAATTCTCATTCGTGCTTGAATTTTTCGATCCGGCCGACTTTAACCTGATCGTGTGTCGTGCATCGTGTAGTGTACAGGGGGTTACGAGGGGCAATCAGCCTCTCAAGACAACTTCCCCACCAGGAATCGTAAGGTCGGGAGAAAATCAAACATGTTTGAAATTCAGTCTGCGTCATGGGCAAATTGCTCAGTGGGCATCCGCAAATAAGGATTATTCTGCTTCTCCCTCTCAGATGAAAACACAGAAGCATGGTGGGGGTGCGAGTGAAATGGAGTTCATTCTGTAAAATTGACAGACGGTAGTAGCCACATTTGCTCAGCCATGTCTATCTCCAAATACGTCATCGCCGTTTCTTTTTAGGGCTTTCAGCACAAAAATGCACAAATTGCCAAGGCAGCGTGTTTCACTATAGTGAGCTTAATATTCCTCTTCTTGTCGTTTGGCTTCCGGATCGATGAGTCCGACTACCGCTATCTCACTGTGGAGCTCAGTCTGACATGGTTTTTAGACATACAGTGTGAGTAAGTAGATCGCATCAGTAACATACATCGTGAGTTGTGAACTTTTAAACCCTGCGGTTTCGTCTTACAGTGTGAGCTGTAGCTGCCTGCAATGATTGGAAAAAAATCACACAGTGTATGCCCAGCTAAAGGTAAATGAGAACAGTTCATACATCTTCCCTTAAGGATGGTCACTTTTGTTGCCAGTGCTTAGGGTTTTAGTTGCTTCTGCATACTCCCTAATTTCCCTCTGTATCTATCTCTGAATGTGAGAGACAGAGCCCTTAGCAGTTTAGCAGTCCCATTATTATTGAGGTGTACTGTATTAATACTGCTAATACTTTGTATGATGATGATTGCACTTTTCTAAGCACAGTAGGAAATTCTTTCATACGATATCAGCCTATGTCTGGCACCTACAGCTAAATTAACCCTCCAAATTGTGTTCTTCTTATTCCTCTTCAATATCGGGTCATTTTAAGCCTATATGACACCTACCTTCAGTGCTGAATCACACAATCCAAGGACTGGCCAACTCTGCCTGATGAATTTTTCTTGGAAAGGAGACGAGGGGTTATCTAGGAGGTCACACTAATGTGAGCGACATTCATCAAACTTCACTCTTCAGGAAGTGTTTGAAATTGGAAAACGGAGGTAGTGATACCTGAAAGGATACAGGCAAGCAGGGGGCACGCAAAGAGGGAGAGGTGAACAAAACAAACAAACAGCTTTAATGCAAAGTCGGATGATAGCTAATGGGTTGGAGATATGGCAAGTCGCCAGTGCATAGTTACATGTTGTAAACTAAAGTCAGCTCATTCATCAAAACTGCCTCAAGACTTTACCCTTGCAGGCTTTTCTTTTTTTCTGGAAGCTGTTACAAACCCTTTTATCAAAGACATTTATCCGTTTATCTATACTTCTAAATAAGGATTTCGTCAGAAATATTATTATTCTGTCTTTGCCCTCAGTAAAAAATCACCTCATGTAATACAATGTAATTTAGTAAATTGAAGTTTATTTATCTTTAAACAAATAAGAGTAACTTATGGATTGTAATATTATAAAGGTCAGATGACAATTGTTTTTAGGCTAACATTAGTTAAAACATAAGCATTAAATATTTAGTTAATGAGCAATATTTAAATTTCTAATAATTCAGCCATTTAACAAGGTTTCAGTATATAGTGGATGAGTACAGGTCAAATCTTGTTTGTTGCAAAAACTCATTATTTAGTCAAAAGCATTGGGATTTTGACTCTCTGCAATGAAGTTTCAGGCTTAACACCCATCTTTTCACTGACCAAGCGGCTCCATTCTCCTGCTTGATCCAATTCCGCTATCTTGACTATAGGCACTTGCTAGCTGCCTGCTTCTACATGCTCTTCCATCTAAATAATTCTGCAAAAATCCTAATAACTTACTTAAGTTTAAAATAAGAGAAATGGCTTTGTTGTATATTTTGTAAAAGTGGAATAACACATCTACGAAAATGCTTTTATGCATACTTCATCTTGGGGTTTTAATTTATTTAGAATATACATGTTGCTGATCTTTAGGATTAAGCTGATTTTCTGATAGTGTTTTACTTTTTTTTTTTTTTTTACTCACATCTTTATCATTTTGTGTGTAGGAGTGTGAGTTTGAAAGAAAAAGAAGAAAGCTGGGTAATCCTTGGCTTCCACATACACACTGAAATGGAACTCGAAACTGCTCATATTTAATTCTTAGTAAATGTGCATAACCTGCCTCTGACCTAAAATCAATAACAGTAATATCTGGGGGGAAAAAAAGTTTTTAGACTTTGGAAGTTTTGAAAAGTGTAATTACAATGACCCTTAAATTCTCTGGTGCAGATTCGGTCACTAAAAATAGGATCGTAGTGATCTAATATTCCAGCGTGAAAAAAAACAATATCAGTAAACTCTCTGAACATTTATCAAGAAGGAAGTTATGCTGAGTAGCAATTTTAAGTAAACTACTTTAAAAGACACCCTATTAAGAAAAGCCATTTCCATATTGCTAATGTTTGCTAATGATTTTTTTTTAAATTCCACTCATACTCTACATAATTGTGAATAACAGAACCCTAAGCTTTGAGTATCACCTGTTAAAGACAGATTCACTCTTTGCAAGATAAATGTGAAAAAAATTTAATGTGGAAATTTCAATATTTCTCCTCAATAATTTAAGGATAATATGGTCATCTGCTTTGTGAGCCTTGATTGTGATTATCACTATCATCACTATAAGAAACTGCATATTTTTAGAAGTTTTTCTAATCTGTATTGTTGTTGACACATTTTACAACTAATCAAACCATGTCATGAAATTCTAAATTTATAAATGTATACCGGAACAATTAATGTTGCCTGTACTTCATATTAATTTTCACGTCATTGATAAGTATCTTGCATACATTGTATGTTATTTTCCACACACCTTATCTTTTGAACAAAGGGTGTGGAAGAGCTAAACAGTGCTGAACTTGTGTTGTGTGTATGTGGGACTGGTCACCATGAGGACCTCTTCTTGGTGTGGGGGTTAGGTTACGGACTAAGGTAGGAATTGAGTTTAGTTAAGGTTTAGCGTTAGTTTTGTGTTGGAAATTGTTAGGGTTAGAGAAAGGGTCTGGGTTATGCCATAGAAATAAGTAGGAAATTAATGGAAGTCAATACAAAGTCCCCACAAGGATAGTGCGGCACAACTTATGTGTGTGCGTGTGTATACACTGCTGTCTTATTTCATATGAGGACATTGAAAGCATATTATACATGCACAAAATCTTCAGAATTATTTAATTTATGGATTAAATTGTTCATGCCCCCATCTGAATTTGGTTTAAAGTAATACAAAATATCATGATGGAGCGTTACAGTGAAGTTTCGAATGAACCAGGATGAGATCTAAGGCCTGGAGGATCAGCCCTGTTGGCTAAACATCCCTCTCTTATGTTTTTCCAGAGACTGTTCCTTGGGGGCCAAATGTGGGAAGTAGGTCATCCCTTTTTTAGAGCGACCATTTTCTGTTGGTGTAGCATACATATTTGATGTACACAGTATCCCTTATGGATACAGGACATTTTTGAATAGTGATATGGGTTTGTAAAGACTTCCTAAGTACAGACACCAAATGGTACATGGTGCATTACAAATGCTACCCTCGAGCTTTGCATTTGTGTAAAAGACTAAGTACATTTCTAACAACAACAGAAGTAACAAAAATTCAGATATATAAGTAGACTTCTTTGCAAAGATTGGGGAGGATTTAAGAAGTGGTTTCAAATGAAAGACCATGCTTTTGCAAAAATGCTTATATGTCTGAGAAACAACAGCTAGACTTAGAAAAAATGGTTTCACTGCATCACTATGTCCCCAACTGCTAAAATTTTTGCAGTTTCGTCTTACTGAATTTTATCAGCACTTATTCAACATATAGTAAATAGTCATTAGTGTTATATACACTCCTTTTTAGAATTAGGTGTACCCGGCAGTATATTTTTCTAAAAAAGATAGGGCAGGAGTGGATATAATGATTATCGTTCGCTGCCCTTTGTACCTACTTTCAAACAGGACATATGTTTCAGAACCATTCTTTAGATATAACAAGTATAAAAGGGCTACGTATAAAGGAAATCATCAAATGAAGTGTTAACAAAGAGTTACATTACAAATAACTATTTATTCAAGAGTTATTTTTAATTAGTTTTTTTTTTTTAGTTGGGCTTCTGGTTCGAGCACCACAATGATGGCTTTGATGTGAATGGTCACCAGAGGAAAACCGGAAAAACTTGCTTAATATAAAAAAATCCAATGCAAAATAACCTCCATAGACAAATAAAGAAGAGGATTAACATCTATCCCAAGATGAGCCTAGCAAACACCTTTAACAGCGCGTCGCTTGCTTGGCCCGACACCCCCCAGATGGTGCTCTCCACGCCCTAGCATTGTGAAATTCCATAGCTTTAAAACTGCAGACTGGCTTTTTCAGAAAGCATGGAAAAAAAGGATTTATCTGGAAAAGGAAATTAGTAAGTTTGGATCATGCTAACCCTCAGCTTATTTTAAAGAAGAGAACAGAATACAGAGACCTTCACAAGATCCTAAAAGAAGAAAAGATCCCTCTCCAGACTCTTTATCCTGCCAGTCTGAGGATGAAATAAAGTGATCAAACTAGGATCTATAATTCTGTGATGGAAGCCACAGAGGACATGTCCAGGCAAGGCTTTGCAGTGAGGGTTACCAAAACTCCAAAATTAGTGCTGAAAAAATCAAAGCAGCAGACCTGGACCAAAGTGTCCTGGGGAGCCTGGAGCAGCGAAACGAGATCCTGGTTGATTCAAAAAATTGAAGTTTCTTTTATCTAGGACTGGTCTTTTTGTCATAGTTTTGGCTGTAGCTCTTTATTCCACTCACCTGTCTAATTGGCCCGGTTGTTGTTTATTACAGTTTGATCTGATCCACCTGGTTCCTGCTGCTATTTATGCTGCCTGTTTGCCTGCCATCGGTGGCAGATTGTTTGAGCTGTTTATGCGAGTAGCTCTAGCGATTGTATATCATTCCGATTTTCTGATCCTGAACTTTTTCTGCTTTTTGGACTTCCAAGTTTTTTCTTTGCCCCTGTATTTGCTCTGTTAGGCTGATCTGGACTGAATTCTGTATTGTGCCGGCTTACCGAACTTGGACCTGTCTTCCAACTCCGGCTTTGGATTTCCCCTGATGGATATTGCCGCTGCTTGCCGTCGGCTGGCGCCTGCACATTAGTCTGCTCTGCTTATTCCCTCGGAACGCAAGCATGGAGAAATCTCCTGTTTGGGTTCTACTCCTTCCTCAAAAATCGGACTGAACTCAGAACCAGGTGAATGACTTATGCTCATAGATCATCTTAAATTCTAAGTCACTAACCTGACTTTCTATCTTTGCCAGAGAATCCAGTGAGCCCGCTGCAGCTGACGAGCAGCGCCACATTCTGTAATTGAAATAAAAGATTTGAAATTTCCCAATGTCGATCTGGCCTGAATATTGGGCCCTACATTCTGGGATCATTACACTTTTTCAGTTTAAGGTGAGTTAAAGTAAACAAGTCATGTTTTTGGGCTGAGGGAGGCAATTAGCATAGAAATGCCATAGCCTGCACTGGCCCCACAGGTCCCTCTAATGTAGGGGTCCCTTTCTGGGACCTCTACACCTCTACATTAGAAACCCAGTTCATGTTGTTGTTTTACATTGTTCTTATGTTGTTGTTTGTGAGGACCTGTACTGGTACATCGACCAATTGGTACCGGGCAACTGGCCGCCCAATTTATAATCATTTGTTTCCATTGTAGTTATTCTCAGAGTGTGATTTTTATTTTTATTTTTTAAAATCTTTTATTTTAAAAAAATGACCGGATTCTCTTGGTAACATCTCATTTACTTGAGCGCCAAACACGAGACAGAGGAAGAGTCTATGACTTTGAAGAAAATTAAAGCTTTTACCAGATAATACCAGGAGTTTTATTTGAAATATGGATTTATTGCTACAGGTGATTCCAACAGACCAAGGCCGCTGTGCATAATATGCGACAACCGGCTCTCTAATGAGAGCTTTTTTAATTTATTCAGCAAGCGAGAGCACCTCTGCCCCTGTAAAGTATGCAAAGGGAACTTCGAAAGAGTCGAAAAATTTTAAGTTTTGTCTATATCCACGTCACGAAAAACAATCAGGGACTAGATGTGGCAGTGAAGGAGCGCAGTGGACACAAAATCTTTTAAGTCAAAATGAAATATAGAAAATAATAAGTACATGGGTATTGTATGGGTAGTGCTCCAAAGGTTTTTAGGTGGCTTTTTAAAAGCCATGTTACTTTAGCCTTAGTCCTCCTTCTTTACCTCCAATGCAGACGCCGATCAGCCGCAACTCACTGTCTGGCCAGAAGGCTGGTGTAGTCTCTGCCGATGTCCTCACACTGATTTCATCAAGATGCAGCTCCTGGGGAAGGGGATGGTGCTGTCCATACTGGTTCACTTTCAAGAGAATATGGTGAACCCTGGGATCTCAGCAGTGATGGCTTTTTTTGGCTTTAAAAAGTTAAGTTGCGACTCTTTCCATAAAATGTAATGTGAAACCAACAACTAGCAGACTTAATGCTTGTTGTTTGTTTAACCTTAACACAGCAGACAGGGATTTTAGGGAGTGACACACAATACTGTTTTTACTTTGAAAAGCCAAACAAAGCCACTAATATCACTAGATGCAGCAGATCCTTTAGGAAGTCCAGTAGCAGCTGGATCACGTCTTCCTTCTGCAGCACTTAAGATTATGTTAGACAGAGTTTGGAACTCACACAGCAGCAGCGGGAAAAAGCAAGAATTGCGTCAGGGAGAGCACTAGAGCTTAGTGAGGCAGCTGAATGAGATTTGAGAATGAGGACAGTGGAAGATTGGAGAAGGCTGCTGGACAGAGAGGGAACCAGCGTGAGTTAGAGGTCGATGATATAGCTCTGTAGGCTAATGGTAGGTGATGGAAGGAGGACAGAAGGAAATTGAAAAAGCGTGATTAGTAGAGAGAGCACCAGAGTTGGGGAGAGGCAGCAGCTGGCCAGGGGTAACTCTACAGGCTTACAGGGGAATGACGACAGTGGTAGATCAATAAAGCTTGCTGGACAGAGAGGGCTCCAGAGCCAGGAGAGGTGGATGTTGGTCAGGTTAGCTCTTAAAGTAGATTCAAATATTATTTCAGAATGTCTCAAAGTTTAGCAGCTATGGTTTATGTTTAATCTTCTGGTTAAAATAAATAAATAAATATATACATATATATTTATATGTTTTATTCCATATAATTTAAAGTCATCTTAAAACCAGATGATCTGTCAAAGGAAATCTTAAGCTTGTTATTTCACTTTATATTGGTTATAATTACAAGTCATTAAGCTAACCTAAAGTCTTAACAAGACAGCCTCATTGAAGTAAACGCGCCAAGTCTCTTTTTTTTTGCCAATTTAAATTATGGTCATCTTCAATTACAACACTACACCACCAGGCTGCTGGAAGTGCTTTTGAACAGGGGTGCTGTGAAATCTTTTTTGTTTTTTGTGGCAAAAGACCTATGAGCCCATGGGCCTATTTAAAATACAATATAAATAAATAAGTAAATAGATTGAGATTCACTTCTTTATTGTCATATACACTTCAGTGCACGCAAACAGGGTCTGTAACACATAGACATCATCAGTTCTCAGGTAAACATATGCACTATTAATTAAACCTCACAATAAAACTATAACAACGTAGATTTTTTCAGCTGGCCTCAACCTGAGTCCCTGTGTTTTTGTCATGCGTGACTATCAGCTCCAAATTCCTTTTAACCAAACCATAAGGAAATGTTTATCTTATTATACTATTAAAACGTTATTAAACAGTTCTCCTCATCCATTACATAAAGAACACAAGATCAAAATAACACTCTAAAATACTATGGTTATGTTAAACTGCACGTAAAAATATGAAAGTGCGCGGAGGCACCATTCTCTTACTTACTACAGGCAGGGTGTGTCAGGTAAGTGACCCACAATCATCTGAAGAGAGATGATTGTCTGTGTGAGTCACTTGCCTGGTTAAACAGTTTAGTCCATCCTCTCTGAGGAAGGCAGATCCAGCCGATAGACTGCCAAAGGTGCTGCGGTGAGGAGCCACCCAGAGTGTCCCCAATGCAGCAACCTCAGTGAGGAGGCAGGAATCCGGTCCAGGTCTGGGATACAGATCAGACAGTATTAGTTCTGGAATCCAGGAGTCCGCAGCCTGGTCAGGAGTTCTGATCAGCACAGGAACAAACAGATTCAGGGTTCCAGGAATCCACAGAGCGTGAAGGCAGGTTTAGAGTTCAAAGAGTCCAACAGCGAGCTCAGACAAACATGCACAGCTGCAAACAGGCAAGCTCAGTGGTTGAGTGAACAGAAACAAGACATGGTAATAGGATAAATGCGGAACTTTAAACTTGTCTCCACCTAGGAGCCAGGATTACGGGACTTTAAACTAGCTTCCCCCCTGCCAAGCCAAAACAGCAACAGAGAGCGCTTAACTGGAAAGAGCCAAGACACGATCAGGAGACGATAAGACAAACACTAAACCCTCTCAACCCACTGGTCACTGGGGATGGGGACATGAACCTTGGAATAACTCAAACTAACAAAACAGACATACAACAATCAATGATCTGACCCCGATCGCTGGGCTGAGCTGATTATAAAGCAACAGACGCAGGTGGATAAGATGAGCAATGATTAGGAACTGGACAGAGTTATGCAGGTGAATGAACTGAAAAATTAAGGTCAGCTATCGGGGTAGATATTGACAAGGTGCTCTGGTTACAGATGTCTAAATGTTGGAGATTAAGTGGAGATTAAGTGTCTCATGAGATGACGAATTTGAAATCTGCTTCTGTGCCATATTTCCTTAGTTTCTGTCATTAGACCATGTCAATTTACTAATCTGCTGCCTAAAGCGGTATACCTCTTTACTCGGCGACCACTAGCTTGCTTGACATTGCCATGAAAACGTAACTTCCGTAAACTTTCTTCAAATCTCCCTCTCGCCACTAGGGTGTGCTGCAGCACCCCAAGCACCCCAACATCCCGTGGCCATGGTACACTACAAGATACCTTTGGCCATGGAACATTAGTCAAAATTAATGAAGGTCTTGATGTTTTATCATACATATAAAGGAGTTAAGTGTGTTTAGCAAACTCATGGATGAAGTGTTCTGAAAGCAGCCCAGTTAAAACCAGGGACCTGTTTACTATGCTACTTCTGCCTGTTGTCCCCTCACCACCACTACCACTCTTATTGATTTCAGCTTAAAACTACCCTATCCTGGCAAACCTTAATATCATAATACCACATTCTGTGGTTTTTGAATGGAGAGAAGAATTTTTCAGCGCAGTTTTATGTGTAACTCTTTCTGCTTTACCTCTTAGTATTGTTACAGTTTCACACTCATGTTACACTATACTCTATGACCCTGGTCATACAGGGAATGTGTTCCATAATACTGCATGACTGGCCTGTGTCAATAAATAAATAAATAACCATAGTGCCTCAGACTACTGTTTATCAAATGTGAGGGTTAAATATTTTGGAGAAACGCCAGTACGTCAGAAAAGCTCAGGCACTGTTCTTTTTTTTTAAGGCAGTTCAATCTGCTATACTTATCAGATGTCACAAAAGCTGCTGTTAAGCTAAGCAATATGCTTAATTTCTGCTATAAGCTTGTTTAGTAATTTTATATTCAAGTTTTGTCATTTCTCAGACTCTAAAACCACAAACATTTCTGGGGGCAGTTTTCGCCAGGGACAGGTAGTCCAAAACCAAGTCTTTGGCATCAAAAAGGGGGTATGTTGTCACCCTAATTTCACTGTTTACTTAAGCATTTTTAATTTAAGATTGTAGTCCTTTTGTACCTCCTCTATTACATCACTGCAATCTAATGTCCTGTCAGTGTTTGTTTATATGCACACAAAGGTAGTCCTGCAATGGATATTAGCCATTTTTGACCAGAATTCCTTGAATAAGGTCTAATGCACATTAGCAACACTTTTAGCATTGTGCCAAAATGACAACATTGCCTGGCACAATGGCCCATTAAAACCATTGTTGATCAGATATGCTTAAGCTAATTTTGTCCTGATTTACTGCATTTCTTTTAAAGATGTTGATAAATACTAACTGAGGTGTCTTAAAAGGAATTTCATTTTTTTTTTGTCAGCAAAAAATAGACAAGGCCAGAAGAAAAACATTCTGTATTAAAAATTCTCCTTATTGTGGGGCTGCTCTTGATTTATTTTTATTGTTTATTTTTATGTGAAAATTGCTTGTGAAATCCACAGGGCTTAACAGGTTATTGATTCATCTAATTATATATTTTCTTCTATTAGCCAGTTTATCTAAAGCCACTCATCAAGATCGACCCTCATCACTGTAAAAAAATTTTTTATTTTAGAGTCTAATTCAATTGGAATTCTGTTTTAAGCTAATTTTACACTTTTGACAACAATAATTTATTAATAACTAATTTCTGCAGATAAAATATTATTCTTTGTTAACAACTAGTAAAGGGGAAAAAACCCTAGGTATAAAGCCTTTGAATCAATGAGGAATGCTGAGGTTTATGAAATCGCCAAAGAAAGTAGAAAAAAAACAAAATGTCCTTTTGCACTGACAGCAACATTTTCCCTGAGAAGGCCTCTGGCAGGTTAACACTAAGATCCTACTGGAGCTTGAAATTTAATTTCACTTAAAATCTAGCAGAGGAAGTCAGTGATTGATCAAAAGAGTAATTTATCAATCAGTGTGTCAGTAGCATCCCTTTGAGTATATGTGAATAACACAATAAACCAGGGGAAACCAATTAAAATCAGCGGGTTCAGAATAAAGAAAATTAACAATCAGTAAAAATCCAAAGACATTTTTAATTATAATCTGTTACTTTAAACCGAATTTAACACTGAAATAAAATGAGGTGTTTATGCATTCATGTTATACATTGAATTTTTACATAAGAAAAACATGAAAAAAAAAAGATTTTTCCATTTTTACAAAGTGTTTTTTTTAAGTAGAGAATAACAATCAGTTTGGTATGTAGACAATTTCCTGATTCACATATTTTATAAAACACCTGAACTGATAATAATAGCTTTTTAATTAATAGACAATCTAGCTTTTTTATGGCTTAATGGAAGAACATTGTCATTAAAAATAACATTAAATTAATTAAATTAAAACATAAAACAATTAATGTTAGAACTGTAAATATACAGTCTTATGTTTATATTACTTTTTTATGCATTTATTACTGTTTTTAAGGCTGCACTTTAAAATATGAAATTGTCTAGAGCCGTTCTAAACGAAAATTCTTTTTGTTTATACAAAATGACAAAATAAATCTGTTTAAGTCTAAGAACTGGGCTTTATGCTGCCCTGCAAGGCTTTAAACCTTGGTTTGAATGGCAACAAAGCCAAGCACATATCAAGGTGCTCATTCGTGAGCCTGGATCGATATTTATTTTTGATTATGGTCCTGGGGGAGAATCCTGCCACACAGCAGTAGGTTGAGCCAAACATACTCAAAATGTGCATGTCATCTTTGAGCATGCCATTTCACTTTTCTTTCACTGGTTCGACGCGCTTCTTCCTGCAGTCCACACCTTCTCTGCTCTCTTTTTCTCATCGTCTTCTCCTTCTTTTCCATCACCTGGCTTGCCACAGGTTATCCTTCTGTGTCTAAAAGTAGCTAGCAGGAGCAGCCCCGACTGACACAGCTCATTGGCTAAATTGTATCAGCCTGATGCCAGAAGCTCCTGAGGGCTTTATCATGTTAACAGGAGAAGTGGCGCAAGTGAAATTAGCAACTGTCGTCGGACAACATGCCGCAATTTATAAATGTTTTAAATCGGGTTGGGTCCGGATTAGCCAGCAGGTGGGTCCGAATCCGGAGTTGGGTCTGCTAATCCGTGACCTCTGCAATAAACCAACTCATAAAATTCTGTTCTCTATCAGGTGAAGGTTGAAAGTATCTTACAAGAGGCAAGGCAAGTTTTTAGTGCTGTTTGTGTTGGAGCTAATTTGTTTTTATGACCTCTTGTGGAGGATTTTTGTGTTTCATTGCACGAAATCTGTTTAATAACAGAATACAAATAATCTGATGAGATCTACATTAATGATATCATGAATAGGCCTCTGAGTTACAGGTAAATACCTAATTGTGTTTTCTCTTGTTTTATGTTTATTTGGGGAAAGCATGTTTATTAACATGTAACAAAATTAAGAATTAATTAAAACTATAATTTGTTTATGGAGTATCTCTTAGACTATCTGCCATTCAATGACAGAAGGACTTATTCATTGTGAAATATGAGAGGTGTTTGAAGTTTTAGCAGATCAAATACTATCATGCCTGTGTAAATTCTACCATCTGGGTCATGGCAAACACAAAACAGGCTTAAATTGGAAGGCAACCGGACATCCGTTCAGTTTCGAGGGAAAGTGCAGTTCCTTCCAATTTAAGCCAGTTTTTTGATAAAGTCATATCATTATTATATGTTAACCCCCTTGAACAAGTGGCGTGGGCACTTCCATTTACCCTTGAATAAATGCCATGTGGATACACATCCTCAATTTTGTCACACAATAAAGGTAGACAATAAAGGGTGTGATGTTACAGTATATACAATAGAAGGATTTTTGAAAAAGTTTGGGGGTCTAAACCTCCTTTCTCTTACTCTTTCCTTAAAAAGTGCCCCTTAAAGCCCAAGGCATGCAACTTCCCTATTGCGTTTATTCCTCTTGCAATACTGACAAAATATTATTTTACTAACACCTACTGAGTGTCCCAAGCTATTCTGTGCTGGTTCTAGAGAGTTGATATCCAAATCACACTTTTTCTTCATCCATGCAAAAACCAGTGAGGCCAAGAGCTTTAAAGGCTGCACATTAACTCTGGGTTAACAGTGTGCTCAGAGGCCCCATGTGCAACCAAGCAATTCAGAATACACAGATATTCATGTGAATTATTACAAGAGTAACCAATATAGAAAGAAATTGGATAAAAATAAATTGCTGGATATTGTGTAATGACACAGCATAACAAGCTCTTGCACCTAAAGCAGTCGTGGAGATGGAAATAAACTCAACACTTGACACTCAAGGCCTGACAAAACTCACTAGTAGAAAATTATCTAGAAATCTCTCCTGTTTAAGGCTCCCAGTGATCTTAGGTGATAGGCTCTTGTAATTGTTTTCTGTCACTTTAAACATGTTCATCCAAACAAGAAAGATGCTTTTTCTTCTCTCTCCTTGTATACTATATGACCATATATTAAAATATAAGGTTCTATAGTAATTTCCATATAAAAAAAAATATCTTTATTGTTTAACTAAAGGTTGCAAGTAATATTCTGGAATGTTCTGTTCATTTGTGTTGGGTGCTGGAGCCTCCTGCACAGCTGCTGCTCATTACCATCATCAGAGGATCCACTATATAAGCTGTCTTCAGACCTTGCCTCAATGTCGCAGTGTTGTATCCAGTTGGTCAGCGCCTAAGCCTAGACTCTCTGAGTATCTTTGTGACTTTGAATCCAGCCAGGATTCTAACCGTTGTCTCTATCTTCCAGGAAACCAGTGTCTCCTCTGTAAAGCTCTGGAAGAGCTAACCTGCCGAGCCGAACCCTCAGAGCCAAACCCGAAGAACCATAGAGAACTTCCATGCAGCTCAGGACTAAGAGCTGGGAAACCCAAAGACGTGAGACGCAGAAGCAGCAAGCGGACTCTGCTGATCAACTCTCCTCCAGATCCAACAGAGACTCTCCCAAAGCTAACCTCAAGAACCCTCAAGGCACAAACCAGAAACCCTCAAAGTCAAGCTCCTCAGATTCTGCGCTAACTAAACTGTCTCCCACGCAGACTCCAGTGAACCAGTTTCCCAGGCCTGAACCCGAACCTGTCATAATCTCAGTGCTTGTTGAAATTAAACCTTTACTGTTAAACCTTTACTCCTGTTTCCGCCTCAGTGGTGTTCTGCATAATTGGGTCCCCTTTGAGAGCCCATCATGACAATTTGACTGTGTTTTCTTCTTTTTCCACTGGTGGTACTTCAAATATTTTCAGTGTTTGAAGTCATTCAGTCCAATGACGCTTTTATTCCTTGGTTGCAGCTTCTCCCTCAGGTATTTGGGTGGTTTACCAAGGCAAATGGTGGTGGACTACGCCACCTTCCTGTCCCTAAAATTACTAATTACTCCATCCAGACAGTGTCCTACCCAAACCAATATCAAATAAATAAAAAAAATAATCCTGTACCAGTTAATCATGATAGTCAAATTGAAATTAAAATCACTCCAATTAGGGAGAAAGTTAAGACTATTAAATGGGGTTTATTAAACATAAGATTTCTATATTCGAAAAGTCTGTTAGTTTATGATTTGATTTGTGATAATCATGTTTGATTTATGTTGTCTTAAAGAAACTTGGCTACAACAAGAGGAATTATGTGAGCATAGGCCACTATCTCTAGTTATTCAAATTTTCGCAGACCCAGATATTTTGAGAGGGGTCTGGCTGCAGACCTCACGTTACAGTCGCTTCCGCCTTCGTTCTCAGTCGCGTCCGGTTGCAGCCTTCCAGCTTCGTCCTGGGTTGCTTCCGCTTCCTGTTCTGCCTTTTTTGTTTACATGCCAT